>NC_089687.1:2957500-3257500 GCF_031753505.1 Anomalospiza imberbis
CTCAAACCACCCTTTACAATGGTACAGCAAGGAGAGAATTTAGATCGTGGTCTTATCTTTGTAAAGAAAATGTTTGCTGCCATTATCGTGCATCACTTACCCCTGAAGTCTAAAGAACTGCTCAGAAGTGCTTGTGATGACACGTGCAGGCAGGATCCTGGCTCAAACAACGAGGCTCAAACAACTGCTTGGCTTAACCCCTGCCACCAGCATCCCTGACTCCAGAGGAAGCACTGCAGCATTGAGGCTCGGCGTGTCTGGGGCTGCGTTAAGCTCATACCCCATGGCTTCCCAGGGACAGCACAGCATTTGATAAAATTGTTTGGGAGTCTTGCTTTTAAGAGCAAAACAAAAATTCTGAAAGTGTGCTGTGCACATAATTTTTCATCTCTATTTAAAAGCATTTTAAAGTGAACAAGCAGGGACAGAGAGATCCTTGTGGAGTTTTCCCTTACACATCTGTCACAAAATTAGCAAAAGTTAAGGCCGGCCTATAACATAATATTTTTCTTTTAGCTCTGCAGTTGATGCAAGTGCTCTGGGCATTTAAGTCACTAAGAATTCCTCGCTGTTAATTACAGATCATGTTCTGATATTTGCCTCTGCACATAAGACATTCCGGGTCGCTGGAGTCGCCCCGTGTGCCAAAGGGGTCTGGAAACGCTGCCTGAGAGACAAAAGTTCAATTCTCAGCAGTAATAACGTGCCCACAAAATCCCAGCAGCAGTCATAGTTGATAAGAGCAGTTTCTGGATCAATATATCCAATCTTAGGTAGGGGAGGTCAGCCTGTCACACCAGTGCATCTCTGGAGGAGGAGAAAGTGAGGACTTAGGAGTGGTTGGATTTGATGGAGTTATTTTCCATGTTTATTTTTTTTTTTTTAGGGAAGTGCAATACTACCAGGGGTTTATTTAGAATAATAATAAAAAATCATTTTATTCTAGAGAATTTGGAAGAACAACCCAAATATAAAACCCTGAAGCCCTGAAGCAATTTCAAACTGTGCCATTTACTGATGAGATGCTGGCAATAAAAGTTTTAGATGTTTGCCACCATCCTTCAGCTGCACCCCTCAAATTCTGAGAAACTTATTCATGAAAAGGAAAAAATACAATCCCTTTTGTGGCTGATAAACATGTTCCACGCAAGGAAAAGTAGAGAAGGATGGAGAACTTGTGCAAAGATAAAGCACCATAAATTCTCCAGAGTCAGAATCTGGTCAGCAATAACATCCACTTTGTTTTAAAAGGTATTTTACTGTGCTCTATCACTCTGGGAAAGAAAGCCTTATAACCACAGTGGCTGCCCTATCAGAGGCTGCTTAAATAGTTTTTGAGATAGAGATCACCATTTCAGAGACTCATATATCCCAGCACTGTAGGTGCAACACCACTTGTGTACTTTTTTCTATCTTGGCAGGGATAAATGCTCACAGAAACATTTATCAGATGCTTTTTCTCCTTCCTTGTGTGCCCACCGTTGCTGTAGCTCCACTGAAACCCAGAGGAACTCAGGTTTCAGGCCAGTTTGAAGTGATTTGCATGATTGCCACAAATATGGGTGGTGGCAGAGTGTTCAAAAGTGGTTTCCTTCACGTTGACAACACTTTATGATCAAATGACTGCTTTCACTTATAGCTCCTTCCTTCTGGGACAAGAAAATTGAATTTTTAGGATATATAACAAGCAACACATGTAGCATGAAATCGTGGTGTTATAGGGCTGTACAAATAAAAGATGGGCTCAAGAGGAGACTCATGGCACCACTTTCTATCCTGAAAAGTCAAATTATTCATCATTTTAAAGCAAGCTGTGCACTTAATGCTACTCAAATATTCTCAAAATGTGCTTAATATTCAGCATTTGTGGAATACTGTTCAAAAACAGGTTTTTTTATTATTTTTTCCTCTCTGCATTTTCTCTTGCAGAGAATCTCTAATTGCTTAGACACCTTTGAAGTTCAAGATATGTCATTATCACTCACTGACATAAAGTGCAACAGAAATTCCTGCACTTAAAACCCCAAATGTTCTGAGCTTGCACTCATCCAAATTTCTACAATTAATCAAATTAGGAAAGCAGCCAGTAGAACAAAGGTCCATCAATAATATTTCAGTTCAAGAGGCATTCTTTTGTATTAGCTCTGTATCAAGCCACATCTAATTTCTGCAAAAAGTGCCAGATTCTACGATTTTATTTCCATCTCAGACATAGGTTTTTTTGTGTGTGTTTAGGGGAGGTTTTGTGGGGTTTTCCCCAAAATTTTTCTTCTGAAATACAAATGAAAGTATATTCTATGAAGCAATGCCCTATAAAAATCAAAATTAATTTTGCTCTTTTTAAAAAATTGTTACTTTCTGCACTCCCATTTTCACTTCTCTCAGAGCTGAAAGTTGTCACTTTTAGGTTCAGCACTAAGGAGAACGGGATGCCTCACATCTCAAGGCACAATTCATTCCATACTCTCAGGGAGCTGGCAGATATCAGTCCCTATGTGATGTGCTTCACATTCTCAAGATTCTCTCCTGTAAGAAGAGAAACACAATTTAAAAACCCCAAACTTTGAAATTCTAGTGTGCAGCCCTGCTGCAGAGCCATTTATCATGGCAAATCCCAGATTGCAGCGCTGGGGTTCCGCAGGCTCCCGACGCCACACGGAGCCTGAAACGTGCAGAAGGAGCTGGGAAAGCCACGAGCACTCAGGGTGTTATTTCTTAGCAATAGTGTGATTTCTAATTTCATGTCTGTGTGTTATGGAACAGAATCACAGCAGAAAACCCCCAGATTAAACTGTTTATTGAGGCACCTGGGTCTGGGCAAAGAGGCCTCGGGAACCGCCTGACTTTTTATGCAAAACTCGATTTTCTGGGTCTTTGATCCTTGCAGTTTAGTGCCAGACGCTTACTCTCGTTCACCTTCTTTGGTTTCTCAAGATTTCTTTCTGGATTAAATCAAAGAGATGCAAAGTGCCTCCAGCCCTGCTGCTCCCCGAGCGCTCCAGGCAGCGGGAACGGCAGCACACGCGATACTGCGGGAGCAGCAAGGGTGGGAGGCTCTGCCATTCCCAAATACTCCAGAGAAATGCAGTCTTTTTGTCCATAGGTGGTGCTGCATGAGCCTGGAAAAAGAGCTGCTCTTCCCATGGCTCTGTGGTCCTCAGCCCCAGCTTCCCTGGGTGGGGTAGGACCAGCCCTTGGTCTCTGCTGGCATCTCCCGTTCCAGGTCTCTGCCTTTAGGGACTCAAAAAAATTATGGAAGGATCCACACTCAGCTGTTTGGTGCTGGGCTTTAGAGCTGTTGAAGTTGTTTATGGTTAAATATAAAGCTGCATGACTTTATAAATATATAAATATAAAGCAAAAGCAGGAGAAGGGAATGGTCATGAGGGTGATGCCAAGAGTTTTTAAGGGAGAAGCAGGACTGTGACACAGCCATGTCTCTCCTCTGGTTTGTTTAGGGTCAGGCATTTTAGTTGCCTTTGCAGGTTTGCCCATCATTTTGGGGCAGAAATTCGAGGAATTGAGCCTCCTTCACTCTTTTCTCAATTATTTTTTTTGAGGGGATGGTGACCAAGGAACAGATATAGTAATGGTGTGTACTATCCCTTTCCAATTTTATATTTTTGTTTTCTATTTTAGCCTTGGAAATAAATGCCTGTTAAAATACAGACATTTTCTCAAGAACCATCCTGTGAAGCTAGAAGGGGTGTAACCAGAGTCCTGGGTCAGATACAGCAGTTTTATGTCAGAAAACATTACAGTAATTGTGGAATATACAGTTGCCGTGCTGACAAAAACAAAAAAGTGCTTTTCATCTAAACAAATTCGTTTGATTTATTGTGTTTTATACTTATGTTGTATTTAAAATTTTCATCCCCCTTAAACACTCCGTGGCTTTCCAAGAGTGTTGGAGAACTACAAGGCCGTGTTTTTGGCATTGGGGGTGACCTCATTATTAATCAGAAAACATCTGGGCAGGCAGAGCAGTGCATGTGTGTGTGTGAGTTCAGGGAGCCGGGGCTGGATTAGCAGCCCTTGCACGCACAGGCCACCAGACTTGTGTGTCGTGCTTGGAAAACGCCCTGTTGGGTCCTCATCTCCAGACTTCACAGGAATTCCTGTAGGGAAATTTCCAGAAGTCAAGGGAGACTTGGACAAAGCTTTAAACAGAGTTTAAATGAGCTATTAGAAGGAAATCCCTGACTGTGAGGGTGATTGGACATCAGCACAGGGTGCCCAGCACAGCTGTGGCTGTGCCTGGATCCCTGGAAGTGCCCAAGGCCAAGTTGAACAGGACTTGGAGCAGCCTGGGACAGTGGAAAGAGTCTCTGCCCATGGCAGGGTGTGGTTTTAAGGTCTCTTCCAACCCAAACCAGTCTTGGATTCTCTCTCAGCTCCTGCCTCGGGGTGGCAATGCCCCAGGGGCTGCCTGCAGAGCCAGGGCAGATGTTGATGCCAGGGTCAGGCTGTTGGTGAAGGAGATCACCCGTGTCCATCACTCACCTGTGTTTACCAGCCCTGTGGTGACACAGATTTCATTAAGACGTCCTTAGAGTGTCTCTCCTAAAGCTCAAGTGTTCTCCCTTTGTTTTCAGTTGCTCAGTGCATGCTCAGGTTGACAGATCCTGCAGATGAATTAAACTTTCATGTTGCATTTTCAGCAGAGACCCCACAATTTACTCAGTACACATCAGGAGAGAAGATATGTAATAAAAATCAGACAAGTGTACTTATTTTCCAGAATATAGACACTACCCTACCATTATGCTTTTTACATTTAACTGTATAAACAACAATTTAGTTTGCCCTTAATGTCCTAAATATGCTTAGATCCATCACGGTCAAAATTGAAGGGCAAGGCAAAAGGACAAAGAGAAAAGATGTGCAATGTTCCACAGAAATAACCCAAAATACACTTCTAATAGCACAAGCACATTGTTAAAAAATGAAGAAGTAATAGCACAGGAAAGGGTGTGTATTTATGGTGTCAGTGTGGAAACAAAGGCTGTCTCTGATGTTGTTTACCCACCAATGGAAAAAGATTCCTTTGGACCACAGGGTTTTCCCCCCAGTAAACAATTATTTTGTTTATACAAAGAGAAGAGAAACACCCTGTGCTGCTGCCTGGAGGAGGGAAAGCCCTGGAGTGGCTCCACAGGTGCCTCTGCTGCTGGGGGAACTGGCAGGATTGGTGTCTTTTTGAGCCACACTGCAAGTTTATACTCAGAAGTAAAAACTCCAAGAAAACTTGGTTTTTTGTCTCTGCAGGTGAAGGTTTTTCCATGCAAAGAAACTATTTCAGAATAAGGCAGTGAGTGAGCTTAAAGCAGGGGATTTTACTGGGTGGAGAGCAAGTTTTGCTCAGCAAGTGGTGAGAGGACAATGTCCATGTCAGGAGTTGTGGCTGATTGATTGTTCTGAATTCAGACCTGTGTTTGGGCGTTCATAAAATTCCAGAGCCTTAAAACCCATCGAGTTCCACCCCTACCACAACAAGGGACACCTTCCAGGGTGCTCAGATCTCCACCCAACCTGGCCTAGGACACTTCCAGGGGTGGGGAGTGTTCATAAAGAATTGTTGTGATATAGAAAAATATCTGAAATACTTATGAATTAGTTAATTTTTCTTTTTTATAATTTGCTTTGTTCCAGAGTAATTTACTAATGCTTCTCCATTTTATATAATTATGAAACCTAAAGTTCAAATGTGTGACCTGTCTTTTATGATATGTAAATAAAAGTTCCTTAGACTGCAAGTATTTTATTATCTTGTCTCAGCTCAGAAGCCTGACAGGCTGCATTGAGGTGGAACAGCCGTTTTTCCCATTTATGAGGGATCAAATTATGTTAATGATGTCAGCAAAAATGTTTTCTCATACCTTTACATACCATTTTTTAATGCAGAACTATGAGTATATTTTGTAGCATTTTTTCATAGAAGGTTTGAACTTTGTATAGTCAACCTATCAAAAATGTATAAATTATACTAGGAAAAGAACCCCTGCATCATTTTTTTTCCCTGGGAAGTGGAGCAGTTAATATTCAACATGAAATGTCTAATCTTTAAATACATTATAATCTAACTGCTTAGGATAATTTTTGCTTTAATACCTTAAGAGTCTGCAAAGCCTGAAGGATGGGATTATTAAAATGGAATTTTAATGTCAAAATTATCAGAGAAGAGAACATATTGCTAGTGTTCATAAAAAAATGTATTCAATTTCTGTTTGATTTGTTCAAATAAGAGATGAGAATATATTTGATTATAGCTGGTAAGTATTCAGAAAGTTGATCAGATGACTGCAGGTCACTGCAACATAAGTGCTGTCAACTATGGGGATTAGTACATTGGAGAGGCTGAAATATATAGTAACATATAAACATACCTGGATTCGTGGCTTGGCTTGCAGCTTCCATGAAGAAAGAATCAGGAATAAAAATCTCGTGGTGGCCCCATAGAGAATGTTACCAACTGCATTAAATAGAAAGGGAGCAAGCTTAAGATGCTTTACAGGTATAAACAAAAATCTCTATTTTGCGCATAATTTCAGTTTTAAGTTTTCCTCTCTGGCTGCCAGGGGTATTGGCTGGTGCCCAAGAGCAAAATCATAGAATTGTGCAATGTTCTGGGCTGGAATGGACCTTTAAGGTCATCCCAATCCAACGCTGCCATGGCAGGGACACCTTCCGTCATCCCAGGCTGCTCCAAGCCCTGTCCAGCCTGGCCTTGGGCACTTCCAGGGATCCAGGGACAGTCACAGCTGCTCTGGGAACCCTGTGCCAGGGCCTGCTCACCCTCCCAGCCAGGAATTCCTTCTCAATATCCAATATTCCCAATTTAAATCTACATTCTTTCAGCTGGAACCAGTTCCCCTCCTGCTGTGGCTCCAGGCTCCTCACAGCCACAACCATCAGCCAGCTTCAAGTGATTCAGATCATGTAGAAAACAAGCTCAGAAAGGTAACAGAAATAATGAAAACATCCCACCAACCTTGCCACCTGCCTTCCCCAAATTATTCAATAATCTGGACAGCCAGCACCTCTCTGTCCCCATGGTGCTACTGACAACTTTTCTTTTATTTCAGTGTAGTTTCTCAGAAAAGTTAATTGCTTCCCAGAACATGGACTTGAAGATCAGCATAGTTTGGTCAGTTATTTTTATGTAAATTTTCCACAGATGGTTGGAAAATACTTGCATTTTATGATCTTAGATGTTTTTCCAACCTAAATGGCTCTATGAAAACCAGGAGGTGGCAGCTCCAATAAATAATAAGCCTTTCAATAAATGTCTGTCAGGACTGCCAGGAAGGCACCTAAAAGGGATCTCACTCAAGGATAAGGGGGAAGGATTCAGGTTGTGTAGATGCAGGTGAAAGGACTTCAGGTCTGGATACTTAAATCAGGCTTGGAAATCTTTTTTGGTGACTTCCTTCTTCTTGGAAGACGTGGCATCATTTGTCTGGAATTAGGGTAATAATGCGTAAGCTAACAAGGTAAAAGTTATGGTTGAAAAGTCGCCTGCTGTGTTCACAGGCTTCTCCTGTGACAAACTGTCTGGTGTGGATGCAAATTTGGCATGTTAGAAAAGAAGGAAGAGCAGGAAATGCATGTTCTGCCTGCAGGGAAAGAGCCCAGGGAAAATGAAAACGCATCCCAGGTTGGAAACACCTACAAGAGAAAGGTGCTGCCACCGTGGGTTTTGTTTTATCTCAACAATGCAGCTGAACAAATGCTTTAGAGAAAGAGTGAAAGGTGATTCCACAGCTATTAATTAAGACATCAAAGCAACTCCCATATTCATAAATCCTTATCTATTTGCATGAATGGTTGTGCACAACTTTTACTTTGATAAGTACACTCAGAAGGATTGACCATCCTACAGCCAGTATTAAGCATTTGTACAAATAATTTTCTCCTTTCTTTTTTCCTTTTTGCAAAAATTGATTTTTGTGGTCGTAAAGTTTTTTTTTTTCCCCTTAAAGAATTTACATCATGAATAATACACCTAGGTCACCTGTCCAACCATTTTATTCTTTTACATTGGTAAGGATTTATTTGCATGAGGAGACAATCTATCTCACAATGAATAGTTGAACATTGTAATAGAACAACAAAAAAAAAAATACAAATAACCCAGAGGTTGCAATATGTTTGTATAAAGTATTCAAACAATTTCAAATAACAACTGAACTTGTAAAAATCAACATCTGTTCATGGATTATTCATGAACAAAAATGGTAAAATTCCTTTAATAAAAATAGTCTTCAATGAATAGTTTTTGCTGGTTGCTGAGAAAATGATGTTCTTGCAACTGAAATCTCAGCTCCAGGACTCTCCTGCAGTTCAGATTCATTAACACTAAAATTATCATTTAGTACATAAATTGCAGCAACAGGAAAACTATACAAAATTCCAGTTTAAAAAAAAAAAGTGACAGGATAACACTGAGCTGTCTGAATCTAGGCAAGTGGGTGAAGGTTTTCCCACAAAATTCCAAAATTTTTTGGAATGCATCTTTGTTTGTCAACTTGTGCAGGACCATAATCCCTGTGGCAATAGAAAATTTTCTTGCTGCTTTAACAGATCCCTCCAGTGATGACTTCACAAATAATGATTTAAAACTATTAATAGTAACAACACGAAGAGATCAATAGCTGTTCAGACCTAAAAGTCTAATTTTTTCCCAGCTGAGGGAGAGGTTGGAAGGTACCCCATGGTTTGACAGGCTGACACAAAAAACACAGTAGGTATCATTTTCAGAACAATGCACATTTTTAATTTATGAATGTTCTTTTATAAACTTGTATGTACAGTCACTTTTTTTTCCTCCAGTGCTACATAATTATAACTTGTAAAATGTAAATATTTATGAATTCACAGGATGTTCGCTGGAAGAGAAGAATGTTATACTTGCAGATTTTTCTTGTACTTGCAGGATTCACATAATATTATTTGCCATGATGATGTACTGAAAAATGCAAAAAAATATAATATTCTACATTTGACTTTTCTGAAAAATACCATCTGGTGTTATTTTTTGAGAGTTGAAGATCAGCTCTCTAATTGCTTATAGTTAGAGATAGACATTACTACATTTATTGACAATTTTATTCTCTACAATAATCTTACATTTAAATAGTGACTTTGTTCCTGAAGGATGCCAAAGTGATTAAACTGATATTCAAACTCTTTGGATAGCATCACCCACCACTAAAATGCAGCCATCTCTGGGGTGAGATATTGCAGCTGTTTAACAGCACTCAGCAGCACTGCAGAACAGCTTTGGAAATGAAAAATTCTGATAAAAACTGGGACTTTAGGTAGGCAAAATAATTCTCCAAATTGGTGTTTGGCTAGGATGTTAGTGCTCACGTGCCCATGCTTGGAAAATGATATTGGATCCTTAATATCCATAATTACTCAGGACCTTGGGTGAGCCGTTCCTATCGGAGAGGTCATTGCCCAAGTGAAGCCCAGCACTGGTCTGGAGGGATTTTGGGACGCTTATTTGGACTCTTTTGGATTTTTCCTGACTGTGTGGAAGAGATCAGCTCTGGTGAAGCCCTCTTTGTGCAGAAGAATTCCACTGTGGTGTCTGTGCAGGCTTGGAAGCTCTAAGTGGATCTAAATTGCTGGTCAGATAACTTTGATTAGGAAAATGGATCTTGGAATATTTTATCTGAGTTTCACCACACTTCAGAAGTGTGTGGGATAGCAGCTGAACTCATGTTAAGTACGTGAAGATAATTGTCAATATCTTTGCTCTGTTGGCCACCTCAGCTTTCACAACTTTCAGGAGACAGTGGTTGTGATGTACTTACCCATCACGTCACCTTCTCATCCTGGGCTGGCTGTTTTCATTTCAGCTGGTGTATCCAAGCTGGGCAAACGTTTCGGGAAATATTTCCTCCACAGAGTTTCACTAGAAGTGTTGCTGCCATGAGACTTCCATCACACTCCTGCTGCTCGTGAGTTAAACGGACAGCACTGGAAATGTGAGCTGTCAATCTGGGTGTAACAATACATTTAGCTTGAGCACATCATCCACGTTGAAAGAAAACACTTGTCAAAGTTACAAACAAGCAGCTCCTGGGTAAGTCATCCTCCTCCACCAAAGCTTCTGTGCTCGGGTATGCCAAGAGCTCCTCCTCACCCACAGCTGCCAACCACAGTGTATTTTTGCACTGCTCTTCTGTTTATCATCTCCAGCGCTTGTTGATGTGCAATTGCATCCAACCACGTGCCCCAGGAATGCTCTGTCTCGTTATCCAGTTGTCAGGGATGATCAGGATATCCTGCCTCTGGATTTCTCTGATTCACGTGTGGCAAACCTCGAGCTGAGCTTTGTCTCTCTGGAGATGTCTCGTGGAGGAGCGTCGTGGAATCATCACTCCTCATCAGATGGACAAATTCCCCTTCACCTATTTGAAATTTTTCCAATTTCTCTTCTAACTTCTTGGTTTTAGCATCTTTCTGAATAGACTCCAGACCGCATAAAGTAAGTTTTTCTCTAGACTGCATAGCAAAAAACAATAAAAATTCCCACTGTCACTGTGAATAAGTAGGGGTAGTATGGGACATGGCAGGAAAATATCCTCTCAGGAACAGTCTTGAGCATTGAAAACCACCAAGATGCCCTGCTAAAAACATACCTTTTAGCATTTTTGTTAATTTTACTTATTTACTTATAAACACACTAAAACATAAAAGTATAAGAAGACACCATCAAGATATATGGAGGAAAAAATAGTATCTTATTCTGAGCCATTTTTTGTTGAATTTTTGGAAATTCTTGGGGAGGGTTTGAGGGTTCATGTCCCAGATCCCTGCTTGGTGCTGCAGAAAGGTTCTGCAAAACCAAGGAGGAAAACTCTGGGGTAAAAACACGATCAGGGGATCCACGTTTGGGGCAAAAGTTGTCTAAAAAGTTCCTATTTTCTTTTCTGTAGTAGGAACCAGTCTGAGTAATTAACTATTCTTTGCTTTTGGTGTCTTTGGTGTATTACCAGCCTGACATCTGCTCTGGGCTGGAGGGATTTTGAAGGAAAAAGAAATTTCACTGGTGGCTTCTGGAGTCTGTGTCCCTGCTTGGCTTTGTACAGCATCTGCCATAATTCACTCCAGGATGCCTAAACCATAGTAATAAAATAATAAATAACTTCTACAACTAATCCAATATAACTTCCTTTTTTCTCTTCTCTTTTCTGTCTTCAGCTGCTCTTACTCCTTTATAATTACCAGTTAAATTTGTGTAAAAGGAGCATTTTATCCTGCAACTAGAAAATAGGCAGGCCTGTACAAAATTTTTTGTTTGTTTTCTAACAATTAAAAATAGACCTTTCTAATGTTTGTTTCATTACTACTTAAAAAAAGAATATTTGGAGCTATCAAAATTAAACCATAATTTCTGGGTAAAGAGAAGATGTCATTCCACTCAAAATGAAGGTCATCATTTATGATGGGATAGTGTTTTGGAAAGCTTTTTCCACAAGTATTTGAATAATATTTTGAGTGAGTTGTCATTTTAAATGGAAAAAAAAATCTTCCCATATGATATAAAATTTTTTGCACTTCTACACGCTGAAAAAAAAAAATCTGAAGCCCTGGGGAAGTTTTGGGATCATAGCTGTATTTGGGGATATGACATTGTCAAGCTCCAGATGTCGCACTCTAGATTTTCAGGACACAAGTAGAAGACCAGGATGCCCACCAGGAGCCAAATGATGACCTTTGGTGCTTATTTTACAGATGAATATTAATGTGGAATTCAACTATCAATATCACACTGTGGAGAAGATTATTCCCAATGAGCTGAGACATTATGGTGAGGTTTGAAAGAGGTTTTTGTCATTTAAAAACTATTATTTTGCCTTAATATTGTTCTACAATAACAGAAACATTTTAATATGGAAATTAGGAGTTAATGTAAAGACAAAGAATATTTTAAGTTTTTCTATGTTACAAAAAGAAAATCTGGAAACTGCTCTGCCTTGACAGAGAACGAGAAAGTCACTTCCATTCTGTATCTCTTAATGAAATTGCAAAAATACCCAGTGTTTAGATTAGACTTGATCCTGCATGGATGTATTGAAAAATCTATAGAATAATTTGATAAAAAAGGAAGAATGAGTCACCTCTAGGGGTAAAAAACCCTCATGAGCACTTTAAACAAATTGAGTACTTAGAATATAGGAAAAAAAATTGGTATTATAATTTCATTAAAACATAGTGGGTTTGCTTTTAAAGGGCAAAGCAACAAAAAATATAATGAAGTTTGCCAGAAGCAAAGGTCTACAGGTGGTTTCAGAATTTCAGCTATTTTTAAAAAATACTAAAAATACTTCTGCATTCTTATGAATACATCTACTAAAATGTCACCTCAGGAATGAATTTCTAAAATAAGATATCCTACAGATAAAGGTGTTCCCCAAAGTGAGAAGTTTTAGAAGTTGTTAAAACCAACATGTTGTTGGGTGAAGAAAATCTTTGTGCAATCAGATTTTACAGATGTAGAGGAAGGAAATGGGAGATGTTTTAAGAAACATTTTCAGAGGGTCAGTAAACTTCCCATAAGCCTGAGAGATACTTGTTTCTTTTAAAACTTTTTTCTAATGGTAACACTTAAATTAATTACATTATTTGAGTCTGGAAAAGTGAGCAAATGCTGGAGCTGGAGCTAGGTAAATGATTTTCTTCACAGTGTTGGGTTTCAGTGAGAGGTAAATGGATCCAGCACACCTAAAGGTTCACTGATGCAGGACCTGACGTGACAGAGGTGGATGGAGGGACTTGCCTGTGGAGCAGAACCTGCTCCTTCTGGAGGTGCTCTAATCTTACATTTAAATCAGCCAGGAAATATCATCCCAAGGCTGAGGTGAGCACAGGGATGAAGCATGAACTGAAATCCCAGCACACCTACAACTCAGATTTATTCTTATGCAGGTTGAGTGATCGTTCACCTACACCAATTTTATTTCTGGATGTACTCACAGAGATGTGTTTGAACCAAAAAGCAGCGTAGGCATAAAAAATGTGGAACAGATTTAAACAGTTCACAAACAAAGTAGAAATCTTTTAGCCATTTGAAAGATGATGCTCCCAAATAAAAAAAATGGCTCTAAGGTGAACAAGGAGCAGTTTAGGAAAGCAATTATAAACTGAATTTGATAGTGTAATGGATTTGATGACCCAGAAGATCCCTTTTGGTTTTGTTGCCTATGAAAATTGTAATAGATGAAGTAAGTCTGGTAACTATCTGACATGCTTTTAGAGATTGGTGTTTGCATTAATAGAAATATAAATGTTTTGTGCAATATGTGTACTTAGAAATTTCACATCAGTGTAAGTGGTGCTGGGGGGGGGGGGGGTCTTCCATGATTAGAATATACAAATTAACAACACATATAATATAGGTAAAATCCAACACCAAATCCTGGCATTTCTGCCACTACAGTGTCTGCACTGATTCATGGGGAACTGCCTGTAAACTCAGAATTATCCAGATTCAGTGTGTTTTCTTGCCTAAGGGTTACTAGTTAGGGTACTTCTCAGATCAGTGGAGGTGCTAGAAACGCTTAAGGGCTTTGTTATACTGGTGTAAATTGCTAAACTGAAACCCAAATTTGAACTCTGAAGTGTTTTCCTAATGTATTGTGCTGCTACAAATCTGGACAGGGAGACTGCTGTCAGCTGAAATAAATAAAAGTGTAGTGGAAAAGCAAGATGCTGATGCAGTTACAAAGCGTGCCTCTAGTTTAAATCTCACCCTATGACCTGCATGGGTGGCAGTTGCTGTCAGTTCTGAAATGCAGATGAGTATTTCCCTCCCTGCAGGTGCACAGGGAGTGGGGAATTTAGGGTGCCTGTGGGTAGCTCCAGATGGCAAACATCTTACTGCTTTGCTGTACCTCCACCTTTCTGCTAGGTCTTTTTAGGTTTTAAGCACCTGTTGGCGCTTTTTAGGGGTTAGGGCCATATCCATGGCTTGATTTGATAACACAGTGTCAGTGTTTCAGAATCTGGTTTTGAATGGCTTTTCCACTGTGCTCTGCTTTTCTGTTTAAACGAGGAACAGGGGTTTGATTGTTCATCTCTTTTTGGAAATTTTTGAAATTGTTTACCTTACAAGAAGGTTGGAGAGGGACTTTTGGCAATGGTCAAAAGTAGTGACAGGACAAGGGGGAATGGCCTTATGCTGAAGGAGGATAGGGTTAGATGGAATATTAGGAAGAAATTCTTCCCTGCGAGGGTGGGGAGACTCTGGTACAGGGTGCCCAGAGAAGCTGTGGCTGCCCCTGGATCCCCAGGAGTGTCCAAGGCCTTGGAGCAGCCTGGGATACTGGAAGGTGTCCCTTTCCATGGCAGGGGGTGGAACGAGGTGATCTTAAAGGTCCCTTCCAACCTAAACCATATCATGTTCCTCTGATAATTCTGTGATATCTGCACGGTTGGGTCACTGAAGTTGAACCTGTGGCTGGGGAGAGCCCCATTGAGCTCAGTGCTCCTTGTGTGCAGCAGTAGCACTGCCTGGGTGGACTTTATACAGGGAAGCAGAGTGACATTCAATATTTAGTTTTCATATTCTGGCTTCCTTTGCATGTGACCACCACCTAACTCAAAGGCTCCTTACTGGAGTCTTAAAATCAGAACAATGGAAGGCAATAAAACAATATAAGAAAAGCTAGAGTCTAATTATAATAATGGTTTTCAAGGTTCACTTTCACTGTTAGTCATTACATTGTTCTGTGGTATTTTTTCACATATGAAGAGGATGTCTTGGAAATTGTTTGAAGTTTGGAAGATTTGAGACACTTCAGAAACACTTCAGTGAGAGTTATAGGTAAACATAAAAGCACTAAGATGCCCAATTCTCTGCTGTGGGAGCTGTTTATACCTGTAATGGTGTAGCATCCTCATTTCAGTGAGGCTTCATTTGGTTTCTCACTGCATCAGGATCAGCTAAACTGTGCATATCTGTTTAACTCATTATTTGTATTGTTGTACAAAGTTGGATTTATTCACACGCTGTTGGCTTTGAAAGCAAAAATCCAGCCCAGTATCACTGAGGTCCCGTGTGTGGCTTATGGAATTACATATTCTGCCTTTTGAGAGTGTAAAATTATAGTTGTGTAAAATCACCTAGCAGTTCTTCATCCCGAGTTGCATTTTATTACCAATTTCAGATATAGCCATGAGGTAACAGCTAAAAAGGTCACAGTGCAAATACATGTGCAGAATTTAAATGAGGACTTATTCTTTCTCCAATAAACACACACCGGATGCAAAGGAGGAATTGGAACGTTTTCAGAAGGCAGCTCGGGCCAATCCAGCTCTCATCAGGGACCATTTCAAAGATTAGTTTCTGATGTCCACACAAGCATATTGTGTGAGCCTGTTTTTAGATAATGGGCCGTTCCTGTGCTCTGCCATCCCCTCCGAAAGCGTTGCGGCTGCACAGGTCTGATTGCTGGATTTTGCAGCGTCCTGTGAGAGCTGCAAAAGCCTCGGCAGCCCGAGCGGACTGGCTGCCTCTGGAAAGTGAGCCTGTAAAGCTTGCTTTCCTTTTGGGAAAGGAAACATATCTGCATATTGCCCAGATTTCCAATGACCTGCCCCAGGACTGAACAGATTCAATGGAATCTTTGGGAAGGGAAACGTTCCCTGAAATGAAACCTCAGGTGATCTGGTTTCTATTCTCAGCTCCGACACTCGCGGGTTTTTTGTCAGCCTTGATAAGTGATTTAGCTGTGCCTTTCCCCTCGTCTTGGGATAACAGGAGCATTGTAAAGCCAAAATCAATACTGCTGGTGAAATGCTGAGGGTCACACTTGCACAAAGGCCCACACAAGTGTGGATGTGCTGTTTAAGACATGAAAGACTGGGCAGTTAAGCCCTCCACTGGGATCTGGTGTCCTTAACCCAGATCCTGAGGATGGGGGTAGAGAACAACCATCAGAACATGAGATTTGCTTTAGCAAACCATGTAGAGCCCTTTTTGGGGGGGGTCATACCAGACAGATATAGGGAAGAAGGTCTCCCTACCCTGGTAGGACTCATAATCTTTCTGGCTGGTGAGTAGGACATGGCAAAGGCTTTTCCCAAAGGCTGTTAGCACAACGTGGTTTTCTCAATAAGTATTAACAAGAATAGGCTGGAAGAGAGGTGAGAAAAATCCCACTTTGCTCCCCCTCCTGTTCTTGGGTTGGGTATCTTGGGAGTGTTTGGCTGAGTCTGCTGGTGCTGTAGAGATGTTGCAGGAAACCCTCAGAGCTGCATGTTCGCAGAATTACAGAATTGTTTGTGTTGGAAAAGCCCTGTAAGACTGAGTCCAACTCCTTCCCCAGCACTGCCAATGCCACCACTGACCCATGTCCCCAAGTGCCACGTCTGCATATCTTTAAATCCCTCCGGGAATGGGAAGTCCACCACTGCTCTGGGCAGTCTGTGCCAGGACTTGACAACCTTTTTGGTAAAAAAAATTTCCCTAGTATCCATTCTAAACCTCTCCTGGTGTGCA
The DNA here is from genome assembly GCF_031753505.1 of Anomalospiza imberbis. NCBI lineage: Eukaryota > Metazoa > Chordata > Aves > Passeriformes > Viduidae > Anomalospiza > Anomalospiza imberbis. The sequence continues at coordinate 2,974,017 of NC_089687.1, forward strand.
ACTTGAAGCCATTTAGTCTTGTCCTAGAGCTTGTTGCTCGATGGGGGAGTTCAGCTTTTACAAAAGTTTAAATGCTCCAGTGGCCACATGTTGGTTGTGGGCCTTCTCCATCAGATCTCCATGGCCAACTCAAGGTCCCTGAGGGAATGTTTCAAAGACTGAGACTTTAGAGTAGACAATAATGGAATTTTAATTGGAAGGGACATAAAATTATAAACTAGTTCAACTGCCTGACCACTTAAGGGCTGCCGAAGAGTTAAAGCATATTTTTAAGTGTTATCCAAGTGCCTCTTAAACACTGACCACCATGGAACATCTTTAAGATCCTTCTCAAACTTTCTTTAAGTTTGACCTGGAGATTAATTTCCAAAAGCCCAAACCTGTGGCTGTGAGAATCTCTGTTTTGTAAGCTGTCTGTTCCAGTTCCTCAAAGCTGAGTGACTGCTTTATTGGGACGACGTGTCAGTCCTGATTACATTTGCATGTTGGTTTAAACATAACACTACATGCCAGAGCTTCCTAACTGGATGTGATGCAGCATCAAAGTGATGTTTCATGCTCTGGGAACTTTAAGAAGTCATTGAAGGGAGAAAAGAGAGATGCCTATGGGAGAGATGACAGAAATTTGGTGTTGATTCTCCACGTATCAAGGTAAATAGTAAAACATATGCTGACTGAGTTGGAAGCAAGATGGGCTCACAATGACTCTGACAAGGTATGTGGTGCCTTAGGATTTGTCACCCCTAAACTTCTGGGATGTCCTTCTACTGTTTTTTAGAATTGCCCGTTTCTTGTAAATACATAGTAGAATAATAACTCCTGGTGTTTTATTTATAAAAATGCTGGTGGAGGTATTTATTATAAATGAAATTAATTTTGAATTAGCCTCCTTTTCTGTTCAGCAATGATTTTTGCAAACAATGCTCTGCTCTTATTATTCACTGTGTAACGTGGAAGGACACAGCTTATGTCTCCTCTGTCTCCCCTTGCCACTGTTTCTTCAAATCCTTCCAAGCAAGGACGGAATATTTGGCAGAAATTGCTCTAATATCACTGAATCCACCTTATCTTCTCCAGACTGCTTTTTTGAAGGCCTGGAATAGTCTGTGAAATTTATGGAGTGGTGGTAACACAGGCTGGGTGAAGGTCTGCTGCTGCATATAGGCAGAGTGGGTTATTCCTCAAAACATCTTGGATTGTCTGCCAAAAAACGGGTACCCTACACCTCTGTTCTCAATCTCTAATGTGCAATAAACCCTTCAGATTTTCTATGAGCTTTGTGAATACAAAGCTTGTAAAACTATCCAACATTTTACCTTATAGAAAACCATGGAAAATTACGTGTTCCCTGTGTTAGAGCTGAGTGGACAGCAGTAAATAAGGTTTGGGGACATGGGCGAATACAAAATACCAGTATCTGATGATGTGTAAAGGGTCTTTAACTAAAATTTGTCCAATGCCATGACAAAAAGTGGATTCAGCCAGCCAGGGCAGGCAAGCTGTGGAGAAAGAAAAGGTACAGAGAGGAGAGAGGGCAAGACTCCAGCAGACAGTCACTTTCATTAATTGTGGATTATTTCATTCCTGATTTTGCTTTTCTTTTTTTTTTTTTTTTTAATTTTTCAACATCTGCCTGTTGTATTGAATTAGTGGACACTTTCCAAGACTCAAGGTAAATGTTTGACCTAATAAAACCCTATTTTTCTTCTCTAATCTGGCAAAAGTAGCACTTACTGTTTGAATTCATGTTTGGATTCAAATATAAATCTAATTCAGAAATCAGTCTCTGTTACACACCCCACATTTTTTTTTTCATCAGAACAAATGTTTTCATACTCTCTGTTGTAAATACCATGATTGGCTTTATGCTTTGCTACAAAAAGGGGCCAAATTCTGGCTCATTATTACTGTGTCCATTAGATCACAACTTTGGAAACCACATTTATTAACATCAAGCATACGAGTCAAGCCATAGGATCACCCCTGAAATCAGCACTGGACTGAAAAGTTTGTGCAAAGAGGAAATTAAAGTGAAAGCTTTATATCCAGGTTTAGGTCAGAAGTTTGTGGTTGCCTCATTCTGGCAGATCAACAGCATCCTTCAGGAATGAGAGGGGATCACTGGAGTACGAGTTGAAAACATGAGCCGTCCCGTTGGATTTCTGTGCAAGATGACTGAAATGCTGTCAGGGACTCGGGGAGAGGATGGGGTTTGGAAAGGGGAGAGTGGGATACAAGATCCCTGTGAAAAGTGTGTTTTTATCAGTGCAGGCTCTGCTCTGTCTTTAGGAGCTTCTTATTATCAGAGAAACTGCCGGTGGTCATGGACTTTCAGTCTATGAAAAGCTGAGGCTAATCTGTAACTAAGGAGAGACCAAGGAACCAGAGATATTCCAGAAGTTACTGCGTGTGGATTCATGGAAATGTTGGCATATCCTAGAGAGGGACAAATTTCTACTGAAGGGTGCCCTTGGATGGCTCACAGATCTTCCTTCCCAGGAACAACTCTCATGGTGAGATCTGTGTGCTGGGTGTGCCACTGCCTGCTTCACCACAGTCCGGAACAACACAGCATGGAATCATCAGCTTGGAAAAAAGCTCCAAGACCACCAAGTCCAACCTTCAGCTGAACACCCCCACGGCACCACGTCCCAAACTGCCACATCCACTCGTTTCTTGAGCACTTCCAGGAATGGCAACTCCACCACCTCCCTGGGCAGCCTGTGCCAGTGCTGAGGTACTCTTCCACTGGAAAAGTTTTCTCCTTGTGTCCAACCTGAGCCTTCCCTGGTGCAGCCTAAGGTTATTTCACCTTGTCCTGTCCCTGGTAGCCTGGGAGGAAAGGCCAATCCCCACCTTGCCCCAGCCTCCAGCATCCCCTGATGTACAATCCCACACACGGGATTTGTGTGTGTGTGTAAACACACGCTTGATGTTTTTCTCCATTCTCATCACATGTTTCATTCAATAGACTTATTAATCAACCATAAGAAATGAGTTAAGATGTTGAAACAGTCATGGCCTTTGTTCTGTGTCAGTTTTGTTGGCTTAGCTGACATATAGCTACAAGGCATGACGGATCAAAGTAATTAAAGTTCCAATCATTTACCTTTCTATGTTCAGTGTCAAGACAGCTCGCCTTCACCCCGGGTTCAGAGCATTTTCATATTTTTTTAACATGTTAGAGCTGTGCCATTTGCCTTGCTGTACTTAAGCATTTGACAGCATTTCCATTATAAAGTTTATATACGAAGGCTTGAGATTCCCTCTGGATTCCAACTTTGCACATAGAATTGCAGACTACAGGCAATCCAAAATGAATCCAGTAGCTTGGGGATTATTTTTGTTGTTTGTTTCTTTTTTGTTTGTTTGATTTTTGTTGTTCATTTACTTTAAGGTAACATAGGTTTTTACCATCAGAGAACAAAAAAATTGCCTGTTCTGTTTCACTTAGTTTCAAGGTACATTTTTGTGTTTATGAAACTTTAATGGAACTTATTTTTGTTCCTGTCATGAAATACGTTAGGCAATTAGTTCTAATCTTTAGTCCTCCATCATACACATTAACTGATGGTAACTAAGAAATCACATGTGTCAGATGCAAAAACAATATATTTTCATTTTAAAAAAGATTGTTTTGCAGCAATTGCACCAGAAATATGGATAAAGAGGAAATATTGTGCTGGACACATCCCAGTCAGATGTGCCAAGCAGGGATTTGACACCCCGTGCACTGACTCCATCCCTCCACCTGTGAAAGCCATCCTCCAGGCACTTTCAGGCTTGAAATTTGCAGAAATCCTTTGCAAAAAGTAAGTAATAATTCTCACACTTAAAGTGTACCTTGGATTGCAGAATCAGTGTTTGAGTTGTGCTTTTTCTTATTCTTTTTAAGTTAATTTTTATAGGAAGTCCCTTCAAGATGAAGTTTAAATAGTCCACACTGGATTTCTCACAACTAATTTAATGCCATCTTCCAGTCAGCACAGCTAGTTCAAGACCCCTCTCTTCCATCATTTGAAGCTCTGGAACATTAAACACTGTCTTGTGTTGTAGTTTGAATATGAGATTACTTAACTAGCAGTGAATATCTCTGTAATATATCTGCTCTACAAAGGGAGCTCACGTTTGGATGTTGCCTGGAATATTAATATTTTATGGAAAATTATATAGAAAGCCATTCATTAACCAGCTATTTTTTCCTTTGTGCAAAATTTAAAAAAAATTGATTCTAAACTCCAGTTCAGCAACTAAACCAGTGATTTTATTTGAAGAGAAGCACTAAAGAGCTGGCATTAAGAACATTTAACTCTGGTTTTGCATTTTAAAAGTATGCTAATATCGTGAAGGATCAAATTGCCAGAATATTTTTATGAAATCAGATTTTTTTTTCTCAAAGTTTATAGAGTAAAGTTGGGTATAAATAGGAAGAAATCAATTAATTCTTTTGAGCTAATTCACAGATTTGAGTAAATTCTGTGCCCCATGGAAGTTTTGCTTTGATTTAAATGCTGTCCAGGTATAATCTCCTGGATTTGGCACACTTTCATTACATGTTCTAGTGCAGAAACTTCTCTTGTGGACCTGTACAATTTCTTCCAATATTTTCTTACATGGGTGTGCATTTTTTGAGTGCAGTGTTATGAAGTGGTGTGTATGTACATGTATTTCAAACAGGTTTGATATTTGAATGTATTATTATTTTTAGGCCAGGCTATCATTACTCAGTAAAATAGGTTGTTAATTTGGTATAAAATAAAGGAAGTAAAATCCCCACATGATTCCTTGATTCAGGCTTCCTACCCAGTGAGTAATAGCGGAGCAACCTGATAGCAAAGTAGGAGTTTTGCATTTAAATAGCCTCTAGTAAGGATATAAATAATAAGGATACGTTTGTTATGCACAAACAGAGCTGGAATTTGTCTGTATTAAAAGTGATCTTTGTGGCCTTCTCTGATTTTCAATTTCTGTCGCTGTGGAAAGTTAATCCAGATGATACATTGATAAGGTCTTTGCTAATAGAATAGATAATTTCTGGGTCACTGAGGTTGGAAAAGCCCTCCAAGCCCATGGAGTCCCAGCTGTCCCCACCTTGTCCCCAGCTCAGAGCTCTGAGTGCCACATCCAGGAATTCCTTCGACACCCCCAGGGATGGGGACTCCAAACCTCCCTGGGCAGCCCCTTCCAAGACCTGACCACCCTTTCCATGGAGAAATTCCTCCTGATGTTCAACCTAAAACTCACCTGGTGCAGTCTGAGGCCATTTCTCTCATCCTGTCCCAGTTCCTGGCTGCCCGCTCCTGTCAGGGACTCGTGGAGGTCTCCCTTGAACCTCCTTTTCTCCAGCTCCTTCAGCTGCTCCTCATGGGACTAACCCTCCAGACCCTTCCCAACCCTCAGAAATAACCCATTCCTAATATCACACATTGCTAATGACTGACATCAGCTGGGCATTTTTATCCTGAAAAATAATAAGTGCACGAATCAGTAGGAAATATTCGGATGTAACCAAATTGTACAACGCAGGGGCAGAGTGATGAGGCAGAAAGGTCTGTGAATGTCAGGCTGAAGGAAAACTCAAGGAAATGTCAGCTCTGTTCCCACTGTGACCCTGGCCTGCTGCCTGCCCTCGAGCAACTTATATCAGGAGTCTGTATCTCAGTGGGATCACACGGTGCAAGACGTGGCTTGTTGTAAATGCTGGTGAGCTCAATGGGAAGAATGATGATGTCTGACTTAGTTCAAAAAGCTGAATGATTTCTTTATTATTATTATTATGTTATAATACATTAGTATACTTTATAAAAGAGGATACTAAAAATTATATGTTAATTTCTCTTACTATTACATCTAACCGCTAACAACTTGTGAACCTGTTCTCCAGAGTTTAGACACAGGTGGATCCTATTGGCCATCAGGCCTAAACAATCTACTATGATCTAAGTGCTCACTCTAGATAAACCACTCTCTAAACAAATTTTACAAGAGAAAAATAAGGAGTAGAAATAGAAATTGTTTTCTCTTTCATTTCTCTCTGTGCACCTCAATGAAAAATCCTGAGAGAGAGAAAAATGTGCTTGCCACAGTGGCTTCCTTGGAGAAGTGTTTTAAGATTGACAAATGAAAACCTACTACATAATGCACTACCAAATGTGATTATTATTGAGTTACCAGTTACCGTTATTGAGTTATTAACTTGGCAAAAATGTGTCTGGAGCAAAAAGGGCAGCCAGATAAAAGCAAATGCTGATAAAGTTTCTGCTCTTCCCTCCGTGTAGACATGAGATGGTGAAGGAAAGAAAATATTCATGTGTTGCCTGAGGCCAACAGGGAAATAGAAATGCTTCCCAAAATGAAAAACCAAAAAACAAATGCAAGCAAAAAATTCCTAATATTTTATATTTGTCTAAGAACTCCTGAACTCCTTTTAGACAGGTATATTCTTTCTTGGGGCAAATGACTTAATTTAAATTAATGTTATATGAGCTATAAAAATATTGTTTCAGGTCTCTTGGCCTTTTCAAATGAAAATTGAACCTTCTAAGTTCATTCTCCATAACATATTAAACCTACTTTTAGTGTCAAGAATGTCTAGGAAAGAATGTTTTATTCACCTGTAAGAAAGTTTGATATTCAAACCTTGAAGAAAACACTGCAAAATATTCTATATGGCAGCAGTGTGCTCCAGTAAAATATAAACATTGCTAAAAATTATTCAGTGATTTTGAAGACAGGAAAGCTAGAAAATGAAAAGAGCAGAAATAAATATCTGCTGCTAATCCTTAAGGCTGAAAAATAAATCTTTGTAAGTAACAAAAACTTTGTAACTGTGATATTCTTTCATTTTTGATGAAAATAATGAGTAAAAGGCAGTTGATATCTTTAGATTAAGAGCATATATACCTGTTTCTTTTGAAAATGATGCAAATCTGTCTTGAAAAACAGAAGTGGTTTCATAAATGGTGTTATAAATGATACTGTGAGTTGCTTTCTTTTTATTCCAAGTGTTCTTTGTGGCTCCAATCTATCCTACACCACAACTTCATTGCAGTGAGTGAGGAGTGACTCACATATGTTGAGTGTTTTTATTAGGAATTTGTTTTGATTAGGGTTGCAGTTGATTCCTCAAGCCAACTGCCTACATAAAGAAAAAGCATTAACTGTAGGGATCAGATTGATTAGTGAACATTCCTGTCTGGTAGCATAAGGAAAGACATCAAGGAGGTGGAAAAGAAAGACGTGGATCAGCAGTCAAAGAGGAGGCAGCAAAAGAGAGGTCACTTAATGCACCCCTGCCTCCAGGTAAGATCAACAGTACCTATGTCGGTCCCAACAGATGTTTGCTTAATTCTTTTTAAATGCCTGCAGTAACAGAGATTTCCAAACTTCCTCGTAATATTATTTCAGTTGGGAACTATCCTAACAGTCCAGAAGTTTTGCCTGACTCCTTCTCTTACCTTTATTTTTTCTGCAATTTTGTTTTCTCTTATATTCATAAGAAGTATGGAAAAGTCACTCCAGTGGCACCACAGATACCTTTCATTATTTCTGAAAATTGCTACTGCATCTTCTGGGTGAAACAGTTCCTCTCCTTGCCATTCATTGTTTTTCCATTAAGAGTGACCATAGAAGCTCTACAAAGCAAAATTTCTTCCTCCTTGTTAGATACAGAAAGTTGTTCATGTTTATCCCTCATCTTATTCAGATTCCAAAAGAAGCCCCAGGAGATCTCACGAAACGACATTCTCACCTTTACCTGAAGAGGTTACCTATGATTGTGTTCTGATTATGGTTAATATTGGTTAGTATGCAAATTTGAGGGTAAAATTGGTTTTAGAATCTCTGCCCAGAGAAGCTGTGGCTGTCCCTGGTTCCCTAGAAGTGTCCAAGGCCAGGCTGGACAGGGCTTGGAGCAACCTGGGACAGTGGAAGGTGTCCCTGGCCTTGGCAGGGGTGGGATGAGAGGGGCTGTGAGGTCTCTTTTAACCCAAACCAGTCTGGAATTGTATGATTCTATGAAATAGTTTCAGTAGCAGCCAGGATTTGGGTTACAGATCACTGATTGATTATATGTATATAAATTTAGCTAAAGATACTTGTCAGTGACTGAACTGAACTGCAGAAAATTGCAGCCAAAAATGACAGAGTGGAACATTGCACTCAACTCAGTTGCTCAGTTGTTACAAACTTAACTTCAGCATTTGTGTAGATCACAACTTACACCAATATTAGCCTATTTCATTAATTGAAGGTGAAAGCCACTGTTTATTGGCACAAATGTTTTTCTACCATCTAAACAAATAACTTTTGGTATCTTTAGGCTCTTTACTTTGTTTCTCACAGTCAGCTATATATTAGTATGTCAAGGCAAACCATGCCACTTTCCAGGTCTCACAGTGTTTTTTCTTCAGTTGTAATTTAAAAGTTTGAATATTCAGCTGCACGTATGACCACGTGAAAATATTAAGCACTAAAATTGTTCCAAAGGTGGAGCTAATCCTGTGTGTCACACAATGTACAGATAATAGGGGTCAGAAATTACACTTAAAAAAAGCAAGTGTTCTTCAAGGTGAAATATTTCTGCAAACCTATAGGAGGTTTCACAGACAAGTGAAAGTCATTTGGAATAATTTCACCCAAACTGCTGCAAGAGATAATTAATAATCTTTAGTTTACAGGCTGCTTTATGAAGGGGACAGTCCTATCAAAGTTTGCTTTGCTTTTGTATGATGCAAACCACACAAAGTTTGCTACCAGGAGATGCCAAACTTCTCCAGGATAGAAATCTCTTACTTCCAGAATATCACTGTTGGTTTTCCCAGCTTTACAGAGATGGGGTAACTGAGAGGCATTTCAAAAGATTTTATTCCATTATCAGTCTCGATGAAGGGTGAGACACAAGAGATGTAAAACTCAACTCCATTCCATCAGAAGCCACCCTATTTCCTGGGTACAATCCCTTATAAATGGTTTTCAGCCCTTTAGATTTTCCCACACAATGCTGCTAATACTTCTAACACCAAACACCTATAATTTTTCCCCACGTGGTCCTGCTACAATGCATCTTTCACAGTCCTAATTCTCTAAACTACCTGGTCATGGTGTGAAAATTGTTGGAACCTGTTTCTAGTTCAATCTCTCTCTCTCAACAATGCCACCTCTACTCCATTCCTTCCTCAGTCAGCACACCTTATCTCAGAGTTTCCACACAGGTGTCCAAGGCTGTGTGAGCTTTCAGTCAGGTTTGGAGAATCCTTTACAGCTCCATTTCCCACATCACCCCACATAATATTTCCTAAACAATCCATAAATAATTCTCTTGTGAAGAATTATGGGCAAAATTGACCCTGGTGGAAATCTCAACTGTACAAAAATCTCCTGCAAGAAAACCTGTGGTGGTTTTGGGAGGAGAGAATATTTTATAAGGAGGGCTCAGCAGGAAAGCCAAAGGCTGTGCTCAGGTGTAGGATGACCAGGAAGAACTCAACTGACAGATTCCCACGTTTCAGCTCCCAAGGGATTCACTAACCCCTCGATGACCCCTGCATCCATGGGATACACAATAGCAGGAGCAGAAATCTCAGCTGCCCTATCCTCAGATGTTCTCCTGGGACACCGTAGATCTTCTTCATGGAGACAGGACCCATTTTCAGGTCATTGCACCAACCCCAAAGTTAGCTTTTTTTTTTTTTTCTCCCCTGCATTATCAGATTTTAATTAAGGCACAAATAAGACTCTTCTCCTCTTTTCCAGAATGGCTGTTTTTATTGGGTGTTTAAAGCTTTATTTACACAGCTCCATTTCTGACCTGTACCTCAGCCCTAGACCTGGAGGACAATCAAATTGATTTTCAGCTAATTGCTTCTATTTCATTTGTGGTGTTTCATTTCTAAAATGTCACAATGTTCTGTCATTTTTCTTGGTTTTTATTTATTTATTTAGTGAATTTATGCAAAAAGTAACCAATTCTTTATTCTTTAAAATTCCTAAATTTTACCTTCAGGATCAACGAATAAAGTAAGCGAATATTCAATTTATTTGGAATTAGTCTCTTGTCATCCTTGACAGAAACCTTGAGGCTTTAATAATTTTCCTCCTGAAAATATACACATACGCTTTTTCTTTCAAATGCCATTTTATTTTGGGACATAGCTTCTCTGGAATTATATTATTCACTAGGATGCAATGTATTCCTTAAGAAAAGAAAAATAATCCCAATAATTTTCTTAGAGGAGTGATTATAGATTTTATTTTTAACAACAAAATATTGTTACAACTCAATTAGGAAGGATAAATATCCATAATATTTAGTGATATATAAAGCAGATACAATATATTGCTTTTCTCCTGTTACAGGTTAGGCCGTTTTTGGTGAACTCACATTTAAGGAGTTCTGGATTCAGGAAAATTTCATTTCAAGGTATGATTCCCATTCCTTCGTCTCTTTCAGCTTTTCATCTGGTTTTCTTGAAATGATAAGGTAAAATCTCTGAATTTTCTTCCTCATAAAAAAAATCTCTTATTAGTCTAACATATATTTCTGATTTTACATTTTCAAGGGCTTTTGAGCAAAAAAGTATTCTTTTCAGTTCTTTAAAATATAGCTGGAAAACTGTATTTATTTGGCAATATTGCTGTTTTCTTCTTCCCATTGCCATCCTACTTATTTCCACTTAATTTTAGACAAGCACATAACACAGAACAGAGGGGAGAAGAAATATTTTTGGCTGAAGACATTGGAGTAAATCACAGCTCTTGTGAGAAAATGTCATGAATATCTACGTAGAACAGACAGAACTTAGATTTTATGAGACAGAGATAGGGAGAAAAGTGCAAGGATTCAATTTATCTGCATCTGAATGATAAAGAACTGGCTGAACCCTTCTGGTATTGAAATCTAGGCTTTTGGAGAGAGTATTTTTAATTTTTTAAGATAATGCTTTGGTCACTAAACGATTTGTTAATCTAATTCAGAAGGAGCCATTGCAGAGATAGTTTGACCTGCACTTATAGACTATAGGGCTCCCTAAATTAATTCCCTCTCAAAAAAAATAGTTTATTTAAAAAAAAACAAGCATACCTTTAATTTGAACATGTGTTGATGGTAAACCTACAATGCTGCTAAGCTGTCACAAAAATGTTGTTACTTTAACTTTAAAAAAAAATATTTTTACCTTATTCACATAAAGCAAATGTCATTATTTTTCTTTGTTTACCTACATTACCCAAATATTTTCAATCTTCTGTAACTATAATTAATTGCAAATAAAACAAATTATAGCTGTGTAAGGAGCACTCAGGGCATGCTTTTAGGAGGACATCACTGTGCCAAGAGTAGTGTTTGACAGAGTAGTTTACTAATAGTTTGCAACTTAACGTTTATGAAACACGGTGAAGTTAGGAAGTCCAGTTTGAGAACTGGTAAAGCACAATCTTCAGGAACTGGGAAATTGGGATTTGTTTGTCTCAGTCCTACCCTGGCTTCTCTAATTGCCTTTTAATGTGGGATAGAGCGATTTTTTTTTCCCCCTATATGGTAGGAATGGGAAAATCCAGCACACATTTAGTCTAGGTGCCTGGAATATATTCATTTGAGTATTGTGCCCATTCAGCCCTCCATTTCCACTTGGATAGATTACCAACTTTTTGTGGAAATAGTTCTGTTTTGCCTTTTTTTTTTCCTCTTTTCCCCCAAAGGACAGAAAATAAGGGCTGTGAGACCTCCAGTGCTCTGCAAAGGGAGAGTGTTGGGGTGTTCTCAGGGGCTGAAAGGAAGCTCTGAGCACTGAGGGAACAGAAGGGCTGAGACACTATCACCATCCCAGATACCTCACTAAGCTGGATAATTTGTCCATCACGAGACAAGTCTGACTTAGGGAGAGGATTCGTGGGGCTAACGCTGCAGGCACTGCTTGCTGACACATCTCCTGTGTCATCACTGCATTGTTTTTCCCCTCCCTGCTGCAAGGTGCTGGAGTGGTCCAGCTCTCCCTGTGCTGCCCCTACAGAGCTTCCTGCTGTTCTGCAGCAGATCCTACAAGAGCTGGGCTTATCCTGAAGAAGCTCCACAGAGAAGCAAACACCACCCCCTCCCTACTAGTTTCAGTGGGAATAATAGTGAGTACCACACTGATTTCACATCTGTTTCCTTAATGATTTTCCTTGGAAAAGGAGATTTATTTCACTGTGGCATCTCACCTAAAAGCAGGTTGCCTATTCCATTTATTTGCCTGACCTACACATGGATCTGTGCTGCAGCTGGAAAGTTCTCCGTCTTCCTCAGGAAGAATCCTAATTTTTATGTCAGTGGGTTCTGTCTTATACCCAAGCTAACCTTGGAATTCTATTCCCTTTCTCTGTTTTCCAGCAGAATGTCCACCAACCAGTAGCTTAAAATCTCCTTTTCCACCACACCAGGCAGAAAACTCGTGGGTGTAAGAAAATGTTTTTGACTGATGTTGAAGATTTGTGCTTTCCAGAAATACCTTGGGTTAATAGCCTGCTGTACATAACCACTCATTCTTATATGAGTGAGTCTTTGTTCCCTGCATTTGCCATGGGCATTCTGGTGCTTCAACTTTATCTCTGACATATCACTGAGAGTGTGTTCTTTCGCTGGCAGGTTTGAAAAAATGCAAACTAACCACCAACAGCCCACAAACCAAAAGCAGAAACTCCTCTAACGTGTGTATCGCCTCAGCTGTTTTAACATAAGTGTGTGAATTCCATTTTAATGCTCATTAAGAGTTTTGCCAGTTCCAGGTCTGTGGCATCTTTTTAGATTAAATATTATTTGCTCATTTAATTAATACAGTACTCTGTACTCTGAACTTTTTAACTAAAAAGCGTTAGCAAATAAGTTGGCTTTTCTCTGCTTCCTGGATGCTACAACTGCTCATAGTTTTCTCCTCTAAGGTTTCTCTTGCATCCTTTTGGCTCTCTTTGAAGTGGATGGAATGGTTTTAATGTTGACCCAAACTGAATTGGTTACAGGAGATAAGAAAAACATTTTAATATAAATAGTGCATAGACAGAGATGATAAAGACAATTTCAGGCATATAGAAAAGGCAGACAAGGAAACTGAAATCAAGCAATTTCTGCATGAGTCTGGTAGATGACTGATTTCACACGCTTTTCAGCAGAGGAATGTGGATGTTCATGAAAACTTGATCAAGAGCCATATCCAAAAGAGCATTTGCATATCTGAAATAGAGTGTACAAAGATTTTTAAAGGCCTACATCCAAGATTGTCATCCAAAACTGCCTTTGTTCAGACACACTTAAGCCTGGAAGCACTGCTGAACTTGGGGGGGAAAAGGAATTCTCAGTGAGAAGCTGCTGACCTGTCCCAGCCAGCTGTGGGGACTGTGTCCCATGGGGACATCTGTGCTTGGCACTTGTCACACAGAACAGCTCCTAATTACTTTCACAAGGGAAAATCACTAGAGAAATGAGACAGTGAGTGTGCTGCTCCTCACCTGAACCACAGCAACTGCTGAGGAGGAGTGGAAATGTGGTTTTATATGATATCTTCTGTGTATTGAGGCTCTAAGAGGCTGCACTCAGCAATTATTGATGAGCAGGAGCAAGGAAAGCAGGCTCCAGAAGCTGAGGGGTTTGAGTGAAACCAGTTCAAAGGAAGTAAGTGCTCCGTTGTCTGAGGAAGCAGTGGAGCGAGGAGGTTGTGTTCAATAAAACATTGGGTGCTGAGGATGGGATGCATGGAATTAAAGCACTGAAGGATTCAGATTAGATGGGAATTAGCTGCTGTTAGGAAGGAGTGCAAACTTTTAAAGTCATATAGAAACTGCCTGGTCGCAGCTGACGTAGTCTAAAAGTTGATTTTCAGCCTTATGAATCATCTCATTGGTGGTTTGGATGAGGATTAGGTGGGATGGAGCTGGGATTTGTAACTGATCGTGGGTTCATGGAAACAGCAAACCATGGTGGTTTTTTTTTTTTTTTTCTGGAAATTATCTAGGTTTTTCCAGGTTTTTGATCTTAAGGAAGCTCAGGAATCATACAGATCCAAAACCATCATTCATTTGGCTTTATCCTGTGCTGGGCATCCCCTGGAAGCAGGCAGCCCTGGATCCTGGAGACCCAAACCATTCCAGTGTGCCTTTCCCCAAGGAAAGTGGGTTTCAATGGCTGATTTTTCACATGGCTTCTCCAGGCCATCCCAGATGCTGTTTATTTGCAGCAGATGGAAGAAAAGGGTATTTGAACAGGTCAACATGATTCCAAGTTGGTTCCCACCTTCCCATTTGCAGGAATTTCCCTGCAGTCAGGAGGAATTGTTCCCTGGGAGGGTGGGCAGGCCCTGAGAAGCCCCTGGATCCCTGGAGTGTCCAAGGCCGGATCGGACACTGGGGCTTGGAGCAAACCAAACCGTTCCCAACCCAAACCATTCTGTTTTTCTGTGAATCTCTTTGTTTTGTAGTGTCTCCTGCAGTTACTGCCTCAGAACTTAACTCCCAAGAACTGGAAAACTGAAGGGAATCTGTAGCACTCTTGCAGATTTGTTTCACTTGGATTTAAACCTCATTCCTTTGCCATACAGCCAGCACGAGGCAAGCTCTCTCTGGGATGATCATTTAATCAGGAAAACCCTAACAATTATTTTAGGTTTTTTTGCACTGTCCATGTAAAACCAAGGGATAAAGTTACTCGTGCATTTAAAAACGGGCCGCTTTTGATTTTACTTTCTCCATTTTTTTTTCTTCCATGTAATTCTTTTCTGATTGGTCAGGGAGGGTAGAGTTTGGGTCTAGAAAAATATTTAGTATGTGGTCAATACAGCTGCTGAACTTATTGTTCTTTTTATCTCAAAACTGAGGATTAAAATGAAGAAAAACCTTGCATGGCAAGCTTAAAAATTCCAATCAGAGCTGTGTATATTCCACGTGGCTGCATGTACTGGAGTTAGATGAGGCCTTGTCTGCCATCTCACAGCTCCTGACAGCATTGCAGATCTGGTTTTTAGTGGAAATTCTGAAAACTTGTGAAATCTCGTATTTGTCCTTTTTCTTTTTTTTTTTTCTTTCTTTTTTTTTTTTTTTTTTTGCCTCTGCTGCTAAGTCATTATTCTCTCATCTCTCAAAAAACATATCATCCAATTTCAGAAGCAGACTTCATATCCATTTTTCCGAGGAGGGATAGACAGTTTTGATTGCATTTTGTGTTATAAACAGCAAAGTGACTGTAGAAATGGCTGGACTTATTGCACTGAAAACCCCTCTGTGCTGAGGGCACTGTTTGCATGAAAAGCCTTCTCTGTGTAATGTGAAAGTTTCTACGAATGAGAACTGCACAGTAGTAGTAGTTAGGGCTTTATTACTTAGTTCTAATTTGTATTGATGGCCTAAAAAAAGTAGCATGCTTTGCAGTTCTATGAAAGAAAAGATTATAAATGGAGATTAATTATAATTTTGCTAGCTCAGTACTTGTAAAACTAAAGCAATTTATATTCTTTCTCTTAATGATCTCCATTCCTGATTGCAGTAATGTAATCTAATTGTGATTATGATAGTATCTGAATCATGTGGGCCTCTATGTGATTGGAACTACTCTTTGCATTAAAAAGTAATTTTGGAGTAATGATGAAAAGTTACTGTGGAAAATTGGCAAGTAATATATTTTACTCTGTATCTTAAGTTTCTGCTTTCATTTTTGATTATATCTTATAGCAAGGATAAGTATGATACTATATCAAGGATTTATTACATCAAAGACTTATCAATGATAACTCTGAGTATTGAGGATAAGCATGATATTATTGGAATAGCACAGATATGGTCGAGGCAAGAAATTGAGGTTTTGAGATACTGGGCTGGGGTTTGTGGAGAGGAAGGGTAGATGGAGGAGGAGCCCTATCAGTATTCCTGGGAGATGAGTGTCTTCAGAGGGAAATGCTGCCAGTATTTTGGCTGACATAGCAATGTCAGTGCTGATAAAAGTTAGGCACAATAAAGGTAGTCAGGTGGCTTTCTGAAGGCTTCTTTGAACTTTTAGGTCTTTGCTTACAGATGAGAGAGGCCTTCAAGAGAGTCAGAACTTTGATAAAATGGCTTTTAATTACTCCTTTATTGACTGCGAGAAGGTAGAACGAGGGAGGGAATACTCACGTCTCTAAAGCCAACACAGGATTGCCTCCAGTTCCTTGTGGGCCTTATTGAATTGTCTTTCAGAAACTATTTGAATTAATTCAAGGGTTTGAGCCAAGGGTAATAAAGGGTGTTGAACTGGAGAGGTATGAAAGATCCAGTGATCTTGACATCATTTGATTTAAAGTATTTGTTGAGGAGCAAAAAGCAATGCAAGCCTTACAGCAGGCTGACTTTCAGGGAGTGCAGAGTGTGCTAAGGAATTTTTATCAGGATTTTATTATAATGTATGGTAAATCTACTGAAGAAAATTGGAATATATTTCAGAAACAGTTGGAGGACATTTGAAATTCATCCTGGCTTAAGTCTAAAGAAGGATAAAGGTAACAATGCCCAATGTGGCTGAGTAGTGTTGTATAGTAAAGAGTAAGATAAGCAGTAAGCACAAGGTGTTGAAAAAAAAAAAAAAAAAGCCAAGTCTGGTAAGGTGGAGCAGTTGAAAGGCTACAGAAAATAAGCAGAAGCAAACTGAAAGGCTAATTAGAAAAGCAAAGAGAAAATGCTGAATGCTAACAGCAGAAAAAAAAAATGTAGTTGAGATGATAATAATATCCTGTGAATATACTCCAGCAAACTGAAAGGAAAAATAGATCCAAAAATCACTGTAGTGTGGACAAAGGCATGGCGGATTTGTTCAGCAGGTTTTATTTTTGTGTGTGAATACACAGAGGCAGATGGGTGGATGGCTGGGCAGATGGAGAGCTGCTGAACAAAGGAGGAGGAGTGCTTTTCCTTTCTGTGGCAACACGTGCAGCCTCACCTGAGGAACTGACAAAAACACGACAGATATCACAATACCCAGCTCAAAATCGTTTAATGTGGTGTGATTGGCAATAAGGGGTGCAAAAAAAGTCACTCTGATTTCCAAGAGTCAGTGAAACTTTGAAGAAAACCAGAGCTGTGGGTAGCATTGCTTATGGCCATAGCCACAAAATCCATCAGGGTAGCCCAGAACTCTGAAAAAAAAGTGTGAGCAGAAGGAAGGGTGGATATATTCCAGTGCAGGAAATGAATTTGTGGAGAAATTATAACTCTTAAAAAACAAAACAATTGAATTTCTACCCTCATCACTAACTCAATCAAAACAGAAACACTTATAATGTATTGTCATTAGGAAATAGTTGGCTTCTGATTGTGTTAGTGTGAATTATAACATCAGTATTTTCTCACCCTTCACATGAGACTGAAAATGGAATGAAGGTTTTTTAAATGCCTCTCAGTTGCCCCATCTCTGGGTCAGAAAAGGATATAAATATTAACTTAGTCATGTAACTGATTGAGTCTCGGATCATTTGCTCCTGGGACTGTATTTGGGCCAGGGTTGTGGCACCACCAGTGCCCTTTCTGACATTAAATCTTTGGAGGTGAAGCACCAGAGGTCTCCTGGCACGGGATGGGCTGCAGTTCCCTCTCCTGCAGCACAGCATGCAGCTCATGTGAAAATAAAAGGCAAGCTGCAGATATTCCCTGTCCCTTTTTTCCTTTCAGAGGGAGTTCCAGCACTCCCCTCGAGTTAAAAATATCCCAGCTCTCTCCTGACTTCTGTCTCAAACTTGTAATTACATCTCGCTGCTGTTTGCTTCTGCTAAAGCTTTGCGCAGCAAAGGTTGGGGTAACCCTGCAGCTCGAGTTTGGCTGGAAAAAAACAAACGCACAGACGAGTTGTTTTCTCCAGAAAGAGTCTATTTCTTTGCAGAAGTGAGTTTTTAATAGGCAGGATCACTGTGAATTCCCCCCGACGCAGTGATTTTTGCTCCCCCTGCTGTCACGACAGCAGCAGATTAACCAACCCTTTTGCCCACTCAGACGTGTGTTGATAATGTGGATGCACAGGATGCTTTTGTTAAAATAACAAACTCTTGCAGCAAAGGGAGGAGGGAACAGTGCAGTATTTATATAAAAAGCCAGCCCAGGGAATATTCTACTTTTAAGACTTGTGTGCTGAGCGAAAAACTACAATAATTGATCAACTTGAAAGATTATTTGCTCCTCTGAAAGGAGAGCACCAAACAAGTGAGAGTTACTGAAAAAATAAATAATGGGTTACATTGCTAAAGCTCATTGTGTCTGGGAATGCTTAAATCCAGGCTGTGGAATAACTTGGAATTCCTGCCCTGAAATTATTACTTAGACTGAGCCCTTTTCAGAGGTGTTGCTGCAATAAGATTTTTTTTTTCCTTTCCAGGGATCAAATCTGCTTTTTTTTCCAAAATTAATTTATTTACCTGGTTCTGAAACGCTCCTGGAGATGCCTGTGAGGCTGTGGGGTGGCCCCAGTGTGGGAGGTGCAGCCTCTGACCCACCTGCCCACCAGGAACCAAATTTTTGGGAGTTGAAGCCTCGATCTGCAAAGGGATTTTCATTTCCTGCAGTTAGCAGTCCTGCCTTTTGCTGCAACCACCTGTGTAATTTAAAGAATGGGGTGTGCACTAAATATATAGATATTAATGACCTAAAGTTGTATTATACAGAAGTACTATATTAGTTATTATATATTGCTATATACTGAATAGTATACCAATAGTATAATGTATATATGTGCACAGTAGAGATATATATTCCATATATAATATGTTTATATTATATTATTATATTATTATATTATTATATTATGTTATGCTATATTATGTTATATTATATTACATTATATTCTATTTATGTATACTATATATGCTATGATACATACTATATATAGATATTATATAGAATATATAGTGTACATATACACACTATAAATACAGTATATGCTTTAACATATACTATTATAAACATAAAAAGTATAAATGTATATATACTTATTTTATACTTATTATATATATGCACACTATTTATAGTATATATATACATACTATATAGAGATATATACCATAAATATAGAATATATATACACTACCTATAATATATAGTGTAAAGTATATATGATGTATATATATGGAAAAGTAGATATGTTTTATAAGTTTATATACTAATATATACTATATTAATATAGTATATGTTATATAGGTATATACAGGTATATATGAAAACATAGAGATTGAATAGATATACGTTTTTATGTTTTTACATTTATTGATCTGTCTTTATACTTTTATATCTATCTATCTGCATATATCTACACATTTATTTATTTTTCAGCAGAAAATCTTTATTCTCTTTGCAACCCAATTTCCCTGACTAGCTGCCCACTGATTTTTGAGGTTTGTGCGGCATTCCCATGAATTATTTTCCCGGTGCAGAGCGTTCCCAGGGCGTGGGGGGCACCATCCCATTGTCCCCAGCCAAGGCGAGCGGGGACCACCTGGTCACCAGGAGCATCCCTGCTTCCGAGGGGTGACCCAGCCAGCCTCTATTTCTCAAATAAAAGGAGAAGTGAGGTTCTGGGCAGGAGGCAGGAAGGTTTTTCAGGAAGGTTTTTCTGTCGCGGGAAGTTCCGCGGGCGCCTGCCGGACACTGAGCGCTTTGTGCGGGCCTGGGGCCGGCTGTCTGCCCGCTCCCTTAAGGGAACTTGACAGATCTTAAAAAAAAATCAATTTTAAGCTCACATGCCCCAGTGGGTGCCAAAGCCACTTCAGAGAGGCTGAGAGATGGCTGAGTCGACAGGATTTGACTCCCCGAGGTAGAAAGGTGACAAACTCCATCATGAGAAAGGGGCAGCTCGGGGCCTCCAAGGCCGAACCTGCTCCCAGGATCCGGGGCCCAGAGTTGTATTGAACCTATTTATCTCTTTCATGGGCCCAAGGTACCACGGGGAAAGAAAAGTTGTTCAAAAAAACGCTGGCAGAATTCAAGGGTGTAAATGATGAATTACTTTTCATCAGCTGAAAGGAAACATACTCCGGAACAATACTGAAAGGGAGCAGGAGCATCTGACCTCCTGCTTCAGAGCAGCCAATATCTTCATTCAAGAAGACAACCATGAAATTACACAGAAAATGGGATTGTCATGAACAGCCCCTTGAAATCTCAGTATACAGTCATTACTGCATGGGAAAAAGCCTTCATCCACACATCATAACTTGTAACAGACAAGGGAGGAAAAAAAAAACCCACCCTGAAAACCGGCCTTGGAGTTACCAGTAGGAATGTAGAAAATATTTGTTGATTCAAACTTTTCCCCTCTAGTCTCCCAGATCACTGTAAACAGACATAACAACGTTCCAACCCCGGCGTAAGCCCGGCTTTCTGGCCACAGACAGCTCATTGGAACTGTTTTGTAAATCAGAAGAAAGGAAGAGAGAAGGAAAGGCAGTCTATCACTTTATTTGTATTATCTGTCTTTGGTGATTGATTTATCATTTAAGTGCTTTGAGAAGAGAGTCCAGAAACCGTTGTCCAATTAGTGCTGCCCTCTGAAACCATGTACTATAAATATTCGTAATTATCAGAATCGCAAAAGAATCTTCATCAGAGCTCCACAGTCAGGGTAACAACTGATTTTCTGGGTTTGCCTTGCAAAGTTTATATTTATCCAAATTAGGCAGAGAATAAAAAGCAAAAAAGAGGCTGTTGCTTTATATGAGAATGAAACCAATCACAGAGAATGAGCAGCCAGGAATATGGGGATAAAAATAACACATTTAACTGTTTATTTCTTGATTCTTGTAGATTTCTACATTGACTTTAATTAAGCTAGCCCTGGGCTAGTGGGCACGGAGAGGGGTGGGTTTTTTTATTCCTCTTTTATTTTTTTAATTCCTCATTAGGCTGTTTTTTCCTTGGCTCTTGTGGCTTTAATGACTAGTCCCATTAAATAGGTCAATGGGCTGCTTTTATTTCAAGTTTTATATAGACTCATATTCCACTGAATCTTAAACGTGGAACACCCAAAGCCTTTCTAGGCAAGTTCCTACATTCCTGCAGATAAAGATGCATTTATTTCTCTTTTCCCTTCCCTCCACAGCAGCTGACCTTTCACTGTGATGCAGCTGGGGAAAGATCTGGAAGGTTGGCACCATTCTGGGCCAGCCACGTGCAAAAATAACTCCCAGGTAAGTGCTTGGCTGAGGTTTCCTCTTCCATCTCTGTGGGCAGCAAGGAGATGGAAGAGGAGTGGGAGCACCTGCATTCCCTTCCATCACCTTCCCTGACCTTTCCCTTTCTCTCTTTCCCTCTGTGGGCAGGAGCAGGGGACAATGGATGAAGCCAACCTGAAGAGAGCAGGGGACTGCCTGGAACAAGGGTGGTGCACAAAAAGGCCATCAGGACATCAAGGACGTCACCCAGGGATGAGTGTCCTCTCCTGGGGGCCTGGACCAGCCCTTTGCAGGACTCAGACCAAAGCAAAGAGAAATATGAAAGGGAAGTTGCTTTGTGAAAGCATCAGAACAACTTTTTATCTGGGAAAAAGAACAAGGTATTTCTGGTCTGAGAAAGGGAGAGGTCTGAGAGTGGGGAGGGAGAAAATCATCTGAACTAATAATTTCTTTGCTCATTGTAAAGAATGAAAATGTTTAAGTGACTTTGCCTGATGTCAGTCTAGAACAAAAATTGATGCTCCAGCATTGCCCACGAGATGCCCCCAGCTCTATTTCTCTGTTTCCTGTGTTATTCTGTAACCCTACAACACGATTTTCTGTGTGTAGGTGTTTTGGAAACATATCTAGGAAGCTGGTACTCTTCTGGACAGAGGTCTCCATGGAATTCCTCCTTCTGAGACACGAGGCTGGTGCCATGGGTTTCTCTGCAGCAGAGCAGGGTTTCTCTTGGAAGTATTTCACATGCAAGAGAGAATCAACATGGTTGACATCTCTAAATGCTCCCAGCCTGCCTGAGCTGCTGTACCACAACCATATTAATCCAGCAAATGTCCTATACTGGGAATTATAACTCTTCATCTTCTCCCGAGTCTTTATCAGGTGCTTGAAATGCATTTTTTTCATGCAGTCTTTTAGCGAAGTAGCCCATTCTAGCACTGGATTGGCAGCACAAAATAACAAATGTCACTAATGTGTCAGATAAAAACCTGGCAGAAAGGTGCCTGGGAAAAATTGTGGGCTTCATTGGTTGCCACAGGTAGAAACACAGCACTGGTGCAGCAAATTAGGTGATTATTAGCTACTTAAAGATTCAAATTCAGACAGCCCTTCAGACACAATTTAGACCATTATTTTAAGTGCAAACTGGGCTAAAAATAATTGGATTCTCAGCTCATACTTCCTAATCCTGTACTCAAGCCTTCTAAGTGGAGAATGAATCAGCCCATTTGGAGTTGTGAGTCCCAGGCTGGAGGTGTCTGTGTCTCTGCTGCCCCTGAAAGGAGCCCGTGCAGACTTTCCTCCCCAGTCTGGAGACTTTCCTCCCCAGCTCAGTGCCTCAAGCAAGGGGAGATGGATCTTATCATCAGGCTGCAATTTGTAGAGTAATTAGGACCTTGACTGTGACAACCTTTAGCCTGTCAGCAGTTGTGGTTTAGCTCATAGTTAAAATGACAGTGGAAACTCTATTGCAGCTACTCTAAATATATCCATATTTTAACTAGATGAGGTGATATGTGGGTTTGCAGTGATTTGTTTAGATATACAGGGGAGTGTCAAAGGACTCTTTAAACTGGGGCTGAATCCATTTGATTGTCTGAAAGGTGATTTTGATTGCCTTTTCCTCCTTTAGAGCTGGATGGTGATGAGAGCAGCTTTCCTGCAATGGGAAAGCAGGGAACCCCCAAAGTACAATCAAGGAGTGGGTACAAACCTGTCACATTCTCTATTCCACATCAAAAGATGCCTTTTATTCAGATTTAACAAATTAGGCAGGTAGGGCTAATCAAGCAATTTGACCACTGAACAATTTTTAATGCTCCAACAAACTGACTTCAAACTACACAAAGGTTGTGCAGCTGAAATCTAAACTCCTTTTATATACATAGATATTTTTCTGTCATGCCTACATTTCAGCACACTTTTAAGGATTTGTCATTATCCTAATTATAATTAAGCCACTTGAAATAAATTCAGAGATAGTAAACAGTGTAAAAATATCTAAATAGGAGAGTTGGTCCATTGATTTTATGGCTAAGTTATCACCTCATGTATAAAGCTACAATTGATAAACAATACCTTTAATTCAGCAGTCAAAATGATGCTATTAACTTGGAGAACAGATGAAAAAAAATGCTAATGTGAATACCTCTGTTTCTAAGCGGAGTGACAAGCATCACTGTTCCATACGAGCCAATCCAAGGGCAGATTGAAATTTTGGCACACAAATCAGTGGTGGAGAGGAGGAATTTCCTTCTCATTGGGAACGCTGGGTTGTTCCTCCTGGAGCAGGGAGTTTTCTATCAAAATCACAATATCTAAAGTATTAACACCAGAGGCAATTAATGGGATTTCCAAGAGTGTCTGGGCCCTGGATGCCAGTCGAGTTTCTAGGTGATTTTTAAATGATGTCTAGAACCCATCTGCATCCTTTGGCACCCACAGCCCTTCAAACTGTTGGGTTTAGATGTCTGCCTTGATTTGTGATGGATCTAGTCTGGAGCAAAACTAATTGTGACTGACAGCACAAAAAGACAGGTGCAGAATTGAAGCACAGGTCTAAAGCCCTGGGCTCGTGGAGCTGATGGACTTTTAGTGTATTTTTAATGTTTCACTGGCTCCTTAATTAAATAAAAATATTTTAGATAGAGCAGCAGAAATCAACTTCTTTGACTGATATGAATCCTGTTTACTCTCCAACTCTGAACTCAGCAGGTTAAGTAATTGGGAGACAGAAAAGTTCCTATATTTCTATTTCCAGCTGGTGGTACACAAAAGGCAGGAAGTTATCTCATTAATGGGGCACCAGCTTTATGCAAATTATAGTAACAAAAAGGCTTCCCTTCATACTTTTCATAAATTACCTAATAAAGTAGGAATAAATGGCCATATTCAAGAGCCTTTGTTGTATTTTTAGCACAAGACTCTTTCTGTTACTGCAAATATGACTAAATGCGCCTTGTTCAAAAGGGGTGTTTATGAAATAAGGCCACTCAAAAGCTTTTATTCCTTAACAGCCTTCAGTTACTTTTATGGCACAAAATTAACATAATTAGTCACAGAGAATAGATGACATAAGCAGCGTGCCATGCACAAAAGGGGAAACCAGTATCTAAGGAAGGTATTTTGAGAGATCAAAAATTTTCAAAGTGCTCAATACTAGAAGGTCCTTTTTATTTGTGCACAGCCTTAAGATACTTTCTTACTCCGTGAAATTCCCATAATGAGATGCAGCAGACAGATGACATTAGCGATGAGCCATTAGAAAGAGGTCAGTTTCCTCTGAAAGATAGTCACTGTTCCTGCTCGTCATTAATTTGCAGCTTCAAAGCAGCGAGCATATGATAGTCTGGCATGTTAAGCAAGTTGCAGTTATCTTTAAATAACCATTTTTTTCCAGTTATTAGAAGCTAAAGTTTTTAAACTTCTGACTGAAAGCAAAATTAAAGCACGCAGCAGTGTAAAAAGGCTACGGAGAGATTAGAAAAAGGAAATCAAATGTGTTTTAGAAATGAAGTTAGCTTTTCCCCAGGGAAAGGCTGCCTTAACTTTTAGTCTGAGAATTTGGGGTTGCATATCGACCTCAGAGACTTGATTGCTTGCTGGTAGAGGACAGAAACTCACTATTTTTAGCTGTTATCTCCTTGCTGGTTAACACGTCCCGATGTAAATGGCAGAAATGCACAAGCATGGAAATAACATTTACCAGAAGCAAAGATACCTGAGTTTCTTGAGCAAGGTGAGAGAAGGTAAATGTATCTGCTGTGCTTGTGATTTGGTGGGAGCTTTGGTTACACCTCTGCTTTGGCAGTGAAGTATATTTGGATATTAGGAAAAGCTCGGGAGGCTCAGATTGTGTCTTTTCCATGAATTCTTAGGTGCAGTGCAACAGGCAGGAGGCAACTCCAACGTTGGTGGAAAAGGTCTTGTCACACCTCTTAATCGTGTCCCCTGTCCTGATGGGCATTAAAACCCCCTTCTGTTTGGGTGAATTACCCAATCATGTTGAGGCATAAACCCACTGAATCATATTCTAATTTATAATAATGTTCATAGGGCCAATTAATACTTCTGATTTCCTCAAACCCACGTTGACTCCAGTAACTCTGGCACAGCATGAATCCACTGGCAGTGCTCTCCTCTATTCAGCGTTGTCCAGGCAGCAGGACCAATTCTTGGCTTGAAGAATCAGCCAGGATTGCTTAAACCAGAACCATTCTGAAGCTTCACCCCTGGCAGACTTGGCACTAAGCATGAAGTGAAGACCAGAAATGAAAGGTATTGTTGGTTGCTCAGACTTCAGATCCTCGAGTTTTGTCATTTTCAAGACCTGTGCCTGCCATTATCAATGATTTCTATCAATACCAGTCTACTAAAAGCAATTTTGGAAGATGGATACAAAGGGGATGTAGTGAAGATTAAAACTGAAAGCTACAAGTTATTCCCTGAGATTCCTGTGGTAAAAGGAAACCAATGGAAAGGAAAGGAATACAGGAAAAGTAGATGCTGGTAATTTCTATATGCCACATTCCAGAATGGATTATATCTGCTTTAACTAATAAGAATCTATAGAACAGAATGAGAGAATTATGAATTAGATGTTCTTGTTAAGGTCTAGTTCAGTTTTAATTAAAACACGAGCAATATGTATGTGCATTTGTGCACACAAATTCTGGGTTATATATCACAAACACACACACAAACCAATATATAAAATGCAGACACCCTTGTTCATTATACCTAAAGTTTTGCTTTAAACACAGAGCTTTATACATTATTTTAAACATATTTTTAACACATGTTAATAATATTCATGCTGCTGCTTTGAAAAATCTGCGAGATGTGGTTAATGAAGAGAAACTGCAGCATAAATTGCATGTAAAATATGCAATCCACAACAACATATTTTTTCTCAAGCTGCAGTTTTTTTACATTAAGCATCTTTTAGCTTGTTTAAATTTATTCCCTATTGTTTATAAAGAGCATCATCAGCCACCACTGCTTGAAACAACTGCAAGTAGTAAACCAGGCAATCTTCTTACTTTAATAAGATTCCTTGGTTAAAAATAGATTTTAAGTCTATCTCACATTAAAGGGTGTAAATCCTAATGAAATTGCACAAAATGTTTCCATTTTCAAGAGATGTTTTCCATACAGTGAAATACTTTTTTTTTTAATTATTATTTTTCCCTGAAATTTCACCAAGGAAAATAGCCAGAAGTTTTTTGGGTTTTTTTTGTTTGCATTTTTATTCCTTTTGTATTTTATCCAGACTCTTCTATAGAAGAGTTGTTGCCCTATAGAGCAAACAATTCTAATTGCCTTTCCTTTATTTTTTCCCTTGAAATTCTGATTTTCTATATATTTATCATTCCCACTCTTAGTCTGTCTCCAATTTGTCCACATCTTTTTTGACCTGGGTATTTCATGACTGTTTATAGCACTACGGGTGGATCAAGTATTATCAAGATCAAGGAATGCAGAAAGATATTCTACATTATTTCCAGTTGTATCCATAGGCTTCCTGAGGTTTTTCTGCATCCTTTTTCTATAGTAGCATAACATTTAAGATTCTGATTTTTGAAACTGTCTTACAGTGCTGTTGCCTTACCAGAACATCCCCAGTTCTTCATTTAACACCCTGGTAATTCCTAACTAACCATAAAAGGTGTATTTTTCCTTCTTTAATTAAATGGGAATTTTAAATCTTTTCTCCAATTTGATGTGGCATTTTGAATTTTAATCCTACAATTTAATGTTCTGCTGTGTCCAGCTCTGGGGTCCTCAGCACAGGAAAAACATGGATCTGCTGGTGAGGTTTCCAAGGAGGGACAAGGAGATGATTAGAGGGGTGAAACACCTCTGCTGAGGAAAAGCTGAGCGGGATAAATGGGATATTGGGAAGGAATTCTTCCCTTTGAGGGCACCAATCACCCAGAGGAGCCGTGGCTGCAATGTCCAAGGCTGGACTGGGTTTGGAGCACCCTGGGATGGTGGAAGATGTCCCTGTTTATTGTAAATTACTTTTTAGGCCCCTTCTAACCCACACCATCTGGGGATTCCATGTACTGGAATTCCACTCTGCTTGGAGAGTGGGTGAGGAGTTTTCAATTGCAGTTTCTACTTTTGGTGTCCAGAAATCCGTTCAATCCTTCTCATCCACAAGAGATGAGACAGTAGTTGGAAATCAATCCAGGCTTTTACAGCCTACAAGATTGGCCTACCACAAGGAACTGTTTTCCTTTATTATTGTTTTTTTTTATTAACAAAATTGCTGGCGATCACAAGTCTATAATTTATATCAGAATGCTATTGTGGTATAACCTCCAAAAGCACACATGAAGACAGGGAACCTGACTCAAATAATTTGGTGAAAAACTAGACACAATATTGAGCATGACAAGGAATGAGTGGTGTCTTAGATTTGTAGATCAACCTGTCAATCATGTTATATTCATATCATGTATCAAGATTTCTATTCATTTTAACAGGTCTCAATTATTTTAAGATATGGGCCAATAAATGAATACATGTTCATCTCTCAGGGAAGCTGATTTCTTACTGCCACCATGGGAGTCACAGATATGGAAAAACGGGAAAAAATGGCCTTGGACCAGACGTGATGTAAGTATGGATGAGGGGAGGAGTGGCAGGGAGAGGATGGATGTCACCTGAGGGGTGGCATTGCTGAAGGAACAACGGAAAATAAAGAAGGAGAGGTGCAATGCACTGAAGGTAAAGCTGGAAGAGGGTGTAAGGATAGGCAGAAAGGGATGGTCAGCACCCAGGGTTTACCCAGGTGACACAGAAAAGGAGAAAGAGCCAATCCCATGGGTGAGAATGTCACTGAAAATTTCATTGAATTGACCTGGAAGCCTGAAAATATAAATTGGTAGAGAAGCATAAGCAATTTTATTTCTGTTGGTTTTAGCTCATAACATTGTTGTTCGTTTCCATGTCTCTATTAACACAAACCATTGATTTTCCAAATCCATATCAAATTTATGTTTCACCCACACACCTCAAACTTGGTGAAAATGCAGTTGCTGAATGAATAATTTCAGATTTGAGTTGAGGCCTATCCAGTGTGAAATTTTACTGTGATTTTCCATTACTTCTTTCAGTGATTCTCTGTTTGAACTTGTGCTTGCTTTTTCTTCCAGGTGTGAGTTTCACTGTATTAACATTACTCCAAGGAACAACAAACTGCACCACCTTACTTAGCCACAGATTTTTTGGTTCTGCAAACTGATCTCTTGTTGCATTTGCTATTTCACTTGCTCATTTATTTGGAATCTTTAAAATTCATTGGGACATCCCTGAATCTTGTAGCTATTAGCATAGAACCATGGAATGATTTTGGATGGAAAACACCTTAAAACTCATGCCATACCAAGCCCCTGCCATGGGCAGGGACACCTTCCACTGTGCCAGGCTGCTCCAACCTGGCCTTGGACACTTCCAGGGATCCAGAGGCAGCCACAGCTTCTCTGGGCAACCTGTGCCAAGGCCTTACCACCTTCATAGGGTGGAATTTCGTCCTAATATCCAGTCTAAACCTACTCTTTGTCAGTTTGAAGCCATTTCCCCTTTCCTGTCCCTCCAGCCCGTTGTAAATTGTCTCTCCCCGCCTTTCTTGCAGTCTCCCTTCAGGTCCTGGCAGGCCACAGTGAGGTCACCCCAAAGCTTCTCTTTCCCAGGCTGAACAATCCCAGCTCTCCCAGCCTTTTTTCCCAGCAGAGCTGCTCCATCCCTCTGCCCATCCTGGTGCCTCCTCTGGATGTTCCAGCAGCTCCAGGTCCCTCCTGTGCTGGGGAAACCCAGAGCTGGATTACTGCTCAGCTCCACATCCAGCAAGGCAATTTGCTGCCCTCCAGAAATGGAGATACAGCTGATTTTCAGGTTTTAAGCCAGACCTTAGGCTCTGCACCTCCCTCAGGATCATATTTGAGCTGTTTTGGCCATTTTTTACTATTTTTAACCATATTTTGGAGTTATAAAGTAACACTGTCAGCTTCCAAAAATAATGCTTTGTGAAGGAAAGAAAATTAGTCTTATTTTTTTCATCTCAGTTAAGGAAGGGAATGAGTGTTAAAAGCCACAATTCATAAATTGGTGGAAAACATTGTTCCCAAGTGTCCCAACTTTGGGCTTTAGCTCAGTAAAGCACATGCCCAGCTGTGAGTAAGTTTATGTTTTAATGGGCCTTGGCATCAAGCACCACCTGAGCAGGTCAGAATTCCACGTTTCCCCCACTCATGGTGGAGTTTGGTGCTACGGCAGAAAACAAAAGAATTGGAAGAAGATTCCTATTAATTCTGGCTGCTCTAATGCAAAACCGGGTTTCATTTTTAGACTTCTATTTTCCACTTTAATTATATAAATCTGAACATACTTTCGAGATTATGAAATAAGAGCCGGGAAGCCAGTTATTTTTCATCATTTATTTTTAAAGCAAATTTATCTTTGAATTGTCATCTGTTAAAATTCCTGAGAAGCAGACCACAAATGAGTACAATATGAACATGATTTTCCATGCCAGCCCAATTCGAGTAAAAGATGTAAAGATTTTTTTTTTTTCTTTTTTAGGTTTTCCTTTGAACACAAAGTGTGACCAGCTCCACCTCAACAAGCCTTGGGTCCCTTTCCAAGTTTACAGTGTGTATGTGCACACTTGCACATGTACATACAAATAATACCAAACTAAGCCATGTATTGGCAACATAAACTCAATTAAATCTTCAGTTTAATGGATTCTGAAACCTTGAAATGCTCTGCAAAGGGAACAGCAATGGGAACACAGGAAAGAGCTAAAAAATGCTGTCTTGGAAATCACACAGAGGAGGATCCTAAGTGCTTCCTTTCCTTTGTGGTAATGGTCTAACATTAAATGTTTTGATAAGAAAAACTTGAAATTCTGTTTCATATTTTGGATTTCTAAGAATTTTAGATTTCTGGGAATTTCTGGGTACTTTGCTTTGTGCCTATAGGGTCCTTTTCTTTCTGAAAGCCCTCCCAGCTATTTTTTTTTTTTTTTATTCTCTCAAGTTCTGGTCATCAACATGTCACGTATCAAGTCCTGATTGTCCTATGTGGACAAGTCCTTTCTTCTGAAGGTGCTGAAAACTGAAAAGCTGGGAAATTCCATCCTCAAAACTGGTTCCTTAACTAGAAACTTGATGGACGCTTTGGTTAAGAATGGAAATATTTGTCTTCACTTGTTGTTCACTTTATTCTGCTGAAGAGCTTTGGAGTCAACCTCTTTTAGCCAAGTTTATCATGTCCAGGCTTTGGTTATGAACACAACCACGAGGCTCTTTTACTACACAGATTGTCAGTAATAGCTGTGTAAAATATCTATTTTTAATAATCCTTTCTGCATTAATAAGGCAAACCTACAGGTATCTCACCTGGATAAGAATCCTCAAATGCAAGTTCAGTTATCCTGGAATTTTGCTTGGCCCAGGCAAAAGGTTTCCTCTTCTTTGGGTCTGCTTTAACCTAATTCTGTGCAATAATATGATCTTTCTAGTCAAGTGTGTCTTCTCCAAGGATACTTTGCTTCTTTTCAGGCCATTTAAAATGCTTTTTCTTTCTCTCTGACAGAGAAAGAATGATTGTAACTATAAAGTATAGCCTCCTTCTTCCTTTGTAACTTGCAAATTTGGCATCTAAACTATGCCAAAAATGATTGCTTTTGGAGGCTTTGGTGAAGAATTCTGACTGTGATATAAAGAGGAAGGAATATAAGAAAAACAAACATTTATCACTCTGCAATTTGCATACCATGCTTAGCTCAGCTATGATTTAAATCAGCACATAAAGCCCCAAAATTGGTCTTTGAACAGCAAAGTTGAGCTTAACTGCAGCAATGCTGTAAGCATTGTTAGGATATATTGGAACAAAAGGACTTAACATTCATTCTTGGCTTCTCTTTCAAATTTATTAATTTCTCGGTATATTTTTGCATGAACTCTGATGGACTGAGCCATCCATATCTATCTACAAAGGTTTACAGCGCCAACTGAGTGCTTTGAAAAGGTTTCAGTGTTTATTTAGTTGCTCTTTAGTTTATCTCTGCTGCTAAGTATCTTCCCTTGAAGCCAGAATCCATATTTTCAGGTCTCCATCTATCCAACCTTTTGGGACAAAGTAAAGTTCCTGAAAGCTTAAGCCCAATGTACTGCAGCACAATTATGAATTGAACAGGGAAAGGAAATTGGAAGGAGCAACTGAAGATATTTTACTCTTATGAATTAGTACACAAATACAGATTTATAGCCTGCATGTGTGTTTTGTTTTGGCTGATGGCTGTAACTAAGGACACCTGTAAGCCAGGGGAAAAGGGAGAGAATGAAAACTAAAGGGAGGGGAAATGTAATGATATGCGGCATTTCAGAGCTGATTTGGAGACTGTTACGTGAGCCTTAAAAATTTGTTTTTCTTCTCCTGGAAAACCTGTATCGTTTAGCTAGTGTGTCTTGGTGTAAAGTATGAAATGTAATGATTTTTTTAAAAATTCTTACAGCGTTTCCAAAGGAAATGTTGAGCTAAGTGTAGAATTTGTGGAATCAGTTAGCTTATAAATAATGATCCTTTATGCTGGCATTGGGAAATCCATGTTCCCACAGCTAGTTCAATAAAGCAATTAATATCAATGAATGCTGAAGAAAGCAAATCTCCGTTCACTTTTGTCTGGATTAGTTAATATAAGAAAAATCCCATCCCTCTCCTGGAGTATCTAACCTTCTCCTAGGAAGACATCCTAATGAAAGGTAAACAAAATGTGCTGCTTGACATGTGTTTGCCATTCCTCCCTGTTCCTCACGTCACACACTTTCTCTCTTACAAGACAATTCACATTTTTTTCCTCTGGAAGTCTTCACTGCGGTTATTTTGTTTCATGCATCCCTCTGTGCCAAACCTGTCTTGTCATCCTCCCTCGGCGTTCCTGCTGGTGTTTCTAGGCTATTCCTGCTCAGCTGAATTTCATTAAAGAGGGACTTCACCTCCAGAACTCACAGATAATGTGTCTCAAGCACACACAGAGCTCAAATCCGCCACGTAGAGAATTCCTGGTTTACTTGGCACCGCATTCAATCCAGGGGCAAGTGCTTCTCGTCACTCAGGGCATATTTCTGTAGCCCATGTAAAACTGTCCACTAAAGGAGAAGGAAGGTCTGTCGAGGGAATGGGTGTGGTTTCACTGACCTCATCCCACAGCCACGAATTTGTGCATTCAGGCTTTGGAGATGAAAATTTTTGATAAAACAGAGTCGTAAAACCGCCCTGAACTTTCCCTGCATTTGGCTCCGTTATCTGAGATTTCACACACAAGCAGTAAAAAAAAAAAAAAGAAAAAAGAGCTTAAAAGATTTTTATCTCAGAGCAGCCAAGAAGTGTGGTAATAAGGTAAAGGTTGAGAAGCGTTGTTGGCATAAGAAATCCCCTCCTTCCCCTGGATTTATAACACACCCAGTTTAGTAAGGACTGGCGCTGCCGAGCATTTTCTGACAGTGTTGGGATAATATATTGCAAAAGGCAGAGTGGCCAAGTCTCACACCTGAGGAGCAAGACACACTTCATCCTGCCCATAGAGAAACCTAAATCAAACCTTAACGTTACTACAACGCAATTACTCCTCTCCTAGGAGCTCCAACTGCTCAGGGTTGATGTGTAAAACTTGTGATTTTGCTATACTGGAAGAGTTTATTAACCCCTTAAATATTTGAATGGCCTCTGCTTTTGGAGGGCTAGGCTTTAAAGTTTACTAGAAGCGTTTCAAAGGGAAGCAATAGAGTGTGATGCCATGGGTGTGAGGCCAAAGCAGCTTTGGAATGGAGTTTAATTTTTTTAAAAGTAAATAAAACAATATGTGGAGCTGTGGGTTGCTTTTCCCGTCATCAGTGAGTGCTGTGAGACCTCCACCACTTCAATAAGGAATTTTGTTTAATGAGGAAATAGACTTTCAACGTTTGGGAGATTCTGTGGAAGGCTGGGGTTGCTCTTTCGCAGAATCACTGAATGATTAGGGTTGGGAAAGACCGTCAAGATCATCAAGTCCAAGCTGTGACAGATCCCCACCAGAGTAATGAGTGCCATATCCAGTCATTCCTTGAAGACCTCCAGGGATGGGAACTCCACCACATTTTCCATTTTGCATTCCTCTTTCCATATGTGAAACTCTGTATCTTGCCACAATCACTTCTCCTTGCTGTTATTAATAAAAACCCTCTGTTTTTATAAAAAATCCTATACATAGGTGTATAAAGGTGTATAAAAATACACAATAGAAGGAAAATTTTGGTGTGAGATGTGGCAGAGTCTCAAGAAAGGAGCATGGAGTGTGAGTATGTAATGCTGCTACTTTTGCATGCTGCCTTTTTCTTCACATATACTCTTTCAAGAGATCATATTTCACTCCACACATATTCCAGAATCTCTCTCTCTAGTTCTTATCATGACTTTAATAGTTCATTTCCATTCCATACTCTGCGTTGTGTTACTTTTCTCATGTACCCTGTTTGATACCTCCAGTGAAAGCAGAAGAGGAAAAACAGAGACACTGAGTTCAAGCCTCATGTTCCGTTTATTATTATGACTGTGGGAAGTTTAACTCCAAAAAGAACATTATATCAGGAGATAAGAAATAGAAGCAGACATAATAAGGCAAGAGTTAAAATGAAAAACTGGTAACTGTTGTTGTAGTTTTGGGGTATCATTCACATGAAGACTGATACAGCTGCTCAATAATTTAATTCTTCTATTTCTTCATAGAATTGGTGGAGTTTTCTGTTTGTTTGATTTATTTTTTTATTTTTTACAACATTAGTATTGCAGAATATTAGAATAGGGAACACAAGATTCAAACCCTTACAATATTTGCTTCTGATTTGGTCAAACCCAATAAAAATTTCAGTCTGTCATCCTGAACAGGAATATTTCATTTCATATCAGTTGACAGTCTGATGGGCTGGCTTATGGTGATCCTTTTACAGACTTGTAGCTGAAGTTCCTCAGCCTTCCCTTTCCTGGTAAAAGCTAAAATTTGATGTTGGGTTATAACTTTTTATGATGATCAGCCCAGCAGAGTTATTTTATCGTAGAATGGAGGTTCTGTTATTTCAGGGCAACTTAGTCGTGTCTGACATGTTAGTCTACAGGAAAAAGCTGGGTCATGAAACTGCCATCAGATTTTCAGTGATTTTCTCCTGACAGCTCCAGGGAGACGTTTAACGTGGCCTCTCCTTTCCTGCTGCATAGAGAATTAAACACATTCTTCTCTCATGGACATGGACATGGTGTGTCCTCTCTGGCATGGCCAGGTGAGCAAGATCACCCATCTTGGACAGGCAACTCTGCGTGGTCTCTAAGAGCTCAGCTGAGGTATCTTTTAGGAACTGGCTGATTATTTGCATCTTTTGAGCCACATCTGACAGAACTGATGATTTAGGGCAGGCAAAAATGCTCCAAGTGCTGGAAAAGTCCTGAGGTTCTCCTTTGGCAAACCAGGAGTAACCTCCTTAATGCTGCACAGGACAGTGAAGGGTATGAATGTAGCTCAGTTTGCCAACTCTTGACTTGAGACATGTCTCAAAAAAGATTCTTATTTCTTTTAGCCAGCAGGCATTTGCATTTCCAACCCTGCTGGAAATCAGGGAACAGGTTTGGCTGGAGTGCAGACAGAAACAAACACCATGTACCATTTTCTCCTTGCCCTGTGACAGCTCTGGTGAAAACTGCAGCTCCTGCCTTATGGAACGAGTTTAATCTCAAGCAGAAAAGAACAAGGAAAAAAAAAAAAAAACTTTTAAAATTGCTGTAAAGCACCTTAAAAAAAGTATCCTGCTGCACTAAACATATTTTTAATGATTCATTTATGCTGATTTCAGATAAAAATGTGCCATTAGAAGTAAAAGAACCTCCTGCAGATAATACAGGTAGCCACAAACTTTGGCTGTCCTCTAATTCCCAAACACTTATCCCCACATACACTTCCTTTTCCCTGACTCTCATCAGCTGGAAAAGTCATTATCTGAAGGGAGAGCTTTGCATCTGTCAGCTGGGAAAGTGATTACTTAAATTGATAGCAATAGCAGTTGTTTTAGTTTGAAATAGACATTTCAAACATTCATTTTTCTTTTTCTTTTTTTTTTTTTTTAATTTTTTTTTTTTTTTTTGCAGGAGGGAGGGGGAAGTTATTATTATTTGGTCATTTTATTGTTGTGAACATCAAAGCATTAAACATGAACATCTCAGCTTCTTGCTGACACTCAGATGGGCAAGCTTTGGAGATAAACTGGCCTGGGCAAAATAGATGGGAATGACTTTTGGAGAGTGTACTTTGAATTTGAGCAATCACATCAATAACAGAAAGTGGTATTTTTGCTGCCCTTTCCTTCATGCCCCCTCTTTAAATTGTCTCTTCTCCACCATTTTTTATCCTGACATACAGGTGGGAATCAAATACCATCCTGGGGACCCTCTCCTTGTCCTTTAAATACCTCAGAGTCAAAACTGGTAAGAACTGGGAGCACCCTAATTAAGTTGAGTTGATTGCAAATTGATGTTTCCTTACAGGAATTGAAGCCACCTCCCCCCTCCCATGCCCAAATCATCTTTTCAGTTCTGTGAATTGCCTTTAATTGCTACAAAGGACATAATAAATATCTGGTTCTTCCAAAAAGTTATTGGAAGTCTCAAAGTCTCCAAGTTTTCTTTAAAAATGTAGGCCAGCTCCAAAATGCTCAAAAGTGTGACTTCATTGAATGCTCTTAACATCCATATTTAGTTCCCAAATAAGTAGCCTAATTTTCCGTAACACTGTGCAATCAGTAAGTCTCATTGACCTCACTGAGTGTCTGCCTTCTCAGCAATTCCAAAAAAGAAAGCAGTTTATTTAGAAGTCAAATATACTCAGAGAGTCTTCACTTGTTCATATTTTCTAAAGAATGTATTTTTTAAAAATGTATTGAGCTTTCTGTGTTCATGTGTTCTTTGAGGGGCAGAGATAGGATGAATACTTTTTATGTGTTTATCTTCAGACACTTTTATATTATTTTATTCTAAAAGGATATTAATCTTTTATTAGATTTGAATAACATGAGAAGATTGAGATGTCTTGGGCTGT
Source organism: Anomalospiza imberbis (assembly GCF_031753505.1). NCBI lineage: Eukaryota > Metazoa > Chordata > Aves > Passeriformes > Viduidae > Anomalospiza > Anomalospiza imberbis. The sequence continues at coordinate 3,010,287 of NC_089687.1, forward strand.
GTTGGAAATAAAACAGTTGTGTCCTCTATCTTCTTGTGGATTTGGCTTGGAAAATGCTTCATGTGGAAATTTCCACCCTCTTATTTCATATGGTTTCAGAATTCAAATGATGGAGCAACCTGGCTTTGGACTCCAATGTTGTCTGAATGTCTGATCCTTTGAGTTTTGTTATTTTGACTCTTATCTCCCATATTTTTATAACCTGAATAACTTGTTGTCAGTTCATTATTGAATGAACCATTTATTATCCTGAGACCTGCTATACAAACACAGTTAACAATCCTGTTATTTATCCTGTGAAATCTCACAAACTGTTATGAGTATTTTATTAAACATGAGGCATCGCAATAAATCTCATGATGGATCTAATTCACAACAAAAAATGAACCATGCAAAGTTCAGAATATATTCCTGTAATACTTTTTCCAGACAGGAGACCTGAATTTTAACTCCTCCTGGCAATCAAAGGGTGACAGAGTTATCTGGTATTTAAACTTGTGTGCTGGGGTTTTTGTTTCACTAATACTTGTCAAACTTCACACTTAATGAGTCCTCCCTCCCTCCTATATTTCTTGTTAAAGGTCTGTTTAAGGTTTTTGGTTTGGTTTTTTTTTCCATTAGAACCATGGTGAATTTTCATTAAAACAATAAAGAAAAGCTTTTCAAAAGTGAACTGCCCAGGCTCAGAGCCAGCACTGGTGGAACTCATGAAAGATGATGGTGCAGACTGGAAGGTTGGCTGCCCTGGTGCTCATTTTGCAATTCCAGTGTCTTCTTCTGTCTCCTTTCACACATCTCTCCAAGTTTCAACTGTTTCACTAGGAAAAACATTCAACAGCTTTAACATACACTGAACCAACCACTTCCCTTCCATTTTGGTCGATTTTTATTTTATGGTCTCTAGAAGATTGTATACAATTACCTATAAAATGCTAAGACATCTCTTCAGTTTTTCTCTGATTGTTTCATTCTTACTGCAAGTATTTTTATGACAACAGGAGTGGACAATTCTGATGTGCTGCTGTAAATTTCCCTAATGAGTCTCCTCTTCTACAGCCTTTCATCTTTCCCATATTTCCCCCTCATCCAAAGAATTCCAGGGTGATACCAAGCCAGGACACTTATATTTGTGTCCTCTTTTCACAAGTGATTTCCTTGAATGTAAGAGCTGGAGCTGGAATGGAAGATCTGGAGAACGTGGAATGTGGAAACACACAGCATCATGAAGCACCTGCTTATTTTACACTTAGAATTTGCTGCAGAAACCAGTTTGTCAATCCCTCTTGCATGTGCTGCTTGTAAAACCTCTTTGTATGTTTGTTATTACTATTAAAAATCATAGTTTTGTGTGGTGGAAGAATCATTTTAGGGCAAGGAGTGGGGGGTGGTGCAAGGAGCTCTTTTATAAAAACATGATCTAGGGTGAAGTTAAATCAGATGAGACAACATCACATCTGAGAGCCATTTATTGGGAAGGAAAAGGGAGCTGCCCTACTACTGAGGAAGGGTAGAGAAGAGAGAGAAAGAGGAAGGAAAATGCAGAAGGACACATGAGGCTCAGAGGGCAGCAGTGTCCACCAGCACCCGGCCAGAGGGTGAGTGAGGAGTGGCAGTACAGAAAGGACAAGACACAAAAGCTGCTCTGGTTAGAGACAAAAAATCCCACAAGACTCAAAAATCCCTGTATCTCGTGCTGCAGTTACTTCTGTACCCCCTGGCCCCTCCCAAAGTCCTCCTCCTGGCAGGAGAGCATTGTGGTTGCACTGCAATCCATCGGTGCAGAACTTTTTCCATCTGATTGGAGAAGCTCTCCAGAAGGTCCTTGGTGTTCTTCTGCTGGCTCCTTGTCCCATGCAAGACATGAAATGTTTGCCAGCAAAGCCTTCCCAGAGCCAGGGCTTTCTCCATCCTCTGGAGAGGATTCTTTACAGGATTCTTTACAGCCCTGGCTGCCTCCTGTACCTGGCACATGTGCATCCCTCCCATCCATGCCCCTGACAAGAGGTGTTGAGACACATCAGAATTACCCCAGTTCACCTGGTGTGACAGGTGTGCCCCATCCCGGCAGCTTTTTAAGCCCTCCAGTGCCAAGAAATGGGAACCCAGCTTTTAAAGCCTGTTTTCACCCAGGGGATGTCGCAGAAAAATGGAGATCACAGGCTGTCCCTAATGTATCAGGAGGTACTTCAATGTCTCTGGGTCATGAAGAGATTATATTGCCTATCATAAACAAATTGAATATTTCTAGTAAATTCAAAATCACATTTAAATAGAAACAGCTTTAGGAGGAAGAGCAAGGAGATGCTGCAGGTAAGAAAAAATTTATTTATGTGACTCCTCAATAATTTATTGGTTACCTGCATCCATATGGTTTGGGTTGGATTCTTTTTAGGCTATCAGGTGAACATAAACATAATTGCCTAGCTTGTATTCTCTTTCTTCTGGTGGTACCTGAATGTTGATTGAGTTCTATGCTTTAATGAAAATCCTTCCTTTCCTGGACTCTTTACTACTCTTCAAGTGTTAGAGAAGAAGTTAGAGAGTAAGTATTTTTTCATAGTAGTTCTTTCACTATAAGGATTTCATAGTAGTTTTTCATACACCACAAGGAAACTCCTTAATTTTACCAGTTCAGATGTATACATTTTATATAATCTAAACTTTTTGGAAGATAATAAACTGAGCAGGAATAGCAGACTGGACTGGGGATTAATTGAAAGGGCATCACATCCAGCTACTTTAAACTGAGGGACAGAAAGCAAACAGGCTTTCCCACCTCAACAGTTTTGACAAGTGGTAAAGTGCAAAAATGGACCAAAAAAAGTGTTTCTTTTTCATGTATATCTAGACTTCAAAGCTTAATCGTTGTCTGTGTGACTTAAATCCACATTTACTGGCTGATCTCTGCAATTTATGAGCCTCTGCTATAGTTCAGGACTGCAGACATGCTCAGGGAGGGCAGGGCCAGGAATTTTGATGGACATGGCATGGAAGGGTTGGCAAATGCTGTGTAATGAAGTGATTACAGCATCTCGGACATATTCTGATTAATAAGACAAAATTCAGTTGCCCAAACGAAAATCAGTCCTGACCAGACAAGAAAACTGCATGAGAGTGTTCTTTCTATCAGTTCAAATAGAAATTGCCCTGTGATCACTGTGAGTTTGCAGAAGATAACTCCTGTTCCATGTGGCATCACTGCTCTTGGCATCTCACCACGAAATGCAGTCCTGGACTCGGGCCAGATTAAACAGCTGAGTAGCTCTGCCTTTAGATCCAGAGGCACAGGAGAGCAGGAAAATAATTCTCCAATGTCAAAATCTATTTTCTTACTTTTAGCAGTAGCTAACATTTTGTGATATATATACACAAGCCCATATAACAAAACAGTTTGTTTTATGAGGCTACAAGGACATATGTGGGAAAAGAAATACGGTGCATTTTAAAAATTCCTAGCAATGGAGATTATTCATACTTTATGTGGTGTTGGAAGTTAATGTTTGTGATCTTTGTTGCTGTTATACTGTGCAAAATGAGCGTTGGTGTAATTTAAGTAACCATGGATCAGAGACATCCACTGACTCCCAGAATTTCTGATTTTCATCATCTCTAGTTCTACCACAAGAAGGCTGTGGGGATTGAGACTTTGTTCTGGGTTTTGGGGAGGTACTTCGAAACACTTCTTGCCTTGATGTTTTGAGGGAGGTTCAGAAGACTAAGGGACTTGGTAAAGCCACCAGTGCAATAATTTGCCAAGAAATTTTCCAAAATCTTCATTTTGCAGTGATTGTCACCCCACAGAAAGTTCACTTTTTAAAAAATTCAAATTAGTTGAGAAGCAAGTTGAGGTTTTTATTGAACCAGGCTACAGCTTCAGAACTTTCACATTTCCCTAAATTTTTTTTTTCCTTTGCAGTAGTAGATAGTGCTCAGGTGCAAGAAGGTTGCCTCCAATGGACGAGGGCCACGTAGACGTACAAAACTTTGAATTTTATTTCCTACCCTATATTCTGGGGTGAACTGAAGCTGCACCCATGAAGTTTATTTGTTACAAAACTTTGAAGGTTATTTTTCTGCCTCATTTTCTGGGGTGAACTGAAGCTGCACCCATGAGCTGCCCCTGAACATTCAGAAGGTCTGAGTTTCCCATGGACTGGCAAAACCTGTAGCCACAGGAGTATCTGAAGTAAGTTCTCAATGACAAATCAAATGGAGAAAAATGTTGTCTGGTGTGCTAAAATAATACAGGCAGCCAGTAATGCCTGCTAAGTCATGCACTGCATTAAAACCCTACCAAAAAAAAAAAAAAAAATTCAAGACAGTTATAAAATAATTGGGAGGTTCTCTCTCTTCCTGTGAAGATCATCAGTATACAGTAAGTCTCTTAAAGACCAGTGTTTAAATTATTAAGGCTGCCAGTTTAATGAAAAAGTAACAGCTTAATTCAATAATTCATGATAACAATTTGAGGCAAAGCACACAAAATATTTTTAGCGTGTGTCTCAAGAACAGTTAGACACAGGATCAAAACATGCAGTGTTGCACACAGTATGTTCTTATCTGTTAGGTCTAGTAGAGGGAATAAACATTTTTTCCTGATGAGAAAATCAAAGTTTTGTGCCATTTCAGTGAAGTCAAGTTGACACCTGCAGAGAAGCGAGTCATGACATTTTAGCTGACTGGGTTTCCCCCTCCTTCCTCCAGTTGTGGTTTGTTTCTTCATTTTATTTACCCTGATAGACAGAAGAAAAATGTGGAGATGAGGATTTGGCGTATTTTCTAATTTTTTTTTTTTCCTTGTTCTTTTATTTTTTCCCTTCATTAAATAAGTAGCCCATACATTCTGGACTAGGACAGTTCTACTGAGGAGGAAAACACTTAAACATATTAATATTAAAACAGTGTCCCTCTTGTTGCCCCCCCCTCACCCCCCCCCCAGATTGCTCAAACTTTGCTACATTTATCAAGATAATAAGCTTCAGATTTCATAATAGATCTATTTTCATGTCATCCTGGCATAGACCTGCCTGACTGAGCCAGGAAGATCCTTAAAAAAATATGAATTTAGGATCAATAATATTTATAGCTCCATTTATAAAGCTGAAGTCAAAGGCATGGATAATGCAGAATTTATTAAAGGAAATTACACTGGGGATTTTGTTTACTGGCCTCTAATCCTACCTCGAATTTTTAGCATCTCATTTTGTCAGGAAAACATAAGTTGCAGGTGTTCATAAATGTAAACTGGCACATAAAGAAGCTCACAAATTTTATCTGTTGTGACCTAATATTGCAGTATAGGGTGCTCTTCAACGGTGTTTTTCCTGGCTGCATATTATTTTTGTTAACTCTGGGTACCATTAAAGTCTATGATAAAGTTATTGTAATGGAATTGAAATACATTTTATTACACCAATATAAGTTCCATTTATTGTGCAATGTGACAGTGCTTAATAATTTTATATTACAAGCGTAATTATGACATCAAATTAGTAATTTTCACAAAGTACTTGCATTAGACACTCATATGATACGATGCAGTGTATTTTAATTCTCTGGGGTGCCTGAAAACACACATTTTAGCAGGGAAAAAGCAGAAATGTAAAAGGAAGCACCTCATGACTCCTTTGAGCAATTTCCTAAATTTTACCCAATTTTCTAATTAGGTAAATTTCCTAAGGATATTTACCTTCCACTGGGATACAGGTATTATCAAGATTGTTTTTAGATTCCAATACACTGTTGATAAAACCAGGAAGTTACTGAAGTCTAAAAATCGTGATAAATCTTCCTCCTTGGTGATCATGCCAAAGGTCCCCAAAGCCACTGCCTTGTTATTCTGAGCAGCCTCTTGGTTTGATAAATTCCACTGGACCAATAAGGCTGTTCCTGGTGGATAGGGTGGTGGGAAGGATTAGAAACTCCAGCTCAGAGTGGGAAATTGGGAGCTAGTGGAGCAGCAGAGCCCTCTTGTCAAAAGGAATGAGTTTGTGTCCCAGGGAAATGAAATTCCCTCCAAGGTAGAGCACAGCGGACTTGTCTGTGCTGAGCCACACTGGTTTTGAGGCAGGAGCTCAAGATTTGTATCCAAGTGATGTAACTGTGGAATCTTTGGGGTTTTTTTTCCCCTCTCCTTGGGGTATTTGCATGGAATTAATTTTCTATTCAGGTGCTGAAAACTTTTGCATTGCAAATTCGTCTGAGGGTTTGGCTTTTATCTGCTAAAATAAATGACAGAATGCAATGAAGGTTCACGAGCATCTTAATAAACCCTTAAGAGTCTGCCTCAAATACCAGTTTTCTACACTAGAAAGCTCATCAATATCTAGACAGGCATGCAAACAGCGAGGAGGCCAGTCCATTAATGAAATGTTAATGACTGAATTAGACCTGTAATAACAGAAGTAGAATGCACTGCTGTGAGTCCATTAACATCAGCAGACCCTGCTGGGAAACAAGTAAACACAACATACAAAGGGAAAACTTGTGCTAATAAACAGTTTTTGTGCAGTAAAGGTGCTCGGAAGCTCAAGCTGTAAATCCCATTCATTGCTGTTTTAGTGGAGATTTTTTTGGAAAAGTTTATCCACAAGCCACATACCCAATATACATTTCACAGTGACTTAAAAAGAAAATGCTCCACGGCAAAGTTCTTGCCCTGAAAATTAGCCAAAGACTGATGCCATATATCCTGACAAACATTCCTGTTGTGATCTGTGGTAAGAATAAGCAGTTCAATGGCAAGTGCAGCTTCATTTTTGTCTTTAGGGAGAATTTCTTCCCTGTGAGGGTGCTGAGGCTGTGGCACAGGCTGCCCAGAGAAGCTGTGCCTGCCCCATCCCTGTAAGTTTTCCAGGCCATGTTGGATGGGGCTTGGAGCAACTTGGGATAATGGAAGGTGTCCCTGCCCATGGAATGAGGTGGCACTAGATGATCTTTAATGTTTCTTCCAAGCAAACCATTCCATACCTCTTTCTGCAGTCAGTCCAGGTGGGTAGCAGGGAGCAGCAGTTGTCACCTGATGGATGGCTGACTCAAGTGAAATGGAGTTTATGGGCCCTCTCTGAGGCCCTCGTAGCCATCACAGAAACTGCTGCTGCTGGCACTAATTAGGAGCACTGTTAAGACTTTATCTTGTGCCTTAAAAGTTGATTGTGCTTTGCAGAAGGTGTTAACCCCAGCAAAGGGGATGGGAAATACAACACTGCCAGTGGCTTTGTGGGTGACCCTGTAACCCTCCATGTGAGAGTTCTTGCCTTGGGATGTAGGAATTAATGACTTGACTTTTTGGAATGAGAGCTTCTCCTTTCCTCTTCCAAAATATATTACCTTTTAAATTTTTTTCAGTAAAAGTGATATAAAAATAGTTGAATTCTGGTCTTGAAAACCTCAGCAATTTCCTTACATAGGAAAATCCAACATGTGTGGATCTTATCTAAACGTCTTCCTTTTTGGTAAGATCTAGAAATGTACATGAAGCTAAATATCCTCTTCCTGCTCCTGGAAACCTCAGCCTCCCAAGGGGCTGTTTTTCTCCCATTGCCCTCACCTGTGTGCAGGGGTTTGATTTGTATTCTACTCTGTAGTAATACAAGTATTTTCCCTGAATTTGCCAATGCCATTAGAAAGGATCCACTGTGGTGTTTCCAAGGAGGACTTACTGCACTGAGGACAGCTGGCTCTCTTTGGAAACTCCTTAATTTTACCACTTTGAATGTTACATTTTCAATCATCTAAACTTTTTGGAAGATAATGCACTGAACAGGGATAGCAGACTGGACTGGGGATTAATTGAAAGGACATCACATCCAGCTACTTTAAACTGAAGGACAGAAAGCAAACAGGCTTTCCCACCTCAACAGTTTTGACAAGTGGTAAAGTGCAAAAATGAAGATGGGGAATATCAGTTCCCAGATCCCAAGGCTGGCACAGACTCCGTGTGTCACCTTGAGTGAACCAACTGCACTCTGCGCTTTGGGTCTCTACCCCTAAATTAGGAGTATTTTTACCTCACTATCCTACAGGGTTGCCTTGAGAGTAAAACCATCAAAGAAAACCACACTGGGGGGCACATACACCCTAAAATTGAAATTACATACATTATTATCTTCCTGTTAGTACCATTTAAATTTAAATTTGGGCAACTCTGTGTCTGAGTCCATGGTGGCCTTTTGGTTTTATGGCCCTGTCTTTGTTTCCTAGGACTGTATAGAGGAAACTAATTTATTTAGAAGGAATGCAGTGATCTGATTATGTGCATTGAATTAAAAAATACAGTATCTGAATACTGAAAGAAATGGTAGAATTAACTGTAAATGATGTGAACCACAAGCTACTCTTCTCTCTGCACAAAAGGACTGAGCTAAGCTGGACTTTTGAACCACCTTGCCAAATAAAAGTACCAACTTTTTCTTTTCAGAAAAAGCAAATTTTGATAGGACAATTTAAGCAAGTTGCACTGTGTATAGTTGACTTGTCATTTTTTGCCATTTTTACTTGTGTCCTGAAGCATTTATCATCTTTCTTGCAATACAAAGTTTTAAGTCATTACTAATACAGGATGGTGCATGGGATGCTTTGCCTATGTGAACGTCTGGGCAAAGTGAGGAACTTTCAAAACAAACTTTAGTTATATTTTTTTGCTTTGTAATCCTCAAGTGAGTCACACCAATTTCAAATTAGATGTGATACAGAGGGAAGGGAAATAGCAACACAGATGTAAGGTAATGTAACAGGCTAAAAGGAATAATTAGGAAAGAGTTTGTAGCTAATGGAGATGAATTAAAGAAAAAAAAAAGTCTATGTTTTCCCATAGACACAAGGAAAATCTGTTCTCGAGAAGGGCTTTGGCCAGCTGTGTGAAGTGAGGACAGAGGTTTAAAAATTAGGTGGAAGGAGGGGAGGGTATGTGAAAAGCAGAAGTTTTTGAAGTAGGTAGAGGTGTTTGAGAAGCCAGATCTGGAATGGAACGAAGATCAAGAATCTTGAATGCAGTGTGGGAAAGGCAGAGGAGATCAGCAAAACGGAGAAGGTGTGGTGAGGCTACCTTGGCTTTTCAAGGATGATCAGTGGCTGCAGTTTTATCCAGAGTGTTGTAGACATTTGAGGTGAAGGGATGAGGGCAGCCATCGGAACCACAGCTGGAAACCTCTGGAACAAGAATTTTTATCTTTGGGTACAGACAGAAAGGACTGGAGAGGTGCATGTGGGAATTCAGCACCCAGGGGCTCCTGGCCCTGTTGCAACATCTCACTTCACCTCTCACCTCTGAAGAGCTGGCTTAATTTTCTAAACCCACCTGCTTCTGAGGGTTGTGTAGTGAATATAAAGAATTGATTACAGCCTGTTCAGAAAGAAATTACATTTGGGTTTCCTTCTTTCCTTTGTCCAGGAGTTCCTTGATGCTGCTGGGAGCCTCCCTGGTAAACCACCCTGCCCTGAAATCCCCACTGAGTAAAGACTGTTGCTTTTTGCCCACTTTTGACATACTTCAGAGAGTATAACGATTTCAGCAGATGCATTTATTTGTCTGACTTTGCTGCCTGGTGTCACACAGTGAGGTCTTCTGAGGTATTAACTATCACTTTAAATTCTTCTCGCTTTGAGTTATCCCATCCAGTATATAATTTGAACAGGTTTTTGTATAATTATTTCTCTCAATAATTGCCATTATACAATTGCTATAGCTGCCAGTTTTGTTTTTCTCTCCTGCCAGAGAACAGCAGAAATGTATTACACGTTTGTGTAACTTATGATCTTGGAGTCATGTTTAAAATGCATGGAATATTTTTCATCTTCTGTTTGAGGCAATACCTCATCTGGGATCATATCTCACAGTGTAAGTTTACACTGAGTAAATGGATGCCTTGTACTGCATACAGTGAAAGAGAAAAGGATGGAAGAAATAAATAAAATCTAAATTTTAAAGGCTTTGGAAGGCCAGTGAATATTAATGGCTACAGGTAGTGACCTGGCACATCTGGACAGTCGTGCAGAGACGTTTGTGTATGGTCTCCTTTTCCCTCTTAAATAAATTGGATTTGGCCATCACTGCAGCCCTTCGTTGTTGTTTTTTGATGAGGATTCTAGGAAATTGGTTTGCTGGCACGTGTGGTTTACTGGCAGGGAGAGCAAACGAATTTGCAGGCACAAGTGCTCCTAGTGGATATCTAATTCCAGAAGTTGTGCTCTCCAAGAAAAAGTTCCTTAGCTTTGAGTTTTCTGTGTGTGTTTGGTTTTACCGCCAGGGTAGATGAGAATAGGGAATAGGTAGGATGAAGGAAAGGGCTGGGAGACTTTTAAAGTATTTTAAAGTCTGGGAGAAGAAGATTTTTGGTATCTAATCCACCTGTAAAAAGCCAATGCTCAGCTGGGTACACAGAAGTCAGGAGGGGGACCCTTGTAAGGGACAGTGAAATAACAAAATGATGGCGCACTGTTCTAAATGAATCCGTGCTGCTTTTTAAAAACTGATTTATGGCTATCTCCTGACGAGGGTAATTAGAGATAAAACAGTTTAATCTCATGAGTCATGCTGAAATTTTCTTTCAGTGACACTTAAAATTGGAATGCAAAACAAAAGAGAGAGAAAGGGAAAAAAAAAAAAACAAACAGAGAATATTTGGTGTATGTAGGTATGAACATTTTAAAGAGATTGGGACCAGGATGCAAGTTTGCATAATGACAAACAATTAATAATTGCAGGTAGCACAGGATGATTGGAGGAGAGCAATCAGGTCCTCTGTGTCCATTTTTTATGTCAGGCATGTGGGAACTTGGGCACCAAACTCTTCTTTGCCTTTTAGAGTTTTAAGGCAGCAAACAGGCTGAGTGTGCAGATGCATTTGATTACTGCTGGTCATCATAACATGAGCAGCACCGTGATTTATTAGAATGGCTGTTGACTGGGATTCCAAGAAAAGGTAATTGTTTCAGAATTATCCCCACAATTAATTTCACATGTGTGAAGTCCATTAACTGCAACTCCAGGCCACGGGATCCATGGGATGTAAATGTTCACAGCAAGAGCTGAGGTGTGGGGTGGGAAGGACAGGCCTCCTAATTTCAGGGGAATCTGAGTGTGGATTGGGTTTTTTCTGGCTCTTTCTGACTTCCTCCAAACCCATAACTGATTATTCCATCCCTCTGAAATTCCAGTGTGCATCAGTGGATGGAAATGCTGATGAAATGGAAACATCAGTGATGCAAAGGTGCTCAGACTGTGCCAACAGTAGCTCTTGAACATGGTAGGACATGTTTTAACACATTATCATCATTGATCCTTAGTCATCCTTCTGTTTTAATGCTGCTGGTGCTGTTGCTTGACAGTGGAACAGGGATAAGGTGTCAGACTATTGTAAGAAATCTCTGTTAGCAGATCTGCTGCCTGTACTATACCATGAAATGGCCACAAACACCATGTGCCAAAGCCCAGCAGTTTGCACCCTCAGCAAAGATAAAATACATGTTATGACTCGTGATACAATGAATTTTGAGCAGAATTAATCCTTACTCAATCATTCAGCAATGAGAAATATTGAGTTGTTTTTCTTAAGGATTAGGAAAATTCTTTTGGAAGGAGACAAACATTTGTCCCTGCTGGAAGCTCCTTCAGCTGTAATGCATCATTGTGCCTGACCAGCCCTAGAAACCTTGGAAAGACAAAATATGTACAAGCTGGTTGTTAAGCATATGTGATATGTTTTTGCCTCGTCACCTGGCAACGAAAAGGTTTTTCTAAACAAATTTCACACATTGCCAAAATTCCAACTTTTTTGAAACACATAAGCTGTTTATTTTTTATTTATTTCTTTCCCCTTTGTCAAACGCAACCCAAGGTACATCTCTCTCAGAAGAGCAAATGTTAGTATTTCTACTAGGGAAGGAAATAACTTTTGTAAATTTAATTCACTCAGTGTTACATACTTCATGTAACAGCACTGGGACTGTATGAAAAGATAGAAAAATTGCTGTCTGTGGGGTGATTCATAGTCTGTCCTACAAGTGTTTTAAAATTAACAAACAAATCGACACCAAGAAACCTTTGATTGACCTGAATTCAGCAAATGAGCATAAAATTAAAAGAAACCAGCCTGGCTGACTATAAAATTTAAATAACAAATAAATAATAAAAGCTATGAGGATAGTGAAGGGGAAGCTGTATGATGAGTAGCTGAAATCACTTGGTCTGTTCACCTTGAGAAGAGTGAGGGAAGCCCTGTCCCAATCTTCAGCTTCCTCAGGAGGTGAAGAGGAAGAGCAGACACTGATCTCTTTTCTCTGGTGACCAGTGACAGCATCCAAGGGAATGGCTGGGGCTGTGCCAGGGGAGGGTTAGGCTGGATATCAGGAAAGGCTCTTCCCCCAGAGGGTGCTGGGCACTGCCCAGGCTCCCCAGGGAATGGGCATGGCCCTGAGGCTGACAGACCTCCAGGAGTGTTTGGACAGCGCTGCCAGGGATGCCAGAGTGAGATTCTGGGGTGTCTGTGCAGGGCCATGTTGAACTTGCTGATCCTTGTGGGTCCCTTCCAATTCAGGATATTCCATGATTCATAATTTCTGTATCTATATATTGTTTTGAAGGAATATGAAGAGAGGTGAAAGTTAATGGTTTTGTGCGTTGCAGAACATTTAGCCTAGAAATGATCAAATCACTGTCTGACACAACTCAAAGTGTTTAGGTTGGAGGGTGAAAAAAACCCACTGAGATGGCATTTCTTAGTTTGAATGAAAGGTTTTAAGGACAGTATTTCAAATTGCAGTGGAAAAGCTGCATTGCTGCGCACGGGCAGGCTTTAATAACCTCATACATTTGGGTGCCTCCTTAATCTGCCAGTTGTTTTCTCTAGGTCTGCTGTTGGTCATCAATGTATTTATCTTCTGCCATCTTCCTCCCCTGTGCGTGGCAGGGTCAATGCTGATCCAAGCCAGTGCTGATGGGATTCTAGCCCATTACCACGATGAGGGGGGCTGGGATTTGGGTGCACAATGGGGTGTGACACCTCTGAGTGAGGGGAGGCAGCTCCTTGTAAATGACAGCGCTCCGGTAATGACACGTGGAGTTTGGGAGCCAGTGCTGCTGAGGAGATCTCTTAGATGGGAGGTAGAAAGGTGGCGTCCGGGAGATAAAGATGGATGATTTCCATGTGGTTCATGCAGGATTTCACCAGTTCCATGCCACCACTACTGGCACCAGCATGACAAAAATGATTGCTTGTCACTGGTTGGGTGCTCCACAATGTAGCCACAAGCACTGTTGGCATTGTGCTGCAAGGAAAGGTGTTGAGATTTTTAATTACATTAATGGTGAACTAAAAAGTGCCTGTGTTTCTAGTGCCATGAAGAGTGCATAAAAGGGCTGTAAAATGCTAAAAAAATGGCAGGCTCCTCGCTGAAGGATGCAGCACGTCGTAATAATGCGGCGCGTTTCGAAAAGATCTGTATTTTTTCAAAGGCAAACATCAAACAGAAGGAAAAAGGTTATGTCACCTTCACCCTCACAGTACTGTCATTTATATGCTATCAGCTCATTAAATTCACATTAAGATACTCCATGGGACTTTAGGAGCTATTAGTGCACCTAAAATGGCATAACAAAATCTCAGTTCACTTTAAGAGAGATGGCATTGCGACATTTTGTATTTCATCACTGAATTATTATAGTCTCAGATGCATTCTGCTGTGATGGTAATGGAAGGAGGAATACTAGAGAGGAAAGCTGTCCATTTGTTTATCCCCAGGGAGAGAAAAAAGAAAGTTTGATAAAAAACTAGAGTGAAAGTAAAGCATTAACAATTTAACCCCTGTAGCAATGCTAAAGAACACGCAGGATTTTTGTATTCTGCTTTTCAGGATATTTAAAATGAAGAAAGAAGGGAAATTTTGTATGTAGGGAGTTGCTCCAGGCAATAGAAGGTGCAGCAAATGTACTGCATGAATGCAGACATCTGAGTCCTTTATAGGTGAAGTCTCTCATGACAGCCATAAACTACCTTCCTTTGAATCAATTTTAATGGTAAAAATGGTTATTGTGATTAAAGTTGATGTTCTTGTTAGTTTGCTGTTGTTTTCCCCCCCTTTTCTTTCATCAGAAAATAAGTGTGCTCTTCTAGGTAAATCTACAACCTTGTGTCTATAAATCCCACGTGGGATAATCCCCAGGCATCAGGCTCAGGAAAGAATAAGGAAAAGTGAAGCCATACCAAGTAATCATTAAAGAGTTAATAAATATTTATACTTAAATACTAAAGAAACACTACACTGCTTGATAAATAGTAATTAAAAAAGATATCTGAATTAATGAATATATATTTATGGTTTGGATCTGGAAAATAGCTTGATTTGAGAATGTTTTTTCTACACAATAACAGCAGCTGTACATGAAATACATAAATAATATGTATTGAAGGGTAGAGAATAAGTTAAATTCAGTTTTTGATGCAAAGGTAATTTTCTTATAAGTGTGATTAATCAAAAAAATCAGGAGTGAGATGAAAAACGTTCAGTCACTTTATGTGTTATATTTTTCTTAATACCTATTCAGAAAACATAATAATTCCTTAGAAGTGCTTCCTTCCCTCTCCAGTAAAAAAAAAAAAAAAATTCCACGAGCTTAGCCTCACATGGAATAAAAGGCATCAGAAGAGGAGGGAAATTTGAGAGTCTAAAGCATTGTGGAGCTTCCAAATGTGCACATTCACTGGGGGTGAAACTCATCCCTGTGTGAGAGTCAGCACCAGCCCAACTTAAAACTTCCAAAATCCCTTTTAACTGCAAGAAACTGACACAGAGCACCTTGCTGGAGCAGAAAGGAATCTCTTCAGTGGAGAGGGAGCTCAAAGGCTTTGGGAGAGCATTGCAAGAGAAAGGTTTTGAAAAGAGAGGAAAGGAAAAAGGGAATGATAATAATAATAATAATAATAATAATCACTGAATACCTGCACACTGAGCACCTGCTTAATTTAATGTTTGACTACATTAAGAGCATAATCTCTTCAGCACAGTGATTCTGCTGTTTATTAGACAGTTCACCTGTTGGAAAGCATGAGAGCCTCCAGTTTTATCATTGTTTTGGTTTGAACAGACAGGTGTCAGCTAAGGAAGGCAGGAGCCTCCCCTGAAATGGAGAATGTAAACCTCCTCCCCCCCAGTTGTTATAATTTTGAAATTAAGGGACTCTCAGGCAAAGATATGGGAGCAGGAATAACAGTTCTTTACTAGGGAAGAAAATAAAAAAAAATAAAATTAAAATGCAGTAATACAAAACAGCACTGGCAGAGTGAGAACAGGCCCTGGCAGCCTGTGGGTCAGGGTGGTGGCAGCAGTCCCATCCCATGGTGGCTCAGCCCTCCTGCAGTGCCAGCTGTGCTTCTGCTGGAGCAGGGATCCTGGACAAGAGTGGAGTTTTCCTCTGAAGCTCCAGGGCTGCTGGAGATGGGCCTGGGCTTCCTCTGGGAATGCAGTGGGGAAGAAAGCTGCTCCTCTGGGAATGCAGTGAAGGCTGTTCTGGTGTTCCAGGCCTCAGATTGTATCCAGGTAGGAATGCTTGGCTCCTCCCCCTGGGCCGTGAATCTCGCCATGGGATGATGGAATTTTCTCAGCCATGCAGGGACACTCTCTGTCCATGGCCAGAAGATAATAATTAATGGCCATGAACAGAAGGGATCTCCTGGAGGGAGGTTTGGCTGTGGGAGAGACAAAGAAAAACTGCCCAATGAACAGCAGAGAACATCCCCAGCTCTAGAGATGGTGATAGAACACACACCCCCAGCCACATCTTGCATTTCCAACCTAAGGCAATCATCAGGAAACACCTCTGGAGTGGCGATTCAATGCTGAAACCACACCGTGGAGAGAGTTTTCTGTCAGAAGAAAAGATGTGTTGCACTTAAACTCTTGGGTTTTACCAGCTCTTGTTGGTTTGCCCTTCCCTGGCGTTGTGGGATCCTGATGATGTTGGACGCTGACCTGAGCACTGGGAGTCTTGGGAAGCAGCACAGTTTGTTCCTATAAACTAACATAGAGGAATGAATAGGGAATTTTGTCCAGTCTGGGGCAGGATTTTTAAAGGTCTGATGAAGATTTACAGTCCCAGTGTTATTGTTAAAGAGCACCAAATTTTAACCTCTCTTCAGGCAGTGGTAGAGTTGAAGCCATTAGGAGTTGTTGCACATAAACAGGGGAACTTAATGTTTAGAACCATTTGAGGCAAAAATCAGGAATAGTTGTGCAGTTTTGGGGAAACTGTGGGACAACCTGAGGGAAGATGTCAAACCCAAAGAATGTAAGGTGACTGACAGATCAATCTGGTCAAGGGTGGCTGAAAATGTCTGTATTTTAAGGGTTCTGCTCTAGCCTTAAAATGCAAACTAATTAGAATAGTTGGAGAAAAAGACAACAATATTTAGGTTTATTTGTATATTTATTTCCAAGAGACAAGAGTCAATGTGTGAAGAAAACAAAAGGTTAAACTTTTTTTGGTACTTGCCATGTTACCAGTGACACATTCAGAGAAGCATATTTCAAAGTCAATTTTTGTTTTTTCCAAGGGAAACCTCAGTGGTCGGGAGAAGAAATTCAAGCCTGGAAGCTGTGGCAAATTTAATCCAAACACTGCAGGAGCAGTTGCACCAAGCTCACAAATTTTAAGCTCCAAGTCATGTTTTGTGACCCCTTTGTCATGGATTATGGGCATTCACTGGCTGAATCCATGAGAACATGACCATCTATGTAGGAATATGGTTTTATAACCCATTACACCATTTATTTTAAGATAGATTATATATCAATTTAGATTTTGTTTACATGTATTTATTTAGATAGAAGTAGTTCTTGCTGCTCTTCAGTGGCAAGTGGTTGTGTAGAAGTCACTCCTACCATCAATGGATGAATTAAAGCTTGACTCCTTGTGCTGGCTCAGATGGAGGATTGCTTCAGATCCACAAAACTTTAAATGCGGAAAATAATTTCTTCCTAGAAGAGCATATGTTGTCAGGGAATATCCTGCAGCAAAGGAGCTCCAGCACAGCAAATTCAGAGCAGAAGAGCCTCCAGTGCTGCTGAGAAGACTGGGAGAAATCTTTGTTGTGTTTTTTTCCCAAACCCAGCATAGCAGTCAGGTTACTGAGAATCACATTTGGTCCAAAATGTATCAGAGTTGACTAAAACTGTCCCTTCCAAAGGAAATGCCAAGGGCAGATGGACCCACTCCTACTCCAGGCTAGGAGCATGGGCTGGGTGCTGAGGATGAGGACATGGCAGAAGAGTTGTTTTCCATCCTGTCACCCTTCAAAAACTCAATGTGAGCCTTTTATCTGCTGTGCTACAGCTGAAAATGCCAAATAGAAATAAAATAAACTTCGACATCGTTACCCTAAACCAGAGTGGCTGATTTTACACCAAGAGAACCAGTGACTGTGGTATTTAATAGCATTCAGGGATATCTAATTTGCAATTTTTCATCAGGTCCAAATAATTCATGTTGTTTGCTATTATAAAGTAGCTTTTATTTCACTTCTCTCTTGGCCACCCAGGCCCTGTTAAATGTCTTGCACTGTGTCTTACTGATTTTTAATATTTATTTTATAAGGTGAAGCACAGTCTATCCTCTGTTCTTGTTTAACCACCTAAGCCAAAAATCCCCTTCAGCTAGTAAAGAGCTTAATTTTGCACCTTAGTTTTTTGTCACACCTCATGACACGGAGCAGATAATCATTACTGCCACTAATGGCCCTGTTAATCCTTTCACAGGTATTCACTGAAGCTGCTGGAAGTAACTGTTGCTTTGGCTGATCTAGAGCTCAGGATCTGGGTATTATGTGGTGTGCCAATGAAAAAAATAAAAACATGGGATGTTCTCACTGTAAATTGTTCTTACAGACCTGCACAGCTCCATGGCATCTCCAGGGGGGTTCAGCAGGACCACTGTGCTCTCAAAAGCTGAAGTTAAACCAACCAGAAGTTAAGCCAGGACCTGCCTGGGCTGGTTTGCAGAATCCACCCCACTATCCCACTCTCCTAATGTTTTAATTTCCTCAGTAAGCAGTTGGAGAGGACTGGGAGTAGAATAAATTGAGCTGAATAAATTCATGCTTTTTTTAAAGAATCATATAATCATAGAAAAGCCTCAGTAAGAAGTGAGCAGAGAGATCATCTCATTCCAACCCCTCTGCCATGGGCAGGGACACCTTCCACTCTCCCAGGTTACTCAGAGTCCCATCCAACCTGGCCCTGGAACTTCCAGGGATCCAGAGGCAGCCCGAGATGCTCTGGGCAACCTGTGCCAGGGCCTGCCCACCCTCACAGACAAGGATTTTTCCTAATACCTAACCTAATATCTAATCTGCTGTCAGTGTGAAGCCATCCCCCCTTGCCCTGTCCCTCCAGCCCACTGTAAATTGTCTCTCCCCGCCTTTCTTGCAGGCTCCCTTCAGGTCCTGGCAGGCCACAGTGAGGTCACCCCGAAGCTTTTCTTTCCCAGGCTGAACAATCCCAGCTCTCCCAGCCTTTTTTCCCAGCAGAGCTGCTCCATCCCTCTGCTTATCTCTGAATTCCTCCTCTGGGCTGTCTCCAGCAGCCCCAGGTCCTCCCAGGGCTGGGGCAACTCTGCAGGTGGGTATTGTAAATGCAGGTGAACCCAGTGGGAAGAAATGCTGATGTCTGACTCCAGTTCAGAAGGCTGAATGATTTCTTCATTATAACTGTACTATAATACATTAATATACTATTTAAAGGAGATACTAAAGCTACAAACCTACTTTTTCTAACTACCATATCTAACTCACTCACAACTCGTGCCCCTCTCTGATAGTGCAGCCACAGGTGGGTTGGGTTGGCCATCAGCTCAAACAATCCTCACCAGAACCCAGTCAAGCAATCACCCCAGGTGAACAATTCTCCAAACACATTCCACATGGGAAAAACAAGGAGCAGAAATAGAAATTGTGTTCTCTTTCTTTCCTCTGTGCTGCTCTAGGAATAAATCCTGAGAGAGAGAGGAATGTGCCTGCCACAGGTGGGGTCTCACCTGAGCAGGGCAGAGGGGCAGATTTGCCCCTTCCCTGCCTCCCTGGCTGTGGGATAAGCTGTGGTCATGCTTTCCTGGTCCATGTCCAGCTGGGCCTCTGTGCCAGAGAACAGCAATGCTGTTTTGAGCACCTACAAAGATGGGTTTGGCACTGACACTCCTTCAGCGGGCAGGAGAGATCCTGACCTGCCTTCCTCCTGTGGCTGCACACGAGGTTCTGTATCAATAAGAAAATTATTTGTGCTATCTCAGTCAATTAAGGAGTGTATTTAGAAATAATGAAGTGAAGCCCAGAGCTGTAAGGTGTGCTATGTGCTTTAACAAAACAAACAAGCAAAATAGGAAATTCATCCCAGCCTGAATGATTAATAGCAACTTTAGTTAAATATGAAAGCAATAATATTCTGTGAAATGTAGACTAAAATTTAAAAAAGAGAACCCCATCTCAGAGTGAACCTCAAGTTAAATCAGGAAGGGAAAAAAATAGAGATTTGTGTTGTTTTTTTTTCTGGGGGAAAATAAATATAAAAGGTCACAGCATGTCTCTAACTTATGTGGACGTGGCTGGAGGGAAATGCTGTGTGCAGAGCTCTCCCATGGACTGCAGGCTGCAGCTCAAAGCAGTAATAGTGGGCGATCAGTCAGTGCCCTGCTTCTGCCTTGTGCACTTGTCTGAGGCAGAAGATCCTGGATGTTGGGATTCCTGGGGGAAAATCTCTGCCATTGGTGCTGAGATGCAACTCTGGATTGTAGCCAAATCCCCAGCTGGACCTAGCACCACCACAACAGGAAAAGTTCTGTGACATTTTATGGTGTTTGATAATGGCACATTAACATCTTTAGCCATGGTCGACTCTTGCTTGGGGTTTGGCTGTGGGAATGAGTTACTGTGGCTTGACAAATTAACAGACATCAGTTGAGCCTTAGAAACCAGTTTGGTGCACCCTCATGGCCTGTGGCAATGGGAAGGTAAAATGGATTATAAGAGAAAGAGAAAGAGAGAGAGAAGGAAAGAGAGAGAAAGGGAGAGAGAGAGAGAAAGAAAGAGAGAGAAAGAGAGGGAGAGAGAGAAAGAAAAAGAGAGAAAAAGAGAGAGAAAGAGAGAAAGAGAAAAAAGAGAGAAAGAAAGAAAGAAAGAGCTAGAAAGAAAGAGAGAAAGAAAGATTCTTTCTTCCTTTCTCTATCTTAGTTGGTTTATCCTTTTTTTGAGGTGGCCCAAGACCATGCAAGTGAGGCAGAGCAGATAGTAGTTTTTCAGTCTGTGGTACATTTGTGTCTCAGCTCTTGGCCTATAAATTTTCCTGTGCTGTGGTTGCCTCAAAATCCTAAAAAAAGCCAAAGGCAGATTAGTGTAGATGTCTGCAGGTCCCTGCCTTTGGTGGGAATGATGAGGGATGGGCCATCAGCTGGACTGGTGTAAGGTAATGGGTGAAAATCAAGCAGACAAAGTTAATGGCAGCTCTTGAATACATGATCCCCACAAAATCAGAGTGTTTGGCAACTTTCAGACAGATCCACATGAAGTTCTTAGCTCCTTTTTGGATTTTGCCTCTTCTGTAACACAGGGTCTCATGTCAGAGAAAGGGTGGTGGGGGCAGAAATTAAGATATTTGTTAAAGTTTGAAGTGATTAATTTCTGAGTGTGGATTTCTCCAACATTTTCTTTCTTTCTAAAGAAGCAGTGTGTGATATGACACATGTTACAATGCACTCAGACACACTGGTAATTTTGTGGGGGACAGATAAAGCAGATTTTTGGGGTGACTTCAGCTTTGTGTGCCTCACTTTGTTATGAAAGGCCATAAATAGCCCAACCTCAGTCTGACACCCTTCAGGAAATACTTCTTCTAGCACTGAAATTGTCAAATACACCAATTTCTGTTTTAATTACGTGTTAATTAGACATGTTAGACATTATGTTCCATTATGTATTGCTCTGGGAAGGGTAGAGGAAACATGGTGGTGCTTATTTGCATGTTGTGGGGAGAGCGATTGTTCATTTGGGGGGATGAAAATGCTTTTTTAAAGAGTAAACAGGCAAAAAAAACACCAACCTTTCCTTTTAGGTTATTTTCTGTAGAACCTCCTTCATCTCTCTTGGAGAGTCTCAGCACCTCATAGCACAATGATTTTCTCTTGTAGACCATGGTGTGGGTTTTCCTAATAATTATTAACAGTGGTTTAGTGTGATAGGGGGCCTAAAATGTTTCCTTCTAACCTAAATTCTTGGCTGCAGTATATGGGCATCTGGAGGGTGAGTGCTGTGATGGTCTGTGGTTAGACAAGATAATGGAATTTATGTCTTAAACTCTGCCACTATAAACATGGACTGCAGAGCCATGAGTGGAAGACCACTTGGACTAAAATCTTGGGGTAAAGCAAGTTGCAGATAGCAGAAAACAACATCTGAGTTTAGAAGAGTTTAAAATCCATAACAGCAGTAAAAAGAATGATTACAAATCTATACAATAAAAGAGACAGATTGGAATAAAATAGCATAGAAAAGTTTGAGAAAACCATGTTATAAAATCATATAAATCAAGATTGACCAGGGTGGCCATGGGTCCAACAGTGGCTTCAGGTCTTGCTGGTTGTACTCACTGCTAGATCAGATTTCAAAACATTTATTTGACCTTGACAAAACCCACCCTGCTCCATGTTTACTTGTATGAACATTTATTAAGCCATAAAAAGCAAAAACCTGCTGTCCTTCAGCCAATCCTGGTTGCCAGTAGGGAGCTGAAGTTGCAGGGATGAGATATGCTTTGGAAATATTGTTTTCTCAGGATGCTTGTTGGTGGAGTGTTGGGAAAACATGGTTTAGGAGGTATTTAACAAACCTGCATGTGAAGGAAAGCACTGTATTTGTCGGGGTTTTAATTGCATGTATACATTTTACTTTTATTTCTTTTAAAATAATGGGACATTTCAGTATCTGGCATGGATGCGTATGATCTGCTTTTAACTTAAATCTGCTCTAAGCACAAATAAGGGCTGCAGCCAAGATAAAATGATATTTAAAGCTAGACCAGAGTCCTATATACTCCACCATACTCTTATAACTATCTCTCTAAAATTATAAATAAATCTGATAGTGGTTAATTGAGAGATGTGGACTGTCCTACTCAGCCTGAAATGTTGACCTGGTACTGAGGTTTCAGTATCTAACCCCTGTCAGGTGGGAGGGTTTCAGGCAAGTCAGATCACCCTGGCTGTGTCTTATTTAACCCATAACTATGTCCTCTTGGAAACCTTGGGATTTGCTGCTGAGCAGGATATCCCTGTTTCATAGGGAATCAGCCAGATTTATAACTGTGGTTTGTAGCTTAGGAAAACATATAACCAAAAAAAAAAAAAAATCAGTGTAGAACACTGATAACCCCTCTAATAAATATTTTTATTTTTGTGGTTGTTTTGACTCCCAAAAACAAGCAGGAACATTTCAGAGTTTCACTAGGTCTGTCTGTTATTCCTGCTTTGGTTATATGTCAGACTTAAATCAAGATCCACACCAGACAAAACCTGCTGTCTGCTCTCCCTGCCTGACAATATTTGCTTGATGAGAACTTGGACTCTCACTGGTGAGGAAAGAAACTGTTCCTGAGCTCATCTGTCGGTGCAAGAACTGCCTCAAGAGCATCCAGCAGCTCTGCAAGGTCTGAAATGAATCTGTCAGTGCACTGACCTTGCCTTTGCCCTTATTCCAAGTATATGCATTGCTAGATATCAACAATCTAAACAGAGCTAAAACCCTAAGCAACCAAAACATAAACAATCAAAACAACAAATGCATTTGTTGCATTAGCTGACAGCACCCATAATGTCACTGGACAAATATGTAAATACTGACCTAAATCCCTTTTGCTGGAGACTTTTGTGCTCATTTTAAATGTTGGAACAGACAGCAGCTCCAGCATGCATAGCCCTGGGTCTGACCAGGAACCTCGGAGCCCATATGGGTGCAGAGCCCTTCTGCTCCTCCTCAGACTCCACAGGACTTCAGGGAGCCCTGCTGGAAAGAGGGTTTCATTCTTGTTAATTTTGGCACCACTCATTAGCATTCAATTAATTAAAACCAAGCTTCTAATATCTTTTGGCCAGGTTCAAAAAAATAGACATCTAAATGCGCAGAAAACTGGAGTGCTGACCCAATCCATCAATTAGCTGGACATTAATTGCATTTTTTCCCAGTGACTTCAGGACTGTGGATCAAACTAAATGTGGTAGTCTGGGTGGAATCATATTTTTGCTGCCGAGCCCAAAAGACTTTCCTAGGTGTTTCCTGAAGTGGGGTGATGAACATGGATGTTCCTTTCCATCAGGGTGGTGAATGGAAGCAGGATAACAATGCCTTGGTGCTGCCTGAGCAGGGAATCCCAGCCTCTCCAAGCTCAGATTTTGAAGCACCATGGAAATGGATATCAAGTGGTATCAATTGATAGCTCATTTTCAGCCTTTTGGCTCAGCAGGGGGGGCTCAGTTTTCCCAGCACTATCTCCTCCCCAAAGAACAGGAGGGGCTGATGATGCGGGTCAAGATGAAACCGAAAGGCTGGATGGATTTTCAAATTTTTAAACATCCAAGGAACGGTTTTTAGCAGTAAGGATGAAAATATCTGCACTGTACAGTTAGTTGGGACACAATTTTATGTGTCAGGACTGTCCAGGTTAGTGTATAATTGCCCGTGTCCACATAAATGGAAAAAAAGTAGCCACTTCATCATTAAGTATTCAAGCAAACCTGTCTTTATATTGCAATAACTTTCATAAAACAAACTTAGAATAGTTTTAAAGGTTTCTTTTCCCCTCAGATAACAGGTTTTTTTGGTAAGGATTAGACAGCTGTTGATGTTGACACCTCTGTATGACTTTTTAACTTCTTCTGGAGCACCTCTTCCTCACCACGGTGATGTTCACGTCGAGGTAGACAGCGTTCCCCGACTCCTGGAGATCTGTGATCTGCTTTATGCACAATATTAAGTGTTTGTGGTATTTCCAAATGCTTAACTCAGGCTGATTTCAGCAGGAGCCAGGCAGCTCGCTGCCTTCTGGGATCCGTGATGCAATTTACTATGTTTAAAACAGCCATAATGCCATTTACCTGCCTCAGTGAAATTTTATGAGGATAAAACTAAAGCTGGAATTGTCCTTATGAGTGTTTCAGACAGCACACTCTTCAACAGCTTTTTTGGGAAAGCATTTTCAGTCGCTGTGCTGTGAGGAGATGTGGAGGGAATCAATTTGTTGCGATTTTAAGGGTGCTGAAAACCAGAATTTAATCTTCTCTAGTGATGTTTGCAGTGTTTAGAATTTCTGTGGGCAGCATTTCTACTTGGAATAATTTTTAACAGTAATCTGGATGTTTCTAAACATGATTGGAAGTGATCATAGAATTCTAGACTGGGTTGGGTTGGAATGGACCTTAAAGCTCATCCAGTTCCACCCCTGCCATGGGCAGGGACACCTTCCACTATCCCAGGTTGTTCCACTCTTATTTTGGTCTGTGATAGTGAAAATAGAATAAAATCCTTTTTACTCTGTTACAGGGAGACTCTCCAGGGTTTTGTGCAGATTCATGTTTGGAACCTTGCTGTCAGTTCTCTGATTTCACCTCAGTTCTCCTCATTTTCAGTATCAGCACATGAAGGAAAAAAAAAAAAAAGGATTGCTTAAACACATATCTCTCCCACTGAAATAACAGGTAGTTTCTAAATAAAAACACAATAAAAACACACAGTATTTGAACACTTCAAATATTTGGTTTCTTATATGATTATGGAAGTGCAGCATGTCGCTGCTTCTCTATAATACTGAAAGTCACATTTTTAATAGAAGTTCTGTTATCTGCTCTTGTGTAATTTCTTCTAAAATACTAAATAACCAAGGAAAATTTTCATTTGTAATGTAATTTAATTCTGGATTTTATTTTGATTCTGGTCGAGGTTAACTTTGATGTTTTCAAAATGAATTTCAAAGACCATTTATTCAGCTAATTTTGAGGGCAAAAACAGACTGAAACTTTTATCCCAGTTGGTAAGCAGCTATCCCCTAGTTTTATTCAAGTTTTCACATAAAAATGCCAGTCGGGAATAAAACTGACAAATATATTCAATCAAAGATGGAATATTTTTTCCTCTTAAGTTGCAAATGGCTTCATTAAAATAAAAGCACCACCTTAGGGATTGCATAAAGCAGAATATTGGTACCTAAATGGTATTTATGACTCGGCTAAATGTAAAGTGAATTAAAATTTAAAGGATTATAGTCAGGTAGGCCAGAGAGGAATGTCCATTAAGAGCTGAAAGAACCTGCTGTCCCCAGCGACAGGCACACGTCGGGCTGGGGGTCAGACACCTCCACACTTAGTGGCACTGGAAATGGAAATATCCTGGGTGAACCCTGAGCTACTTGGGGGTTGTTTACTCCAGGCAGAGAAAAAAATCCTCCAAACATTCAGGGATGTGCTTAATTTTATGTACATTTTGTGGGTATGAGATATGGACTTATGTGAGTGTAGGTAGAAGTATATCTATTAATGAAATATGTAGAATGCCTATAATAATACATATTATTAATATATTGCTATTATTAATAATTATATAATATATATTAATATATATATAATATAATATAATATAATATAATATAATATAATATAATATAATACAATATATATTTTATATATATTTATATTGTTATATCTATTATTATATATTATATATTATAATATATAATTTGTATTAATGATTCTATAATAAATGTTTATATAAATAATATATATCATATACAGTTATATATAATTATATAGTATTTAATATAAATATTATAAAATAGGTTATAGATAATATATATAATATAATAACTCTATAATCAACAATCTCTATATTTTATACAGAGATTATTGATTGCAATATGTTAGCTATTATAACTATTTATTATATATGTATTTTAAATCTAGATACACATAATATGTATTGTATGTAATAGAGTTATCTATATCATATAAATATATATAATATCAAATTATACACAGATATGTATTATATTTGGATATAAAGTACTACTAGGACTAGCAGGAAATTGCTGCTGAAAAAGAAAACCACAGTTAATTATTTAAATTATAACCTATTTCAGGTTAAAGTCATTAAAATAAATTTGTTTACACACACCTTCATGTTTTACACATGCCATGACAAACTCTGCTGCTTCCACCTCTTAGTAAAAAGCCCAAACTGTATTTTAAGGGATTCATCAGATGCAGAGGGAAAAGGAGCTTTCACAGTCAGTCTGCCAAAGCACACGTGGAATTTTTGATGTGGGGAGAGAGCTGCTGGGTTTGTACTTCATCTGCACACACTGGCATGGATTTTTTATCTTTAAGAATAAAATAATCACAGATGGTTTGATTTGGAAGAACCTTAAAGCCCATCCAGCGCCACCCCTGCCATGGCAGGGACACCTTCCACTGTCCCAGGCTGCTCCAAGCCCCATCCAGCCTGGCCTTGGACACTTCCAGGGATCCAGGGGCAGCCACAACTGCTCTGGGAATTCCAGCCCAGCCCCTCCCCAGCCTTTCAACCAGGAATTCCTGCCCAATATCCCATTTAACCCTACTGTCCTTCCCTTTGGAGCTATTCCCTGTGTCCTGTCACTACAGGTGCTCCGTTCAATCATTGGACTGAATTCTGCCCTCAACAGTCAACATTTGACTCCACGATCAGCAAGTGACTGGCAGAAGTTCTTGGAAGATTTATCTTTTTCCCTTTGATACCTTGTGAAGGCTGCCCTAGAGCAGAGGCTGGGCAGAGTCACAGAATAAAGCAGGGATTCATGAAAAGGATCTCCTCCATGGATCCACCTTGGGCAGCACCAGAGCCCAGCCAGGGCTGCACCCAAGATGAACCCAAATGGTCCCAAAATGCACGAGCGCTCCCGGGGGCTCTCACTGGGATCAGCTCTGCTCCATTGGCACATTGCAGTTCATTGTCCAGTTCCAGCTTTAGGTGATCGAGTCCCATCCTGCTTGTTTTTCTCTCTCCAGCCCACGGTGTTTGTGCTCCTGGGCTGGGATTGGGATCATTTGTCCTTGGTGCCCAGCTGGAGAAGGAATTGTTTTGTCTCCCTGCTCTGTGCAGAGAGCTCAGCAACACTGAATGTGAAGCTCAGAGCTGCACACTAAAGCAGCTCAGAGCCTGAAAAACAGAAAAGCCAAACCCTGAGGCATCACCTGCATCCTGGTTTCTTCATGGAATAGCCATTCTTGAGTTACTGCACAGTGGGGAGCTGCTCAGGAAGCAGTTCCTCATTACTCAAAGTGCTCGGGACCAAACAATAATTGTTCTTCAAGCTGTGTGCTTTTAATTTACAAATGTGTTCTATGAAAACCAAGATTTTCAGTTACAGTTTTGAAAAAAGAGTTGAAAAAAATGCCCGACCTCCTTAAAGGACTGTCACTGTCTCACACCTGTCTGTGCATGCTCTTGTCCATATTAATGTGGGATTTTGGTCCAAGTGCTGGTCTTGTTGCTCTGAAAAAACCACTCACATCCTGGGTTCAGCCAAAATGCTCATTCCTGAAGTTTATTCACCAAGCACCACCCACCTGAATATTATACACCCAGGATCATGGCAAATATTGGTGTGGAGAAACATGTACCATTCAATTCACACCTTTTTAAAAGATGTGGCTAATTTTCATAGCAGTCATTTGCATAATTTTTTTTCCCCCTGTTTCTTCTGTCCAGCTACTTTCTAGGGCAACATTTAACTCATTCTGGAATGCCGTTGTGATATTAGCAATCGTATTTTAAGTGCTTCTGCAGAAAGTTTGTAGAGGAATGAACAAAAGAAAAAGGGGTTCTGGTGGGCAAAGTCAGCGGGAGATACATCACCAAACAACAAACCCGGTCCAGGTGAGTGATTCAAAGGGGTCACTGAACACTGCTTGGAATGAAGGAATGTGGGGAAAAAGGGAGTGAACCGAACCCACTCCATTTACGAGGATAAGTTCTGAAACACTGCACCTTTTGGACTGTTTTCAGTTGGTTTGTAGGATGATAACCATAAAACTGTGCTGCAGAGATTTGAATATAACATGCCACGTAAAAAAAAGGAGAGTGTATGAGAAACATGTCTTTAATCTGAGGCATGAAAACAAAAAGAATGGATGAACTGTGCTAATTGCCTCTTGCAATGATGGGGATCTGACTCACAGAAGTATCAGACTGACACCAGCCGAAATCACACACAAAAAAAACTAAACAGAACATTTGGAAGTAACTTTTGAAAAGGTTAATATTTGCTAAGGAAGGGGAATCATATCCTGGGAGAAGGATGTGCAAACTGCTCTGGGAGCAGACAGAACTCCACTCACGGGTGGGGCCAAGACAGAAACGTGGAGTTTGTACATACTGGGGAAGCTGCTCCACCTTGGCAATCCCTGGAAGAGGATGCCAGGGATACAGCAGGCACACTGGGAAGCTGGATGGAGACTCATGAAAATCACATTTTTATTTCAAAGGAGTGTGTTATGGGAGGCTTGTTTGAAAATGATCAATTCTGCCCAGCTCAAGGGGAAATCACTTTATTAAGCTTGACTTGAGTAAACTCTGTGATTAGAAGAGGTTTTGCTGTTGTAAATATTTTATAAAAAAAAACTTTTTTGGAAAGCTTTTGGTAGTAAAAGTCAGGACCTGAGGAAATTAGAAGGTTGGTTTTCCTGAATGTATCCACACATTTCGAATTGGTGAATTAACTTTTTAAGGAGTCGTCTGTCAGAAAGTTCCAAAATTCATGAACAGCATGTGCTGGGAAAAGGCAGGGGTGTGAAAAACTTCATGCAGAGATGGAAGCTAAACTCCTGCAGCCAGGGGTGGTCTGGACAGAGCTTTAAAAGGAGCTGGGAAAGCTCAGCCTCCCCCAATATCCTTAAAAAGATTTTACTGCAAGGTAGAAGCTAAAAACTGGACTGTGATAGGCTCATTCTCTGGGAAAGAGTATGGGAAGCACAGCAGGCACTGCAGGAAAAGACCCAGAAGATTGGGAGGTATAAGAGAATATGGATACAGGAAACAATTTCCATTGCCTGTAAGGACAGAAGCACCTGGGGGATGGCTGATATCAAACACTTCTCTGCTGCTGGATGCCCCAGAAGGGATCTGGCAGGCCACTGTGTACTTGTTCACATTTAGCAGGCCCTTTATTGAAGAGTTTCCACAAAAATGTCACTTAGGCCATGTCTCAGCACTTGAAGTAGGTGGTAAAGGGAAATAAAAGACATTTTTACTCCCTGGAGGTGTTATAAAGTGTGATGTTTATAGAAGGTATGGGCATGACACTGGTACATTTTTGCAAAAACAAATTTCTTTATCATGAAGAAGTTCACAGGACTTAAGGAGGAGAATGTAAAGAAGCCAGGCTGGGGTGGAAACTGTTGAAGCCGAATTCTGCACAGAGGAGCAGTGGGTGAGACTGCAGTCGGTGTGATCCCCAGCCATGAGGAGAAGAGGGTTCCTCCCTGCAGGGGAAAACCCTGTTTTCTCTCCTTACTTTGGGTAACTGCCAAGGGATGTGCCCAGAGAAAAGTCATCTCAGTTCAAGCTTTACTGCATCACTTTCAGCCACTTCATTTGCTGGGCAGACTGTACCTTCACACTCCCAGACATACATTTAATGTATAGATCTGCAGCGCTTTCCTCACCTCCCACCCCTCTCTGGGGTTACCAGAGAAACTGAGCTCCTGCAGATGCAGGTCATTTCTGGGGCCATCTCAAATTGATTACCACGTCCTTGCAGGGTGTGTGTGTGGCAGAAAGCTCTGTCCAGGGTTATGCAGAGAGAGGAGCCACTTCAACAGCTGTGCTTTACACAGATGAGGAGTCAGGGTAGCAATGCATAGGAAAAGCTTTTGGTTTTGTTTATTTGATAATAAAGAAAAAAAAATTCTGCTTTGAAGCAGGTCATTGGTAGAGGAAAAGTGTTTTGTTTGAGTGAGGGTAATTAATGCCCTCTCGAGGCTGAGACACACCTGAAGGACATTTGCTAATGGGATTGAAAAAGTGGTTGGTGCAGTCTGGAGCCTGAAAGTAAGGTCATCAAAGGTAGGAGTTCCTGGGTGAGGTCAGGCTGATGCTGCTCACCTGGGGGAGTGATGGCTGAGGAGCAGCAGCTGGGGCTGAGCTTCCTGCAGTGAAATCACCCTGGGTGCCATGGAAGGGAGTTCTGCTGTGTGCTTCCATCGCATCAGAGAGACATCCTGGAGAGCCACCACCACTCCTCTTCCTCCTGCTTCTGAGCATCATCTGCAGCTCAAAGTAGGTGTGATGCAGCTTTTGTCTCTTTGATGGTTTTGGTGCCTTGGACAGAGTCCATGGTGTTGTTCGGCTCGGTTTTGGGGGATTTGGATTTAAACCTGTCTGGTGTTAATATTGAAGAGAGGTTTGAGGCTTGGTGTGGCTCTGAGTTGGTCTGAGCTTTGGGGTGATTTTGACCCAGTGTCTCCTTTTTTGTCGCCCATGACAGCAAAAAGGCTTTAAATTCAGGTTTTATTGTAATGAAACTGGAAAGTGTTTTCAATAGAGAAAATTCACAGCGATTGTGGAAGGTAGAAATGATTCTTGCGTCGTTGAGAGCTGCTCCTTGTGTTTAGGCTTGGTTTTTGGCTGAGTAAGCGGCTGTTGGAGCTGTAGCATTTTCTGTGCGGTGTTGGAGAGACTTTTTAGATGTTTTATTTCCATTTCCATGTTAATGTCTGGCTTTTCTGTTCTCCACCACCACCCCTTGCCCCA
The DNA here is from genome assembly GCF_031753505.1 of Anomalospiza imberbis. Lineage (NCBI taxonomy): Eukaryota > Metazoa > Chordata > Aves > Passeriformes > Viduidae > Anomalospiza > Anomalospiza imberbis. The sequence goes on from NC_089687.1 coordinate 3,041,096, forward strand.
GCATGATTGGCTGGCTGCTCACTGGTGCTTTCCAGAGGTTTCTCTGTGATGTGTTTCTTTAAAAGTTTATTTATTTCTTGTAGACATAATTTTGTCAATTAAGAAATTGAAATATCAATGACTTTTTGGCTGAATCTAATGCAGAGATATGGCAGCTGTTCCTGTAATTCATGGAAATGCAAAACCAGTGTTATAAATGAAACACAGAGAGCTTTGGGTATGAACTGAAGACCTAGGGAAAAGAGGTCTCTGTAGCAAAATTAGGATTGAGTTGCAAAAAAAAAAAAAAAAGAAAAAAAAAAAAAGAAAAATCTGCTATTCTAGACTTCTCTTCTCATTTTTCCACAGTAATCTGCCTAAATGTCAATGAGTATGGTAATGTACATCTAATCTGGTTTTTCTAAATAGTACAAAAGGGATATTTAATGATGAGGCAAATATCAGCATAAATTTATGTAGTTTCTTATGGCTTTGGAATTTGTATGTATCAGCACTAGTTCCTGCTAATTGTTTAATGGGAAAATGCATTCAATTCATTTCAAGTGACTGCTGGAAAACCATGTGAAATCCTGATTTTTTTTTTTGTTTTTTTTTTGCCAAGTACAAGTAGTTGTGTGTGCTTGTGGTGGAAGATAATAGTGCCAGTATCAGAATAAAGAGATTGTTCTGGAAGAGATCAACCTGTAAAACTTTTGGGTGCACTCAAGGGGAATAATCTGAGTGCCTTCAATTGTGTGTGGGATGTCAAGAATTTTTGTTTGTTGAGTTTTGGCTGGGGAAGGGGGCACAGGGCTGTGCTGGAATTTGGAAAGGTTTTGGCCATGTAATCTTCTAGTGACAAGCCAGATTAAAGCATGAACTTGGAAAATTTCAGCTTTTTTCTGTGGCAGTTTCCTGAAAGTGGGGTCAGCTTCTATAGGCTGTGGTATGAGATGCACCTGGGCTGCTCCAGCCGGGTAAATCCAGAACCTGTGGTGTATTTGCATCATTTTAACTGATTTTTTTCATGGTACTGTGCTGGGGTGGTTGGACTCTGTTTTTTTTTTGTTTTTGTTTTCTTTCCTTAAAACAAAGATGAGGAAGGCCTGTGGCAGAGCTTGTACAGAGGCACATGCCTGGGGTGGGAGAGAGCTGCTATCCCCAGCTGGGCAATTACTGCACTACACAGAACTCAACAGAAAACTTCTGATTTGCAGCAGCTGTGGATGTGGAAATAATTAAAAATGTGTTTTCTGTACCTGAATAATTTTCTCTGTGTATGAGTGGAGCTCACTGAGATTCTTGCTGCTGTTTGTCTATGCTGTGACCCAACTTATCTATCAGTAGCAGCAAATTGTTAGTATTTCTCAGAAGTACCCTGAACAAAATGTGCCAGCTAAACTGCACTAAGAGTGGGGGAAGGAAAAAGAAACACACACACAACAAAAAAAGCAAAGAAAAAAACCTTGCAACCTGATCTGGCTGTTATGGGAGACGGTTATTATAGTTCTTCACTTGCAAATTTTCCATTTGTGTTAAGCTGCTTCCCACAGTCTCTCACTGTCACATTCATTCAGGAGCCAGAATGGCATTGATAGAGTTCAGCATTTTGGCTCGTTCCCCCCAGTTCTGCCTGGAGACTGGACGTACAGGATGTAACAGAAATCTTCCCCCAAAATTCTGCCCTCCCTGTTGTCTGTTTTTTACTTGAAAGCACTTCTTAGGCTCTCCTCATCTTCCTTTTGTCCTCATTCGAATATGCTTTGAAAACAAAACAAAACACTTGAAATGGCAATTTTGGAGCTTCCCCCCCTTGCAAAGCTCTTCCTCTTTCAGATGATTAATAAAAGAAATAAAAACAAGCTCAAAAATGCTGGTTGAAGCTGCCCTCACTTGTCCAGAGGTGCTCTGAGGGCTGGAGCCCCTCTGTTCTGGAGGTAGTCTGGGAGAGCTGGGGTGTTCAGCCTGTTTAAAGGAAAAATGTATTAGATTCAAGAAGCTGCTGGAAAATCATGTGAAATCCTCATTTCTCCTTAGTTTTGCCAAATAGCAGTAGTGGGGTCTGCTTCTGGTGGAAGATAATAGTGCCAGAACAAAGGGACTGTTCCAGAACAGATCAAGTGTTGGAGCTGAGAACTCAACTATGGAGAAGAGAAGAACCCAGGGAGAGCTCAGAGCTCCTTCCAGTGTTTTTGAGGCTGCAGGAGAGCTGGAGAGGGACTGGGGATGAGGGATGGAGGGACAGGACACAGGGAATGGCTCCCACTGCCAGAGGGCAGGGATGGATGGGAGATTGGGAAATGGGAATTCCTGGCTGGGCTGGAATTCCCAGAGCAGCTGTGGCTGCTCCTGGATCCCTGGCAGTGTCCAAGGCCAGGTTGGACTTTGGGGCTTGGAGCAGCCTGGGACAGTGGAAGGTGTCCCTGGGCATGGCAGGGGGTGGCATGGGATGAATTTTAAGGCCCAACACAAATCCAGCTGTGCTTTCTAAAGCAATGCAGAGTGAGGCTCAATAACTTTCCTGAATTAATTAGTTTTGTTTGCTGCTGGTTACCATCCTGCTCTGGAATATCCACGTTAGGTTAAAAAGAGCGCTGTGCCTGTTGTAGATGTTTTAGTTTAGAGTTCCCACTACTGTTCCAGCAAGGACAAGGAAACTCACTCCCACTCCTTTCTGCCTCACATCCTCCTCCCTGCCATGATTTCCTCAGTGTTGCCCCTTCTCTGATGGAGAGGTATTTGCAGCAAAGATAACAGTTTTCAAAAAGAAACTTAATAAAAAGCGCACATATTTTTATTATTTTTTATTTTTAAAGGCTTGTGATTTCCTCCCAACAAAACTGTCGCTGAAGCTGGTAACCACGTTTAGCAGGGATGATTAGAGATGTGTGACAAATTTACAGCAAAACTGGGAACGTTTTTCTTTTCATCAGCTCTATGAGAAGCGAGGAGGGGGGAAAACATATTTTCCTCTCCCTTTCTGCCTGACAATATTTGAAAATTTAAGATAGGGGAGTATAACTTCTGCATAATGTTTCTGGTAAAGTATCAGCCAATTTTTTTAATAGAGAAAATACATTCTGGATGGCAATCAGTGGCCATTAACATCATTAATCAACAGGGATGGGGTATCTTGGCTTATCAAAACAAAAAGTATGAAAAAAATTCTCTTGGCTTTACAGCAGTTAATAAGGTAAATTTTTTTGAATAAAGGAAAAAATGTGTTTGTGTATAACAGTCAAGTTTAAAATACTTATGAAACACACAGTGATGTTTACATTTTGGTTCTGTATTTCTTGTCCCCACAAAAATGATGTAAAAATATAAATATAAGAGCCTATGCTCCCATGAGAGGGAATAAATCACTAAGTGCTTCAACAAAATAAAGAGCTTCAAGGTGTTTCTTTGTGGATTTAATCACTATCCAGCAGTTTTTCTTATTCTCTAATTTCTAATAGAATGCAAAATTTCCCTTTTCTAGGTCAAGGTAAAAAAAAAAGTATTTTTAAATAGATGGTGTTTTTTGATGGCATGGACTCTATCAACATATTACATGTTTTAGATGAATATTCTTAGAAACTGTTTTTAAACAGTGTTGAAAACAGGTAAAATTATGTCTCATAGATTGCATACAAAATCCTGAACAGAGTTCATGAAACACTGGTTCTCCCAAGCAGAGGTACATCCCATATTGGGATGAGATTATCAGCAGCAGAATGGAAAAAGATTAGGGGTAAAAGTATGTGGAGGTCTCAATCTAATGCAAGTTAATATTAAAATTATGTCTGGAAGTCATTTAAATCCCCCAGTAATGGTTAAGTAGAGGAAAAGCAACAGTATTTAAGTGTTAAAGGAGGATATTGGCCTGTTGGTTGTTGGGTGGAGGGAATGTAAAGGTGTTGGAAAACTTTGGGAAAATATAACACACACCTCCGTGATCTTAGATCATTAAATACCAGACCTTCCCTGGAGTTCCAGTACTTTTGTTGTGCTCCAGGAAAGGCTTATCAAGAGAAAAGCAGTGGTGAGGAAAGGGGTTTTGGGGTGATGGATGTCCCAGTTGATACTCTCATCCAGAAGTGAATTGCTTGGTTTTATACTTAGATTTTATTAAAATATATCTCAAATATTACAGTGGTGCTTTAAGTTAAAATCTGGTCCTGGATGTGCCACAGGATAAAGATGATCTGTGAAACTTGTGACAGTAAAAACATGTAAATTCTATTTTATAAACTGCCATTTTTTTTACATTTTGGGGGAAAACACTGAAGCATTGTGTCAGTATTTTGATTTAAACCTGGATTTTTTACTGTTTTCAGGGAAGTAACTTTAACAGCAAAAATTCTGTGTATTTTCTGTGAATCTCTAAGTGTTGCTCACACTGTGTCACCAGGAGTTTTATGATGATAAATTTAAAGTTTCCATTTGAACTGAGGTGTGTTTAATCACAGATACTACACAGTTTTACCCACATAGGTTTATATAGGTAAAGAAAATGACACACGTAAGGGGAGGTGACAAAAGGAAAGGAAAATAAAGGAAGAAGGAATTTGTGATGCACTGCATCACCATTTTGATGGCTTGGGGAAGGGAAAGGGGCTTTGGTTTTCATCTTCATGGAGGAATTGAAGAGATCATTACCCCACACAAAGGCCACACTAAAACGCCACAATATGTGCCCTTACCAAGAATCCTCCAGCGATGCTGGGGTGTGGGATTATTTTTGACTCTGTTTCCCATCCTGAAAACCAGGGTACTGTTCCTCATCTGTCTTGCAAGGATGTTGTATTTACCAGGGAATGCATGCAGAATGATTTCTGAAAGATGCTCTAGAGTGCAAAGAATTATGGCATTGTTTTTATTCATGACTTGAGCTGGGTTTTCGTTAGTTGCACGCCTTTGTATGCCGCGTGTTGGGTTTTTACAGCAACGCCTGTGTTCTCTGGGCACCTAAGCAGAGCTTTTCATTTTCAAACTACATCATTCAAATGCTGGTTTCGTACCAAATTCACCTCCTCCACACGTTTGAACCGCATTATTAATAATAATATGGTTGATTGCTGATGCTGTATATTTGTTTTGCAGAGAGCTCGTTGAGAAGCTGGGCGTGTTAATAAGGTATGGTGTGTTTCTCCTGTGTTCTCAGCAAGGCTCCTGCCTGGAGCACGCAACTGGCACTGCCCATATTCTCTTTCCACCACCGCTCCTAGGCAGAGCACGCAGGCGTTTTCAATTCACCAGATCATTCACAAGTTACCTCCAACCCAACCTTGTCATTGCAATTTGTCACACTTACAGTGGATGCTTTTATGTGCTGTATCTCGCCGGAGTCTCATCACGCCAGGCCAGTGCCACAGGGTACGAGACAACAACAAAGATCTCAAGCGTAGTTTAAAAGGTAGCACTATAAAAGGGGGGAAATAATGGCTGCAATTGCTGCTAGATATCCTGTTCCCACAGATCCTGCAGCTTTTCCTTGATTTCAGACCAAAGCTGAGTGGTAGGAAAGACTGCTTTCCCCACTGCCACCCTAAGCCTGATATATCTGGCATGGAGAAACCCTGGCATGGTATTTCTGGAGGGAATACACTGGGCACAGTTTTGTTGGCAAAAATGTTGGAGGAGGCCCTTCCGAATCACCTTTTGACTGACACTCCATGGAAATTAGGATGGTGTCATGAATGGACCTCCAGTTGTGCAGAATTCCCGGCTTTGCTGCAGGTTTTTGGGGTGTGCTTGGACAAACCGTCAAGGGTTGCTTTATCTCTTGTTGAAAGCAGTGAAGTTGTGCTATTCCTTAAAAGAAAAAAAAAAAAAAAAGTGAGAACAAAATAGATCTGCTTTTCCTCTGTTCTTCATCTGGAAAATGCAAGTCATAATTTTCTCATAATCCTTTCCCATCTGGTTTCTAGATACTGGAATCTATGCCTTAGCATGTTTTCATACAGCCCCAAGCATAATGGATTCTTGGTCTCATGACGACCCTCAGGTCATAGCAACTTTATGGTAATTTCTGTCAAGAGATGCTGTTGCTCTGTCAAGTGCCTTCTGCAGGGACTTCAGGACAGTCTGTGCACCACTTCCTCCCCTGGAGTCTCCAGTTGTTATTTCCTTTTGTGGCACTGGGTAAACTTTTGTTTTCTGTCAGCCCGGGTTAGTTCTGATAATGATTTGGTGACAAATACACCCCTGTAAGTTTTGGCACAAAAGGTGTGCAAGCCTTAGCATGGGAGGCTGCAATTCCAAGCCAAGGAACAGCTGCCTTGAGATTCCCTCTTAAATTTCTCCTTTCAGTCACCAGAATTGTGCTGAAACTGCTTTCTTCAGATTGCAATAAATTCCTGTCTCGGGAGAAAGACAGGATTTGAACTAATGCTGAACTGCATGAGTGGAGAGGATTTTTTGGAAGTGAGATCTTTTGTAGAGATCAGAGGAGGGTGGTTGTCCTCAGGAACAGCATTTCTAACCCCATCACCAGGGATATGGTGTTACAGCAGACCAGTCAGTGCTGGGGAAAGTGCAGGAGGAACCAGTTCATCAGAGATGTGGCTGCTTAGCCAGTGGATGTGTCCTGCTGTTAATGATGTTTAAAGCCATTGGCCACAGATATTGTGAGGAGGATGTGTCCTTCTGCCTCCCCTGTTTTCCATGCACACACTGGTGCTGGCAGAGCTTTTGACAGAGCTCACTGGCTACTGGGAGAGGAACAAATCCAGGTGTGCACACAGGGATGCACAGCCTCAGTCCTGCTGGGGCACCAGAAATCATAGAATTGGTCAGGTTAAAAATGACCTCTGAGATCATGGAGTCCAACCATTCCCCCAGCACTGCTAAGGCCACCACTCATCAATGTCCCCAGGTGCCACATCCACAGGGCTTTTTATGCCCTCTAGGGACAGGGACTCTAACACTGCCATGGACAGCCTGTTCCAGTGCCTGATCACCCTTGCAGTCAAGAAGATTTCCCATATCCAGTCTAAAGCTCCCTTGGCACAATTTGAGGCCATTTCCTCTCTTCCTGTCCCTGTTCACTGGGAGCAGAGCCTGAGCTCACCTGGCTGTCCCCTCCTGTCAGGAGTTGTGCAGAGCCAGAAGGTCCCCCCCGAGCCTCCTTTTCTCCAGGCTGAGCCTTTCCTAGCTCCCTCAGCCTCTCCTGGGGCTCCAGACCCTTCCCCAGCTCCGTTCCCTTCCCTGGACATGCTCCAGCCCCTAAATGCCCTTCTTGTAGCAAGGGACGCAGAGCTAAACACAGGATTTGAATTGCAGCCTTGAAAATTCCAGCATTAAGCTATTAAGCTTCACCCCTGGAACTCATAGCACAGGCGCAGACTGTCAGCAGGTGATGGATTTTGGGAACGTTGTGGCGTCTCTTGAATTTAATAAGAGTTTTGGGTTTGGTTTTTTTTTTTTTTTTTTTTTTTTTGTGATCCCAGCAAAGCTGGAGGTGTGGAAGTTCTGCTGTTCACTTTTTTTCTTGCAAGAAGGTTTTTATGCCTCATTAAAAAGAGGAGGGGTGGTCCAGGACACCCTGGGTTGGGTGTGTTTGTGCTCTGCCGGAAGCTCAGTGAGAGCCTTCTTTGCTTCCCCACCCACCTGGCATTTTGTGTGGGTTTCCCTCACTGTAACCGAGTGTTGCTGTAATAAGATTAGGCCTGGACTTCTCATTGCTGCCTCTCGAGTTTCTGTGAACATGTTCTCAGGTCATAGGCATCTGCTCAAATACAATTCCTGCAGACAGGCTCTGCTGCCCTCTCCCCTCCTGCAGAATGAAAGGATTGAAAAATCACAGTGCTGCCCGAGCCCTTGGGTTTCCTGAGGAGATGCAGGATCTCATTGCAGATAATATTCAGAAGATGCTTTTTTGGTTTTTTTTTTAATGATTTGGTCGACAATGGACAGGAAGAAAAGGTTAAATAGTAATGAGAAACTGCACTAATTGCACTTTTGAGGAGTGGTGCTGTAAGTGATTACACGCATGGTTGAAAACCATACGTTGGCTCCACAAATACAGCCTGACCTACCTGTATATTTTCAGTAAGAAGTAATGTCTCCTATTTCTAAGAGAAACTAAAAAAAAAAAAAAAAACCCTCACCCTGCTGTTTCTAGCTATATACAAATGATAAAAGCAGAGACATCAAAGTATGCAGCCTTTCAACTCATGCTCAATTAAAATAAAAGTTTTGTCGCTGTTTTAAACATTTTGGGCTAACTGACTGTGACAGCATCTCAGCTTTGCAAATGGGATGATTTTGGATTGACTTTTGATCTGACTGACAGTTTCTTATACACTTCAGTGTTGGTTTATGGTGAACAAGTCTGCATTTGAATCCACATGTGACTAATTAGAAACTGTTTATGGGCTGCATGCATACGTTCACACAAGGCTAAAAGGGTTATTTTCAAACTGGAGCCACGTTATTAATGAAAGAGTTAATTTAACAAGGTGCTTGATGTGCTATTTTTATAGTGTCTACAACAAAGATGTGAAAAATGAAAACACAAAAGAGCATATTTAGCATAAGGAGCGAATATATATAAATGTTAATGTCAGATATGGAAATTGTAACAATGAAAATATCTTCTAAAAATCATGTATAATTGTTTGGCTGTTAGAGGAAAACAACAGGTTGAGTTTTAGGCACGATTCAGAGTACTTGTACAGTTTATGGGTATCGTAGAAATTTCACTGTCTTTTCATTTTTTGCCTTTCTGTATAAAACATGACAGAAGAATGTACACTTATGTTGATCTCTTCATCTAACTCCATGGGAAGGGCTCCTCACACCTCAAGTGAGGAATCTGTGCTCCCAAATGCAGCTGGAGGGTTGGAAAAGTCTGTAAAGAGGAGTTCCAAGATGAGCACAAGCATAATAACATTTTCTTGATAAAATAATGCTTCCGTGTCAGGGAAAAGGGAGCTGTCAGCACTCCTTTGTTGGCCTCTTCCAGGCTTAAGAAAGGGTCCTTGACAGTTTCAGCATTGCCTTTAAATATCTTATTGAAATGTAGATTAAGACTGTACATCTTATAATAGTTGGAAAGCCTTTTCATTTTAAGTCTTGTAGAAAAGCAAGTATTAAATAAGTATTAACTTTAGCAGTTATATTTTAGCATTTTTCTCAGGTTGATCCCTGCTAGACCTAATATTTAGATTTATTTAAAGAGGCAGTAGATTACCTGCCAGTACAGTAGTAGAGCATTGTGCATTCCTCTGAGTCTCCATAAAGTAAGATTAGCTGTATCTTTTATTAGTGCCATCATCTCCCCTGGATTTCACAAAGGTGTCCTGTGTGTGGCTGCTGCTATAATCAATGATGCCTCAGTGTTCCTGGTTTAGCATTTTCAAGTGCCTTTACCATCAGTTTAATATTAACTTCTTTTAAATAAAATGCTGCTGAAATCTTTTCTATAAGTAGGGCTTTTCCAGACTCTCCTGTAACTCAGAAATCCTCATTACCCTGATCTTATAATTTAGTGATGTGAACACTAAACTGAAGCACAGTTTAGTGTAGACTGTATTTATCAGTCTGGACTCTGTTTGATATGTAGACTGTTTATCCACTTTCTATGTAAAACAATGACATTTTAGATCAGTTTGGGGGCTCAGTTTCTGGGTGCTAATTTTGGACTCTTCGACTTGCTGGGAAAAACTCCAGAAAATCCATTTCCACAGGTATTGGTGTCTCGTTTTGCCTTGGAAAAGGTGTAAATTACCTACAATAATTAATCATTTGTGCACCTCATGTTTGTAGATGTAAATCTCCACCAAAACCCTAAAACAATGACCATGGGCACAGGAACCTTGACTTCAAGGTGGTGACTTGCATGTGACAAGGTAACCACGTTATTATCTTTATTTCTTATATAACCCTTAATTCTTTCATTCATATCTAATTTACATCATGTTTGTAATGAAGTTGATTTTTTTTTGCAAAGCTTGGCTATCAGAAGGATAAATTCCAGCTGCACAGATGTGATGCAGAGCTAACTGAAAGCCAATAAACACACAATTTATACACTCTGACCTTTCAGGATGGGCCCCTGCCTTAAATGAGCGCAAGAAATACTGGGCTGTGCTGGTACTTGGGCAGTTCATACTTGCTGAATACATACAAATAAATATTTGAATACAGACAAGGAAATATCAGCCTGGCTCACACGGGATGGGGACCGGACAGCAGAAGGAAATGATTCATGAATGAAAAGAGAGACTGAGCAGTGCAGTAACTCCATTCAAAAGAATATTAAAATACTCCCTGGGAGCTGCTCAGTCTTGTGGTAGCAGTCCAGACCCCAGATGGCCAATTCATAAAATTCTGCAATTGTGTGGAAGATTCTGCTGGGTGTTTTCACAGCCTTTGAAAATATCAAGGTATTTAAATATTCTGAAGTCCCTTGTTTTCTTTTACTTCTGGCTGCTTGGATGGGCTTAAATAGGAGCCCTACCCTTGAGTTGGATATTTGGACTTTGATTCTGTCAAGAGCAGGAGGAAGAAAAGTTTTGCTGGGATTTTTAGTGGCCAAGTTAAAATTCCTCAAAGATGTAATGACTGGAAGGGATCTGCTTTCCTTTAATTGGTGGAATATCTGTCTCAGGGCTTTGGGTGTGAACAGTGTTGGTGTAGAAGAAAACAAGGAATTATCTTTATAGAGAAGTTCTGCAGATGTTTAATACACACCAGACTTATCAACTGAAAATTTTGGTGATCTTTTTCTGTTTTTTATTCCCTGTGTCTCCTTTCCTTTCTTCTACAAAACCATAGCCCTCCAAACTGCTCGTGCAAAAATACTGCAAATAAAATATTAATATTTTTTTTATTTCACAGGGATTTGGTTGGTTTGGATGGGAAGCAAAAATATAACAATAAGATACTGTGTTTTGGCTGAATTTTCTCCTTTGGGGAAAAAATAACCTAGAGTGGGATATTTCACTGTTGTAAAGCTGTTCCACAAGCTACTGGGGCTTTAGAGATCTTTGTCCTGAATAAAGAGCTGCTGGGTCTTTAGAGAACTTTGTCCTGACTAAAAAGCACAATTTTATGTAATTAATTTTAAATGATGGGAAGAGCACAATCTTGCATGTCCTTAGTCATGTGACTGTGTTCAGCCCTCTGGTAGGGATTTGTAAACCAAAGGATAATGCAGTTTTATGCACAGGAATGAGAGGAATGTTCAGCTCCACAGTTTGCAGGAGCTCATGGCGGAGATGTTTGGGTTTTTACCCTCCTTTCAGCCTTGAAATGCACATTAAACTTTTCATTTAAAATGGTGAAGCACTGGAAGAGCACCAATAAAATCTCCGTGATTATTTATATCTGGATTTATATCCAGTGATATGAGGAAGGACTTTGTCCTCCTCATCACGCTTTGATGTTCAAATCAAACCGAAATGTTGAAACGTAGCACACACAGAAATGCAGTGTTCTAGTTGATGTTGAGCCAAAACCATGAAAAATAATTGAATTTCCCATAGTTTTGATAAAAAAACATAAATAGTTCCAAGTTCGCTCAAGCTGAGTCCGGAGATTTCCGGCAGTGAGATGTGAGGAATTCCTGAAAAACTTTGGGAATTCAGCAAAGTTGGGATGAATGTGGACTGAGGTTTGTGTTTAATTACAGAATCTAAACCCAAGCAAATTTTGTCATCTTTTCAGTTATGTAATGAAGTTTGTCCCGGGTCCTCAACAGAGCTGCTCATTTCTGATGGATCCTGATGAAATCTGCTGTGATTATTTCATTTTATTACAAGTTCTGCATTGAACATGGCCCAAAATGCTTTGTGGCAGTTCCTAAAATAGGAAGTTACTCAGCATCATGATTAAGATGCCTATTTTAAGAAAGTTGCTTGATTTTCTCTTTGGTGAGACACAGCTTTCCAGCTCTTCATCTACCCCGCTGAATTTTGGTAGTTTGAGTTTGTTTTTTGTTTTTTTTTTGTTTTGTTTTTCTCAAAACAACATGATTGCTTTATATAATTTTAAAGTATTTTTTTTCCTGGTGAGGCCAGTGGGGATATTCAAGAAGAAAAATTCCCCAGTAATAATGATTGGGTATGAATAAGGATTTTTTTGGTAGTTCTTTAATGTTTTGCTGTGAGCTCTTGTGCTCCCTCTACTGACTTTCCACCTGGGAATGACAGAGAGCTGCTACAACAGAGAATTTCCTGACACCATCACTAGGAAGAAAATCTTATTTTAATAAAAAAAAAAAACAACTTGTTTTTCAAATTTCCTCTCTAGTTCTTGCAGTTTTGGAAATAAAAGAGGGGAAATAAGTGGATGTTTGCAGATAAATGAGAAAAGTATCCTCTTTTTTCTGATATTGGGGAGAATTCAAAAAAAAGTGAGGAGATAATAGAGGCAAGAGACTCTAACAATTGAATTTATGAGGTTTGATGGAGAGATAAAGGATTAGAGGATAATATAGTATATAGAAAACATAGAAGCCTTTGGAAGAAATCTACAAATGTGTCATTTGCTGCCTCTGTTCAGTCCCATGAAACTCCAGGAAATTCTTCAGAGGAAGTTATTGAAATCCATAGTGAAATTTGGGGTTGGAAATCTGGAAATTTTTCACTGCAGCAATAGAAACCCTTAGAATTAATAAGAAATGAAGACTGAAATAAAGGTCTCTTGTCTTGACTGGAGCTGCTTTCAGTCAATGAAAATGTTACGTGGAAAAAGGGACTGATTCTACAAAGACATATCTGAGTAGAGTTTTGATATTTTCCTTGATGTGGTCTAAAGTCTTGAAAGCTTTTTGATTTTTCACTCTGTTGGAATGAGCCTTGGAGACATTGGAAAGTGGTTTCAGTGCAAAATGTGCATTTCACTTGTGACTTAAAATTCAATTTCAGTAATTTGAAGAACAAACCACTTGATCTGCCTGTTTGGTTGGTTTTTTTTTTTTTTGTTCACCTTCATGTGTTTTTGGTGTTTTTTTCCTCTAAATTAGTGTCTGGTGATGAGATTAATTCTGGGAATAACAACTTGCATGTGGGGATGGGAAATATGTCCTTGGACCCTTGGTGGTACGTTTCATCTACAAAAAGCTGCAATTGTGGTGTATTTTTCTATTAGTTCATTAGTCATGGGAGTTAATTACCTGTGAGGCCAAATGAGACTCCTCTTTTCTTGGCAGGTCAACTCGCTGTGACCTGTTGGGTGTTTTTTGTGGGAGCCACATGGGTTGGGATTCACCTCCCTGACTTTGCCTGTGTGTACTTTACCACGGATGTCTTCTGGGATACCATTATCATGGAGCGGTTTGGGATGGAAAGGACCTTGAGGGTCACCTAGTTCCAGCCCCAAATTAGCCTGCAGAGAGGGATTCTGCCTTCTGAGGTGTGGTAAATAAAGTGAATTTTAGCCACAAATACCTGTTTAATGAGGAGCTCCTGCTGCATCCTCTAGTGGTGATGTGCTCCACCCATATTCCTGTGTCCTGCCACTTAGAGGACACACAGGTCATCTTGTTGAGCACCTGAATCAAGCCCTGCATTTCTTCCTTTAAATCAAATCAATTATTTCCTACAGGAACCTTTTGATGTACATTAACTTTTGATGGGTTTAGCAATGAGACACAGGTACCTTGTTAGGTGAAGGAAACATCTCCAGTGTCTGTGAGATGAGCCAATGAATTGTGTTGCTGTGTTTTGGGGTGTTTTTTTCTGTTTTTTGATGTGTCTTTATATTTTAGCTCTTTTTGATGATTCATTTTTCCTGTTGCTTTAGGGGAATTCTGGCACCCTAGTACCAGGTGTAAATATTTTTATTTCCAAACGAACCCAAAAACTCAAGAGATGAAAACATGTATCTGTAAGGCTGACAGTACCACAAGATGTGCAATTACTGGGTTCCTGTCATACTGCATTAATGTAAATGTTAAAATATCCCTAAAGTGGTTTTGGAATAAAATTTTAAAATATATATATTGCAAATAGAAGTATAGAAGTATATGAAGCTTCTGAATGACTTTGACATTAAATGGGGTTTTACTGGAGGATTTTTAAACACTTACGATGCTCCTGGCAACTCCAAAATATTTTCTCTTCAAAGACTCAAGCTGGGTAATGCAAATGTGAGGTAGAAAGACTGCGAGACCCTGAATCTCATCTGTCCTAAATTCTCCAGGTCGATTTTTCTAATGTGACTATGTCCCAAATCTTTCTCTTCTCTATCCCTTACATGCTGGGGCTGGAGAAAGGAGAAGGGACCACCCTGGGTGATTCTGCTCTTCCAGCCAGAGGTGAAAATTCACTGCAGATGCTGGGCCCGAGTCACGTGCAGTGACCAGCTCAAAGTGTGAATCTGTCACTTGCTGAAAAATTTGTCATACAAAAGTCATCCCAGATTGCTTTTCCCTCTTGCTACTTCTCCCAAAAGCCCTACTGGGAACCTGTGGTAGATTCCAGGACCCCAAGACTCACAAATGTATATTTTGATGTAATTATTTCTCATAGAAAAAAAGCAAAATTTTCTTAAATCCAAAATACTAAAAGTTTCAGAAAAATCATGTTTTTCTGAAATATTTAATTTTTAGATTAAGATTGCATTAGGATTTATGAATCTACTGCCTGGTTTTGATCTGAACTAGAGTGAGTTGTTAGGACCATAAATAATTTTTCTAAGATTTCTTGCTTTTAATGTGAAACACTAGTAGTAAGGAAACTTTAGCTAGGAAGAAAAATTTTTAAAAAAGAAGGATATTTCATTGACGTGCAAAACTAAAATGAGTTTCAAACAGCATCTCTGGGCTCCTCTAAATTATGCACCAGCATTTTGTTTTAATAGTAACTAAATAGGGAACACCTGCGTTAGTTTTCAGGATTACCAGGAGTTCTTTATTTTCATCCTTGATCCTTATTTTTATTTGTAGTGGATTTCAGGTTTCTCTTCGTTTGAAGCGTGAAAATGGGGCTGATTTTCTTTTATAAGCTGCTGGCTACCTTTGGTTTTTGTTTGGAGCTACTTCAGGTGCAATTTTCTGTCTCTTCCCATGGATGATGGATCCACCTACAGGAAGAGCTGGGAGCTGATTCATCCTTTAGCAGACTTGGGTTTAAGATTTATCTAATTAATAAAAAAAAATAAAAGAGAACTGCCCAGGGCTCAGAGTTCTTCAGCATAGTTTGTCTTTGCTGTTTTTCTTTGTCCTCTCTCAGTGGGAGAGGTATCAAAAATACATTGGTTAAGATTTGGGTCTACTTTCAGGAATAGTTTCAAATAAATTTCTCTCCATGTTAGATGCTGCAGATGAGATTTTCCTCCACATTGCACTTGGCTTTATATGAATGTAGCTGAGAAATCTCTCAAATTTCCTTTCTCTTGGAAGGATTTATTTAATTATAATTGTCAGGATGATTTGTGATGATCCTATTAGCTCAGGTAGAGCTATATTTGTTTTGACTCCTGTATATTTAGTTTTGCTGTATATTTCTCCTGTGTTTTTCGAGTATTAAAGCAGCAACCCAGTGATTCTTTATTATTACTCCCTCTGATAATACCCCTTCTGTCTCATAAATGATAGTAAAAAGTGAGTCATCGATACTTTGCAGCTTCTTAGCTACAAGGTGTCTGTAAGAGAAGTCAGTGCATTGCCTCAAGGGAGCAGATTAAAGGCAAAATGAGTGTGTTTCTGCTTACTTTCTTGGCTCATTGCTTTATGGATATGTGGGATCTAAGAAATAAATGGTGGTCAGAAAAGAACAAACACATTTATTAAAGCAGTTAGAAAAAGACACTGTTTTGCTGTTTGCCAAGGTCCTCCTGAACAGCTACCAAATGACATGGCCTGCACAGAGCTGATTTTGACAAAGCCTCTGGGATGTGTTAAAAAGTAAACCAGAGCAAATCACGTACTGGAAAGCATAACTCAATCAAGGAAAAATGTATGATTAAGGGCGACATGGGCAAGGAAAGCTTTGCCAGAGCTCAGGGTAAATATTTGTATCAGTGTGAAGTGAAAGCTTCACATCGCTGATGTCAAGCAGCTGGAATTTTCATTGTTTATAAACTTTTGTTGTTACAGTTGGATTTTGGCAGAAAAGGTACCAAAGAGGGAACCGTTTCCCAGCAAGAAAGTTTGAGTTTTGATAAAACAGCTTGAGCAGATAGGAACGTAAAGATGCAAAAATTTATGGGCCTTTTTTTAGCATCTCATGTGACCACCAGTTGCCTTGTGATGCGCAGCTGACTTGTCCTGCAGGAGTTTTTTGTGGGCATAAAAATGAAGGCTGACCACCAGCCTCCTCTCAAGAAGGTGGCCAGCAACAGTCAAATTGAGATTTAAATGCTTGCTTTAGTAATCACAGCTTTACCTTGTTCTGAGTCCAGAGTTCATTTATCTTCAGAGAACATTGCCAGTGTGAGTCAAATATTTTAATGAGAGAAGTATGACCTACTTGGGGATTCAACCCAATTTTTGGGTTCTATCCAGGAGCCTTAAGATAAACTAATATGCCTTTTCCCCCACCCCTTACCCTCAGTGCACTTAAACTGCAGCTATGGGCTTGTGTTGCTATATTTTACACCATCTTTTATTCAGCAAGAATATTTTGAGGATTTTAGAGCTAATGTGTGGTGATAACAATCTGGGGGTAGAATTTTTTTTTTTTTTTTTTTATTCTACAAGAAGTACAAGGCTGGTTTTGGTTATTGTTCTCTAGGTTGGGTCTGTCCTTGTAACACAGGAGGGAAGTGATTTATACAGAAGTTGAGTCACTGTGAGTGGACATTTTTAACACTAGAGGTTCTTGTGATCTGGATCTTAATCCCAAAAGTTTGTTATGGGGCTGGTGTTTAGCCTTTTTGAAGGTGAATTTACAGCTGAGAAACATTGAATCCTCCAAAGAAAAAGAGGCAAAGAGAGGTATTTAAAAGCCCATTGGGAGAAAAATAATAAAATAAAAAAATGAAAGTTTCTGGGGTGAAAACTCTTAGACTGGTGTTTAAATTCCCAAGTAATGAGTTACTGAGCCTTAAAGGAACCTGGGCTCTGCTGGGGAGTTGGATGTGTATGTGAAGTGTATGTGTTCTGTTACATATATGAAGACACTTCAATTTCAAGAGCTTTATATTTTTGTCAGAGTAAACCAGGGGCTACCCCTGCCAGTGAGAAACAGAGCTCTGCAAGAACCTAACAACATTACCCAGCTGCACTAAGAATAGAAATCAAGCCCCTGCTGGTATAATTAAGAAATCTTCACTTCCAGTCCCTGGGCTTTAGAGACCTGGATCACTAACTAATTCCAATTTAGAGAGCTTTTTTGATAAGAGCTTTTGTAAACTAGGAAATAAGCTGAGAATGAAAACTTTTCAGTATGAGTATTTTAGCTGCGCACTCAGCCTGTTCAGTGTTATTTAATGTTTGGTCTGTCCTGGAGGGAAATCAGATATATCAGCATTGAATTGAAGAAATACAGCACACTCATGCTCCTAAGGGTTTTGAAAAAAAAAAAAAAAAAAAAAAAAAGGTGGCACTCATCCATGGTCTCGGATCTTGCATTTGGAAAAGAGCGGCAATTTCATTCATAAGTGTAGGGCCTGGCCATGCAGCCTCATGGCAAAGTAACCTCCCGTGAGTCCTGGCTGCTTGGAGCTCTGGATGATATAGGGCTAGAAATTCAGGCTGGGCACAGATTTATTTTTTTCCTTAATTTAATTTTTTTTCCCCCTTCTATTTTTTTTTGTAACGTGAACTTCATAGTTGATTCTGGTCTCATTTGTACTGTGTGGGAGCTGTGGCAGGGAGTTTCTCTGGTTGACAGTGATGGGAAGATCAATGTCACCTGTTCTTTTATTCTCCAAACAAGATTAAATATATATTTATCAATATATCCTGTCCACAAATGGGAAGAATTTGTCAAGGATGAAAATCACCAGGAGCTTGACTGACCATCATCTACTTTTTTTTATATACAAGTAGTTACTCTTGCTTTGTTTTCATTATGACTTCTATTCTGCTCATCTCATTCTTGTTTCAGATTTTATTAATTTCCTTTACTCCTCACCAGTTGGCCACTCCTCCTCCCGCAGTTTCCTTGAAGCAGCAGGCAAATTTGGTGCTACTTCTGTGTGATTCAAACCTCGTAACCCACACATTGCAGGAGGTTTAAAGACACTGGTGAGATCACCCACCCACTCATTACTTATTATTATTTTATGTATCATGGTGTAACAGGTCAAATATCTGCCTCGTAAAAGTGTGCACGGAGAGGGAAGTGCTGCACAGGAGATGGAACAGAGTATTCCATTTCCAACACTCCTGTTGGCATCCAGATCCCTCAATCTTTCCCACTTGGCTTTGTCACCTAGGATGAAAGAATGGTAAATCCCTCTGTCATTTGGGAGCTATGTAAATTTTGGACATATTGGACCCATGAAGTGAGATAATAATAGTGTTCATTAAAAATTCTTGCAAGAGCTGGAGAGTTTTTAAACTCCTTGTCTGATCTTTCACATATGTTGAGTGGATAAGAGGGTTTTTCACAGAATCACAGAAAGGGTCAGGCTGGAAGGGACCACAGTGGTTCACTGGTGCCACCTCCGTGCTCCAGCAGGGCCATCCCAGCACAGGGCACAGGGTTGTGTCACGGTGGTTCTGGAATATCTCCAGTGAGGGAGACTCCACAGCCTCTCTGGTCTCTGTTCAGAGCTTGGTCACTGCACAGGAAAGTTCTTCCTCCTGTGCAGGGGGAATTCCTGGGATCAGTCCCTGCCCACTCCTCTGGTGCCACTGCTAGGTCCCCAAAACAGAGCCTGGCCCTGCTCAGTCCTGCAGACAGGGACAGATGGGATGAGCTCTCCTCTCAGCCATCTCTTCTCCAGGCTGAGCAGCTCCAGTTCCCTCAGAAGGGAGATGCTCCATTCCCTTAATTTGTGTTAGAAGGTCATGGAAACACCTAAGAACCTTTTACAAATTAATGTTTCCCCATCTTATTCTAAATGGAATCTTCCTTTTTTTGTCTTGTTCACCTCCTTTCCTCCTTCCATGATTTGATGTACCACCCTAGTTTGTGTCTTTCCAAACAATATTCCAGCAGGAATATGGATGTAGGAATTTCTTTAATGGAAGGGGGCTTCCACTTCTCACCAGACTTGGTGTTGACAGAAGACTGGCAACCAAATGGAGCCCAGTGATTTGATCTAGCACAGGGGCTTGGGTAGGCCTGAATGATCAGAAAGGAACACAATGTGCTCAAAGTACCTGTTTATTCTATTTTTGATTTCTTCTGTCACTTAAGACAAAGAGCTCCTTGAATAAGGGGCTCACATGAGGTCTAGGGGATGGCAGGAGATCGTGGAGTTGTTCAGGCTGGAAAAGACCTCTCAGATCCTTGACTCCAACCTTTAAGATGAGTGGAGGATTTGCCCAGAAAATGGACCCCACCTGTTAATGTTCTAGTCCCTTCTGGCTCTGGTGGAGGTGAGTTTTGGCTGTGGCTCTGTCCTGTTTGCCCAGTTGGTGGCATTTCCTCCCCATGGATGGTGTGGGGAGGCTTGTACTGGTGCCCTGCCCAGGCAAGCTCCTGAAGGCCAATGGCTGTGCATCTAGTTTATTTTAAGGAGGTATTTCCATCTCCTTCCGGGCAAAGCTGCATCCCAGGTAATGGGATGGGAGGGATCCCGTGAGCATCAGCATCAGAGCTGGAATTTGTGTCCAAGGCTTTTTTTGATGGTAGAAAATAAGAATATTTTCCTTGATGCCTTCAGGGGCTGGCTACTGCTTTTAAAAGTTACACCCCCAGTCATGTATGAAGCTTGATTTAATTTTTTTTTTTTTTTTTGAAGGAGGGCAAGAGTACAATTTAGACAAACATTTTTTTATGTATATTTTTTTTTCCCTGGAATGATGAAACTACTGCACTGCAATCAAGCTGCAATAAAAATGTGAAATACTGTCAGACGATACGAAGCTGGGGCAAATGAAAGCCAGTGATAGAGGCGGGATCCTAAAATAAATTCCAGGAAAAAGCAGGCTATTTACTTTCAAAATACAGAAAGTAAACTAACCTTAAAAGTACTGGCACAATGCATTAGCTTTGGCTGCATACAGGTTCAGCTGACACAGAAATGCAGGTCGCTTGTGCAGTGAAAGTAATTGTTGAAAAAACAAAAATAGAACTATTAAAAATGAAATGAAATAAAAATTCGGGAGCAGGCAGTGGAGGGAAGCCAGGGCTGGAGTCAGCTTTGCGAAGGGGACTGTAGGTGGAGCTCGGATCTGCGATTCCTCACTCCGGCTCCACAATGAAGCAATTGTTTGCCCGTCTCCACTCGGCGATCCCTCCTTGCCCCTCGGTGCTTTCTGGTGGCAGTTGTGTTGATTTTTCACGTGTACCTTTGCGCCAGGGCCGTCCCGGAGCGCTCGCATCCCCCGTGGATGCGCAGCCTTGGCGCGGCAGGAGGAGCGCGACAATTCCCATGGCATCCTTGGGCTTCGTGGAGCCAAAAAAGCCTTCTCAGGAACACCTAATCCTTGGGCTGCCTCCAAGCACCACAATCTCTCTGCATAACTGACACGGGCCACTTGGGACACTTGAGGGCTTTAGGTGTGTCTCTCTCTGAAGTCAACCACAGCCAAGCATGAGGCAAATGTGCCCAGACCAAAGAAAATAAATTATGTGGGCTCCAATTTTCAGCAGTTATGAAGTATTAAATTACACATCTGAAGAATTCGCTCGGGGATTAACCCTTTGGAACCTGCACGGAGGGTTCTGGTGGCTCCTCCTGCGGGGATGGAGCTGCCCCGTGTTTCAAAGGCATGCAGGTCATTGATCACAGGGCTGGAGTGCTAATTGAAATCTGTGTCGTAATTAATTGTTAACACAAAAAAGGGAGAGTTGGAACATGTGGAAGAGAGACCTGGTACCTGTGCAAAAGCTGGGGGGGGGATGAAGAAGCAGCTCTGGATTTTGCTGCTTCTCGGGCGCATCCCAAGAATGTCCTGAGTGCCACCTAACTTTTAAATAAAACTATGAAGCTTTAGCCTCTGTTTTGGAGCCACGAGTGCAACTTCCAACAAGACATTAGCAGGCACTCCAGCACAATTAACACGGTCTCTGGAGCTGCCCCTTCATTCAGGTTTTGGAGAAATGCTCGTGAGCCACTGTGATCCTGTTGAATTTCTTGCTGAAAAATCATCAGCTCTCAGTAAGAGATACATAAAGTACAGCCTGCCCTTCCTCCCTCAAGTATTTCTGGCTCCCCACCACCATCTGTAACATCAAATATCTGGTACGTTGTGTTGCTGAAACTTAGAAGTGTAAACCCCACACTGGAAAAACAAACGGCTAATTTTTTTTTCTTTTTTATTAGAGGATTTTTAATGGTATTTTCTTAAACAAATAATTAGCCCATGGAAGCGATAGTGATAAACAAATAGACAATTATTCAGAAGGAGGCTTTGGGCTTGTTCCCCCCACTCCTCTCTTGCTGCACTAATTAAGGTTTGTGGTCTTCTTGCAAACCAATCTGAAACTGAATTTTGTAATAACTCCAGGAAGCTGCTCTAGCTGTGAGTTCACTGAAGTTGATGCACCCTTGCTGCTGCCTCCTGGCACATTCAGCTTTCCATGGATAAAAATCACTGTTTGCAGTCATTACACACTTTATTTTATTTTTTTTGTTTTTAATCTCAGAAGGACCTGATCCTCAAAACGGTGAAAAACAATATTTTGTCAGCATGTAATGAAAATCTGGGAGATAGCATTTAGCTGGTCCCTGCCCTGCCTTGCTGGGGCCATGGGATGCTGTGTGGTGGCCCTCTCCCAGAAGGGACACACTGTGGGGCTCATGGATCATGAGGATGTTGGGCTGGCCACACAGGAGCTGGAAGTGGAGTGAAAGGGACGCATAAAAAATTTGGAGGTTGCTTCTGAGGTCTCAGGGAATGCTGTGGCCCTGTAGCCTGTAACCTCTGCGGCAGGATGGAAATGACAATGACCCCGTAAGATTTTGGGCTTGCAAAACACTGTGTGTATCATTAAACTGCTTTTCTGCCTTATGCACCTCTTAGAGATGACATGTTTACGTGGTTTGTATTACAGATGAATATCTCTCTGGCCTGAGAGTGTCTTTCCAAACTCCCTTATTTCTCATTTCCCGTCCTCAATGACATAATAGATTTAAAGTGCAAGGTAATTTTCCACCTCTGTATTTTTAGAAAGGTTTTCACTAAAGAATAGACCCAGTGTTTGAGGGGGTGGCAGCTGTAAGCATCAGTAAAAATGTAAGTTGTAGAAGATAAGGCATGGAGGAGGTATAAATACTATTTCTGTGTATATTGAAAACGGCTTCAAAAGTGACGATATGTTTCTTTTATAGTAGTATATTCTCCTTAAAGTCTGCTGTAGTAGGGTATGAATCAGGACGTGCATGTGTGTGTAGGGGGTTTCCTTTTTTTATTTTTTTTTTTTAGGGATCACTTATTTTTTGATGTTCCTTTCAGTAGTGTTACAGTTTTCCAAGAGTTTCCAAAAACAACTTAGTAGATTCAGTGTTCTGAGTACATTTTTTTTTCCCTAACTGATATGTGGCATTAAAATTCATGTAAAGTGGGAATATTTGAAAGTAAAGAAAGGGAAGTACACTGCTGGAGTGATACCATGAAAAAAGTGAATCTCTTCTACATGCACAAGCCAATGGGCAGCAAGAATAAATGACTGGTTTAATGACTTTAAAAGTAATCTTAAAAGCTTTTTGGCCAAAAATTGATAGAGCAGTTATCCTATGGCTATTTTTGAAGCATTTGGGTATTTTTTGGTGGTTTTTTTTAATAACTCTCAGTCTAGTTTCCCCTGACTGTCTTTGGACCACTTTGTAGGAGGCTGCTCTACACAAGCAACCCCTACACAATATTTTATTTCTGGGGTATCAAGGGGATTTTGGGTCACTGTGGGAGCTCTGTCAGAGCTCAGTGCCCAGCCAGGATGGCTGGGGGTGTTGCCCAATTCCAGATTTGTCAGGGGGACACAAATCTTGTGCTATTTCTTTTAGTTCAGCAGTCCAGGACAACTTACACATCAAAGCCAGGTCCTTATTTGTACCCCTAAAACCCAACAAATTGGAATTCACCCCTAAAAACCCAGAAAGTGCAGGAATTTTGACTTGCTATACTTTATTGGAGAAAGCTCTGCTTGCTGGGAGCAGTTTGTGTAACACTTTTGTAATCCCCTCACTTTCCACGTGGGGATCAGGTGAGGTCATGGATATGTTGACATCAAAAATACGACAGTGGAGTCATCATTGCTTTTAGGATCAAACATAAGGCATTTCTGGAATGTAAGAAAATTGGGGTTTTTTTTCTGCTGAAGAGAAAAGAGGATTTGGGAAGTGTGGAATAGAGCTCTGTGCAGGGGTTTTAACGTGGATTAGGACACCAAAGCATTTTGGCACGTTTGGGTCTGCGCCAGAACATGACTGGGATGAGGCCAGATGAAAAACCTCCATGTGTAGAGTCCCTTCCCAGCATCCCTAGTTGGCTGGATTAGTTCCAGCTTTGGGGCAAGCTGGTATTCCCACGTTCTGGTGTGAGGACCTGGAACACGTGGATTTTCTAGCTTACACATTTAAGAGACTCAGGAGATTTTCTGAAGCTTTCCTGATCTCCACTTTTGAACCTAATCAAGCTCTTTTGTGGAATTTAGAGTCAAGTGGAAAGTGCAAAAACTGGATTGTGATCAAGGAAATGCAACGAACACTTGAACTGGGAGGTAAGGGGTAAGGTGCCTCCTGTGACTTACAAGATCCAAAACAGCACTGAGGATATTCTCTCTCCTGTTCTAAGAAACCAGATCCAAGTGGTTTCTTTGCTCTGTTCCCTTTGTAAAGTAGCTATGAGGAAAATTACAGATAAGTCTCAGCCAGAAAATCCATCTGGTATGAGAAGAAGGGGCCAAAGAACAGCTCTTTGAACACTCAAAGCTGCCTTCTGTCTTGACTAAACTACCTCCTACCAGTGGTGGGGTCTCCCATTCCCTTTGACTCATCTCATCAGTTTTATTTGGCATGTGGGTAGTGAAGGTGCTGTGGTAAAACCATTCTTCAGATTTTGAAGGATTTAGCACTGTGTTTGATGCCCCTGCAGAGGTGTTCTGCCCATTTCTCTCCCCAAGGTTCTCTTGGATCGGGTTGTATCAGGGATCATTGGTATCAAAGTCTGGGGGCCAGGGGAGACTCCTTGGCAGGCAGGTCTGTTCTTTCAGCTGGTGCTTTCATCCACAGTTGGTTCCTAATTTTTTTCCCCCCAAAAATTTAACAGTCACTTTGGTTCACAATTTTAAGGCAAAGTTAGGACAGAAGAAAGCAGGGGATTTTGGTGAATTTTGTGTTCAAACTGTAAGAAAAAAAAAATAGAAGTTACTTGAAGTGAAAAGACTGTTTTGAAACTCTAAAGCTGAAGGGTTTCTTTCTTGCTTGGAAGGATATAATTTTCAGTTTGTGTGCGTTTATTTAAAGACAGGTTCACACATGCTAAGTCTGCATGTCCTTTTTTCTGAACAAAGCAGGATATGGCTGAGCTACTCCCCACCTCTAGCTTGTGGCTTCAGCAGAAGTATTGGCAGGGGGTAGAGCAGAGAGAGAGACCTGACCTCTCCTGAGACATGGTCAGCTCAGGAGTCTCCTGCAGCCTCTCCAGCCCTTCCCCTGCTGTATTGGATGGAGCTCCATGCTTGGGATGACAAGAGTTCCAGCTGGCAATACACAAGTGACTTATTTCCCAAGCCTGCACTCTGCAGTGGCAGTCACCTCTAATTAAATAGTTACAAGAATTTGCTTTCAGGCAGTTTCAGGGCAGCAAGAAAAAAAACTTGCTCAAAGGTAGGATCAGGCACAGCTGCAACAACATCTCCCTGAGGGCATTTAATGTGCATGGAGTTGAAGTTGAGGGTTGTGTCTACAGAGGTTTAAACCTCTCCTTTAGCTTTGCGACCATTCAGCTGAGGAGGAGATTATTCTAATTCTTACATAGGACAAGTTGTAGTAGGATCATCTCCATGACTTTCCTTTTATTATCTTCTTTCCTCCACTTTGCAGGGAAAAGGTCTTGCACTGGTGTCACCCAGAAGCTGGTGGTACTTGTTCTCCAAATGCTCTTTTTGCTGCGTGGCTGATGCAATCAAGGGCTGCCAAGGCATTTGAGTATTGGAGACCCCACACCTACGCTTGGGAAGGCTGAGAGAGCAGGGTTTGTTCAGCCTGGAAAAGAGAAGCTTTGGGGTGAGCCAATTGTGGTGTTTCAGTCTGTGGAGGAGCCAACAAGGAAGATGGAGAGAGATTGTTTATGAGGGCATGGAGTGCCAGGGCATGGGGAATAGCTTCAAACTGAGAACAGGTTTAGATTTAGAAAAATTCCACCCTGTGAGGGTGGGGAGGCCCTGGCACAGGGTGCCCAGAGAAGCTGTGGCTGACCCTGGATCCCTGGAAGTGCCCAAGGCCAGGTTGGACAGGGCTTGGAGCAGCCTGGGATAGTGGAAGCTGTCCTTGCCCATGGCAAGGAATGGGATAAGGTTTATGGTCCCTTCCAATCTAAACCATTCTAGGACACAGGTGATGCCAGCTGTAGGAAATGCAGCTGGAATCTGCAATGCTGGCCTCAATTTGAGCATGTCCATCTGTAATTGTGAGAAGAATCATAGAATCTCAGAATGGTTTGGGTTAGAAGCGGATTTAAATAAGGCTTATCTTGTTTCAAACCCTCTGCTGCAGGCAGGGATGCCTTCCACTACACCAGGCTGCTCAAAACCCCATCCAACGTGACCCTGAACACCTCCAGGGATGTGACAACCACTACCTTTCTTGGACACCTGTTTTGGCACCTCAGCCAGGAGGAGGAACTTGTGTTTCTGATAACAGGAGACAGGTTACTTGTATTGAGTGCTGCAACTGAGCATGGCCGTGGGTGTTTATGCACAGTGTGACGCCAACGTTTTTCTCAGCAGAGGGGTGCAAGGAGCTCCAGCAGCTCCTCCTTGGGCACAGACCTGGCTCCAGGCAGGGCCCCAGCTCCGGGAAGGCGCCGGCGTGTCCGTGCAGCTGTGGCAGCAGCCGATGGCAGAGAGGTGTAAAGGCCGCTCATGCTGCCCGCCCTGCCCAGCTCCACACTTTACTTCTGTGACAGCTCTGCTCACCCCCTGCAGGGACAGCAGGTCCTGCTTGAAACCATTTCAGAGCCACAGATGACACGGGGAATCAGGCAGCTGACATTTTCAGGGAGATTGGAATGATTCACTGTTCTCCAAGATGCGCTGCTCAGGGAGACCCCCGCTGCTGTTGCTGTTCGTGCTGAGGACGTGTTTTAGTTTTTTCTGTCCTAGATGCTGTGGAATATTGTATTGTATTTTGGCAGATTGATTACAGCTTGAAAAATATCGCCTTGGCCTTTTTGGTGAGGCTGCAGTGGTGGTCTTGGTGTGAAAGCATGCCTGGGACTTGGATAATGGCTGTTTTGTTAACTCTGTGCTAACACAGGAGTAATGTCTGTGGGTTTAGGAGCCAGAGCGAGCCAGGGGATGAAAAACTTCCCTTGCACAGTTCCTGTGGTTGTCCCTTCACGTCCCTGGGCCATGGCATATCCCATTGGGGTCATGGGCCCAGGGATGTGAAGGGACAGCTTCCTTTCCTTACCCTCTCTGGCCTCATGGCAGAGGCAGCAGTGATGCTGGGCTGTGCTGCACAGGAGGTCTCAGGAGAGATGTCAGATGGGGAGTCTGACCAGATGAAAGAGGCACAGGACTGTTAGTTGTGCATTTCCACATTTATTTATTTATTATTTTTTACGAATGAGAGGTGGAGCTGGTGTCAGAGGATGAGGCTCTGGAGAGGTTGTTAGATCCATGTAAAGGATGGGGACCTGGGTAAAAGGTTTGCTGTGTGCAAACAAAATCCTTGTCCTTGCACTCCCTGGGAAGTATCAATAGCTGCTCTCTCTCTCTTCTGAGTTATTTTAATTAAGCTAATTAGCAGTTAACTTCATTTTGGGTGCTGTGCATTCCCTTTTCATGCCCATGGATCTCACCAGGCCTAAAGCACACATCAAAAACTGTGAAGGTGATGTTACTCTAAGGCTCTGAACTGTCTTAACGATGCCAAGGAGACAATTTTGCTCAGTAAATGATGCTTTTCCACTTCCACAGAAATCCAGAGGATTCCATAACAAACATACTACAACAATGGATAACCGAAGCCGTGCCACAAAAGCCTAAGCGCTATGAAATACCAATAAATAAGTTGAGAAAGCAAGAGCTGATGTTGAAATCACTGGGAAGTACCTACGGATTGCAATCCATGGGGTTGTTTTTCACTTGCTTTGGTGCCTTTCATGGCATTGCCCTGCCATGGTTTATTTCAAGGAAAATGGTTTTATTGACATCGGACTGGGAATGGTCCCAGTCCAATTTATTGACATTGGACTGGGAATGGCCTGTTTTGAGAAGGGACTGGGGACAGGATCAGAGATGGCAATTCCTTATACTAAATCTCATCCCATGAGTTCTTTGCACAAGTGAAACAAGACATGAATGAAAAATACTGTTTTTGTTCTAAGTTATTTTAGTTTTGTGTTGCTGGGTTTTCTGTTTGGAGTTTTTAATAGAAGGAACATCAGTTATGATTAAAAAAAATTCTGACTTTAGTGTCTATATCATTGAAATGAAGGTGTATAAGGAAGTGGAGAATCATGAGATGCCACACAGAGCTGCTCCACCCAAATGCAGGGCTTTGCTTGTCACAAGCTCTGTGTAAGGAGATCTTCAAACTTTCCACAGTGCTGGAAATCGCTGTCCTGCCTGCAGCCCATGGCTCTCCTGGGACAGAGGCCCCTGCACATTCCCTCAGGAATCTCCATGCCTGCTGGAGGGGCCCTTTACTAGTTGCAAACCACACTGGGTTTAAAAGCAAAACTTGTACTGTATCAGGTTTTTAAGAACAGGGCTCATTTAAAAAAAGACAGAGTTTCTTTAAGGTTTCTTTAACCCCATTAACACAGCTGTTAAGAACATAACCACCAGACTGTGTTTATTTTTTGTGGGAATTCTTGGCAATCACTCAGGGGATGCTATTTCCCCCACTTATTTGCTTCTCCCTCCACTAGAGGCAGAAATTCAGCTTTTGCTCTGTTGAAGAGAGTCGGAGAGCTGCCATCAGGGCTCTGTGCCCAAGTCATAGGGGAGCAAAAACTCTCTGGTTGCTTGGTGATAAGATGCCCAAAACAGGTGTTCCTGAACCTCTCACAGGCTGTTTCCTCTAACTGAATAGAGAGGTTTGGTTTTTATGGACTGAGGACTGAGATGCGTGACTGATCTGGCCTATTATTGCATCATATACAGTTATCACAGAATGATTTGGGTTGGAAAGGACCTCAAAGCCCATCCAGTCCCACCCCTGCCATGGCAGGGACAGCTTCCACTATCCCAGAGTGTTCCAAGCTCCATCCAGCCTGGCCTTGGACACTTCCAGGGATCCAGGGGCAGCCACAGCTTCTCTGGACAAGGCCTCACCACCCTCACAAGGAAGAATTTCTTCTTCATATCTAATCTAGATGTCCTTTATATATGTGTCTTCCTCTTAAGCTGTTACACAAAATATTTGTCCAAACATTAATGTGGCCTTCTCTCCCCACTTTCCTCTTAAGTCAAATAAGAGTTTGTTGGGTCTTTTGCTTAATTTTCTGGCAGGTGCTCACATGAATCTCAACAGACTGAAAGCCATGTGTAAAACCCTTCCATCTGTCTCTGGGGATAAAACAGGACATGCCCAGAGAGGAAAAAAAAAATAATAACTCTTAATCAATAAAAATCTTTCTAGTGATTTTTCTATATCTAGAAGTTAATTTTCAAAATGTCTTAATACTCTCCTTCACCTTGACAACCTCATCTTTCATTGGTTTTGACTTCAGTCACTGTACAAGCTGCAATTGAAAGCAAAATCATTCAATCAGTTTTCCCCTCCTTTTAAGAAAGTCTTGTATACTGGGTAGACAGTAACACTGTCTTGTGAATTTCTTATTTTTTCTATCAAAATGTTTCTTGTGCTGTTTAACATGGAAAATGACCATATTCCTGAAATGTAATGCACAGTGTTTGCTTAGTAAGCAAAAAGAGCCTAATCTAAAGATGGCTTATTGAAAAATAAACATTAAAAATATTGAATACTCCTAAATTTTTGGCACCTGAGGACAGTTTGTTAAGATTTGGACTAAATGTGGTCTAAAGTTCATTTTTTCCCGTTAATATTTCTGACATCAAAGAGGGTGAAACAAGCCCAACCTTTTAAAATGTGATAGAAATATTTTTACTATGATTATTTAAGGTCAGTTCTTGGAGTAAGTGTGGGAGGGAAATGAGCTTAATCATCAGAGTAAGTAAACCTCATCTTCAGACCAGAACTTAATGTCACTAAAAATGAAATTATTTTATATATTCTTGAGACTGTGAATAGTTAGAATGTTGTCCCTTGCTTGGAGAAGGAACAGTGCTCTGCAAAAGGTGGGTTCTGCTCTGTTTCCTCTTCCTAATCAGGTGTTGGGGATGTTTGGCAGCTCGCACTGCTTCTTTCATTCCCAGTATGAGTTTAGGACTGCTGTGCAAGTTTAGGCTCAATTGTCTATTGCAGTTCAGCAGTTTGAACTTGGGAAATGAAAGACTTTTAACCTTAGAGACACAGTGATGAATTAATGGTGCTGTTATCACCTTAAAATGGCACAACTGCACGGGAAGCAGGTTGTCCATGGGCCACTGTGTCCCGCAGAGGTGGTGGCACTTGGAATTGCAGCTCAAGGAGCAATCTTGAGAGGAACTGTCTGAGATGTTCAAAAGGGCCAGTCAGTTAATTCACTCCAATCCTGTGGGTCAGGAGAAAGATGATAAAATCACTGCTGTTTACAGCTGATGGTCTTGTACTGAGTATAATTATTTTAAGCATTCAGCCACGCCTTTAGCCACACGGTTGGTGTTGGCATCTCCAGCTCTGCGTTGCGCCGACACCTTGAACCTGTGATTTATAGGAATAATGAAGGCACTTTTCATTTTTTTAAGCCTAATACCACTGAATCCTGCACGTGCATTCCATGCTGTTCTTCCCTCCTGACATTCCTCCGACAATCTTGCCTCGTCTCCTGCTCGCTGTTTTGTTAGCGGTGGCTCTCCGATGGCTCACGTTTTATGTCCACGTGGTTCTGGCGTTCCCTTACCATATGGTCATCCTGATGGTTGCCATTTGCCTCGATCATCCTTTTTGTAGCTGCTTGAACATCTTAATTGATCTCCTGAGCTATGTTAAAGATTTATAACAGACATTGGTGTAATTCATTTCGCGAGCACGTAACTGCGCCTTTCTGTCTGATTGGATGTCCACACCTCTCCCTCCTAAAAATGCACAAAAAGCTTGGCCTTGTGTCTCTGTGGTAAAATAATGGATGTCTTGAAGGGTATTAGAAACCTTGCACCACTCTTCTTCAGCCAAAAGGATAAGCTGTGGCCCCTCAGTTGGTGCTAATAAGGTGTTCTCTGCTCTCTCTTAAACAATGCCTCGAACTGGAGAACTTTTCCTTTCTCCACTAGTAGCAGAGATGGTGAAACTTTTTTTTTTTTTGTGTGTAAGATTCAAAGCCATGTGTTGATAATATTGTTAAGCTGATATGCATATATCAGAGTGGTGATAGTGCCAGGATTTGCTTTTGGCCAGGCCTGTGTTTCTTAGTATATGCGGCAGAGGCATGTGCAATTAATGATGTTGGCAAAAGGAGCACTGTAGGAAAAGCACACGAAATGAGAGGTTTGATGGTTTCTGCAAAGTACTGTGCCCATCTTTTCATGCAGAAAATGAGTAAACCATTACTCCACATATGATTGGAGCAGAACAGAACACTTTTTGATGGGGTTTGTCAGAGAGCATTCAGAAGAAGCTGTATATTAGAAGATAAATTTCATCACCCAGTTAAGAAAATATGTCTAAGGGTAGATAGGGAAAAGATAGGGCATGCCCTTTGTGCCATTAGAGGGGTGGATTTTTAACTATAAATGAGAGCCTAGTTTGTCTGATGAAGAATTCTCTTCAGGATATCCAACTATGGTGTAATTGTTGAAAATTATCTTTGACCAGATGCTTTTCTCAAGAGCTGTAGCCTTTGTGACTTACTTTCTTACCTGTGCCACTGCAACCTGAAACCTTTATTTTCCTTCAGCTTTAGTTCTGATTAGAAGGTGTCAATCTGGTTCCAGATTGTGCACTGGTTTGGGTAAAACCTCTGTGTAACAGTTCCTGGTCAGATTTTACTGTGCACTGGCCAGACACTGGCCAGCAAAGTAAGTTGGGTGAAGAATTTGTCTTGCAAAAATTTTTTAGGAAAATTTTTAGTGGATGTGTGAAACACATTTACTTCACTATTCCTTTGCTAAGAGTCTCTTGCTCCCTTTTCTTTGAAGTCATAACATATTTGAACATTACTTTGTGTCCATGCAGGTAATTGGTATTTGCTCAAGTTTTTTTTTTTTTTTTCCTGTTCTGTGATGTCACCAGCTGAAGATTTCTAGCAGTGGTTTCTTTCTCATTGGTTGTATCTGCTCTAGGCTGAACCACTTCCGGTCTAAAATATCTTGTATTTCTGTTTGGAAACCAAGGTGCCTTTAGTGGGAAAATCAAAGTACTCTAAAGCTTTATGTGATGTATAAAATTGGGATGAAGCACAATCCTGTGTTTCAATTCTCTCCCCGGTAAAAGGAAATAAAAACTCTACACATCAAAGGAATAATGTTAAAATATTAAGTTAGACTTGGTTGTAAAGTCAGAAACTATTAATTAATCTTCCTTACATATTTCAATAATCTTAAAAGCTGTATAAATTTTGGTGTTTTAAAATTTTTTTTCCCTAAAAAATAGATTGAGCCTTTGATCTTAGGTCTTCCTCCTGTAGCATGGTTGAAATGAACCTTCCAAGGTTGGAAGAATCTCTTTTTCTGAGCAGTACAGAGTAACTTACACTGTATCTTTGGGATAGTTGTTGCTCTTTTTCTCCACTTTGATATACTTTAATTTTTAGACATTTGTGAAGTTTAAAAGCAAAAGTGACATAATCAGATAAAATCATTTAATAAAAGCAGATCTTTCTTAATTGTATGACAGCCAAGGTACTACTTCTGATTCTTCAGTTCTGTTCCTCCTCATCTCCCCAAAACATTTGCTCTCCAAATAACTTTCTAGAGTGTGTGGCTGTTCCTTTGGGGACAGAAACAGTAAATTTATTTTCTGGGTAGTTATATAGGAAAGGTCCAACTTTAACTCAAAGAAGGTGTTTCATAGTTGACCAAATTCTTTATAAATTTTCTGCTTGGAAATACTGCAGAAAAATCTTCCCCGTTTTTGTTTCAAATAAACCTCATGAAGTAAATATGGAAAAAAAGCACCCCCAAAAAACCTCCAAACTCGAAGAGTGTCATTAAAATCAAGGAAGAAAGCAAGCAATAAGTGTGTGTGCTCACCTTGGCAGTAAAGTTTGATGATGTGTTGTCCATCACTTCTGCCTCTTCTGAGGAAGATGCCTGTGGGACTGACAGCTGAACAGGGATCCTTGGAAGCAGAGTGAGCCCTCGCACCAGGCCTGTGTGTGTGCATAGTGCTGGAACAGCTGGTTTGGATTTTAAAAATTCTGGTTTTATTAGAACACTGACTCTTGTTTATCGTTATTGATTTTATTGGGTTATTATTGACTGACTGCACCCCATGGGCCTATTAGTGAAGTGCTAGTAAAGCATTAAAGGAAGACTTGGGCTTTTCTGTGCTTTGTACTTACAACATTTGCTTTTATCGTGACTTTTAGCTGGCTGCCTAACTACAAACATGGGCAGCCTCACCCACCAGAGACTGAAAGAAGGACAAGAAAGCAAATAATTTTCTATTTTTTTTTCAATCTTTAGAAGAACAAAACAAAGTTTTGAGGTTATTTACTGTTTTGTTTGATTAATTCTCAGGGAAATGTTTACATATTTCTTGTCTCCCTAAGACTTCTGGCTAATATTAGAAATAGAACAAACTCATCAGTCTTACTCAAAAAATAAAACTTATTGCAGATTCTTTTTATTATTATATGCTATTTGATCTTTCTGGGTGGAAAGGGAAATTTATTTCCTTATTAATATGAATCAAATGATACATGATATTCAGTTTAAGCCAGATCGGAGTTGGGTGAACTCTGACTGGTTGTATATCAAAATCTAGAGGCCATCCTAATGAAATTTTAGATACCATTGACTCTCTCCTAAAACAGTGTGTCTTCTTATAGTACTGTAATCTCTGGATGCTCCAACTGATCCAGTAATCTTTTACCTGTCCCTTTAGTGTTATTTTTCTCTCCCCTGCTCCATAAAAATGAAGTAATCACTTTTTTCCAGTATACCCCAGTTAAGGGTTATGGACTTACTGAGCTGTGCCAGCATCAGAGGAAGAAGCACTGAGCAAATATTCATTGTCTCATTTGTGAAGATCCCATTCCAGGAAGTGTCCAAGGCCAGGTTGGATGCAGTTTGGAGCACCCTGGAATAGTGGAAGGTGTCCCTGCCCATGGAAGGGGGTGGGATGAGGTGAGCTTTGATGTCCCTCTCAACCCAAACCATTCCATGATCTTGCGATTTGCAAAATACTGGAATAACCAACCTCATGGATATATGAGGGGACAATTTTCACCAAAATGTTGCCTCATGAAACTAAGAATTTCGGAAACAACTTCCTCTTGGGTGAGGAGAAAATGAGGGGATAGTAGAAGAGAAACATAGGAATCCTAAGGAAAATGCAGAAGCCATAGGGAAGTGGTAGAAGTGCCCTGGCATTTGAGCACGATGAGTGCCACATGGAAGAATGAGTTTGTGTTCCCAAAACTGCAATCAGACAATCAGATTGGGATGGCAAAGAGGTCTCAAACAGGTCCACTTTGCTATTAATGATAGCCCATTGCTGCTCCTGACTGCTAAAAATGTGTTATGGGGTAACAGAAGTGGGATAAAAATGAAAGTCTTCTGCTCCTCTCTAAGAGCAACAAAGTCACTGCAGTTTAATTATGAAAGTCATATTTTTCCCTGTCAAATCTACTGCTGTGAGTAGTAATAGCTTCTCCTGAAAGCTGTCACAAAGTAAAAACAGTGACAAAGAGATGTTTCTGCAGCATAATTTCAAGCTGAACTGGTGGGCAAACTTTATTCTGAATGTGAATGGTGCATTTTTGGGGTTGTGATAAGAAAACAACATCTAGCATTGGATACACAGGGGTGAGGTATAGAAATGGTCACATATCCATAAGTTTTAAAGTTGAAAATTAAACAGATTTACTGCCTTGTCTCAGAAATAATCCACCAAGTTTATATTTGTATTTACTTACCTTTGCTGTGAACTTTGAGCATGGAAGGGATCACAATTCAGAAAACAAGTACTGAAAGTCAGCTT
The DNA here is from genome assembly GCF_031753505.1 of Anomalospiza imberbis. Lineage (NCBI taxonomy): Eukaryota > Metazoa > Chordata > Aves > Passeriformes > Viduidae > Anomalospiza > Anomalospiza imberbis. The sequence goes on from NC_089687.1 coordinate 3,075,506, forward strand.
GGGGTCTGAACTTTATGCAGGAGGAAAACTCACCTTAGGATTGCAAATCCAAATACAAGTTTGTTTTTCAAAATGATCTTAATGCAGGTTCAGCTCACAAAGGAGTCTCTTGGCCACTTCCAGCCAATCCAATGTGTGAATGTGCCATTAAATGCGGGAAGAACCCTGGCAACTTTTTTTCAGATACGAACGCATTTTATTTTAAAAGCAATCTAATTTTGCCTTTGAGCTCCATGATGGGTGCAGCAGACAGCAGCCAGGCATCACCAGTTACTGTTTAATTTGCTGGTACAATCAAACAGTGAGATGCTCTCACAATTGACTGTGCCCACAATTTTGTGCTTGACTGCAGGTGCAAAATCGAGGATGCAAAAATCAGAACACAACTTGATTGCTTAAAAATTTGGTTCAGGCCTGTTCAAAAATCTTTAACTTCTATTTGTCATATAAAATAAAATATTTAGGATTTTTTTTGGTATTGGAGTTGTTCCCCAAAATTTACTTTGAGGGATAAAAAATCCACCTGCAAGCAGCTACCATATTTATACTGTAATTTTTAACAGAAATAAGAAATTATAGTGCTGTAAGTAAGGTGTTTTTGTAGCCTTTAACTAGCTCCCACCCTCACCCTCCAAAAAAAAAAAATATCCACTTATCCCAGGTAAATTGATGTTTGAACTGTTCTTTTTTTTTTCAATTCTTTTATACAGTGCATAAATAATTTTTTAAAAGTCTTATCATAGAAATAAACATTCAGAAAATTATTTTTAACAGTAGTCACCCCAGAAAGCTACAAATACTATGAAAAATTGGATGCTGTATTTTTATCTCACAAAATAAGCATATTAAAACAAATTTTGATGATGCTTAAACAAAAATATTGTGTTGTTCAGTAGCAGCAGCATTACACATTGACTTGTGTGAAACACAGAGCTCTTCTGGTAGTGATATATTTGGCCAAATTTGGCTAAACAATACCTCTGGGTTAGCCAAGTAACACAATTCAGGGAATGCTTCCTTATATATGATTGAAGTGCTTAATATTGTTATTATTTTATGGATGTCAAATGTTCTGACAACAGATCAAATGGTACAATTTAGGTTTATGGAGGTAATTAATTATTTCTGGATAGTAGTAAGTTGGATTTCCCAACTAGTCTACTTCAGGAAATGAGTTAATATTCAGAGAAATGCTTTTACTGTCACAGACTTAGATTTATGTTGTATTTTTGATAACTATAAAAAAGCACAATGCATTTCTGTAGCAATATTTTGCTTTCTTTAGTGAAACTGAGACAAATTTGTTGATCTACCTCTCCTCATTCATGTGCAATTCACAACCCCTCCTTTTTGCTTTGGGACATGTCTGCTTGTACTGTTGAAAGATTGATCAGGGATAGCTGGGGGAATGAATTTCTCAGTTTTGTGCTCAGTATCACAATAGGACAATGTAGGGCAAGGCTTGGTGTAAGCCAAAAACCAGAAAGTGAAGATGGAGTTTGTGTATTTGGGCTGTGCTTTGTTTTCCTTTTTGCATAATTCTACCCAAAATACTGATATTTATATTTTCTTTCATTTGGGGGATTGTTTTGTAGAAAGGGTGGTATTTCTCTATCCATATATTCCTGTCTGTCAAAAGGAAGTCTGGATCTGCACTTTGAGGGTTCTCAGAAATGTTTTGGAGTGACAGTCGGCGTTTGTAGGACATGACCAGTGAAAGGAAATATCTGCAGGAATCCTTCAACCACCCTGTTGTTTCCATGTCTCCACCTTCCCAGAGCCCAGTATTCCTTGTCCCTGCTCTTCTGCAGGTACCTGGCTTAAAGTGGAACTCTTGAGAGTTGTTTTACTCCATTTCTGTTCATCATTTTTTCCTCTGCTCCTCCTGCTACCTCTTCCAAGACTGCTGGAATGTTTAGTGGGCACTGCAAGTCTGTTCTAATAATTTTTCCTCACTAAAGAACAAACAACCAAAACAGCAGGGAAGGCGCAGGGGAATTTTTGTGGGGGGTTTCTGCTTTCTTTTTGCTTTCTTTCCTTCACATCATCACATTTCCTTTACCTCTTCTCCACCCCATTTCCTTTTCCCAGTCCTTTCCTCCCTTCTGTTGTTCTTTCCCTGTTCCTTTATTAATTCTTCTTCCTCGCATTATGTTCCTGCTCACTCCTCTCTAGCCCTAGCCAGTTTTTAACAGTCCATGATTTCAGATGGAAAATCTGTTGCCAGAGCCCCTCCTCCACGAACATTAATGGCCACTCTCGAAAGCCTGCCCTGCCCTCCGTCATCTAATTCCAGACACTGAGGGGGCAGACGAAACAGATGGTTGGCACAGGGCTGGATGATTCACTGCTTGAAATCATGGTGCAACATTGCTGAAATTGGTGAGGGAGAAGGAGGTCTGACATTTGACAGAGCCATGTAAAAATTGCCTGATCCAGGCAAAGTTCAGACTAATCACTTGACTGTTATTTTCCAGATGCACTGATCATATGACTGTAATTGTAAAGATTATATTGACAGTGCACTGTTTCCCAAACATGCTGCACTCATTCTTAACAAAATGATTCCCCCTTGGGATGCTCAGGTCAGGCTGGCTGTGGGGAATTGTGTGTTGCCATTTATTCATCCTTGAATTTTTTTATTTTTTTCCTTGAGTGGGTTCATTCATCTACTTTCTGATCACATGAAGTTGTAGGTTTTCAGGTACACAGTCAATAAAACTGAACAATAAATTTGAGCACTTTCTTTCAGGCAGGTTTCTTTATGAATTGGACTAATGTGACAAGATTTAAATGTGAAAAACAAAGAAGGAACATAAATAAGCAAGGAAAATTGGAGGACATCAGCTTTTCAGTGTGTGTCTGATGAAAGCTGAATGGATTACTGTAGTCATAGAAATAGATCTTCATAAAGATGGTGGAACTGAGTCAAGTATAGGATCATGTGGATTCTCTGGATAGTGTTTACAGTTAAAATTGTGGAAATAACTCCGGCCTCACAATTTGATTGATTCTTCATAAGTAGCTGCTCGCTGTTGTCCATTTTGGGTGTCCTCTTCAAAATAATCACTTTGGACTGAGACACCTTGAAGCAGCGCAGGAAATTTCCTGTAAAACTTTTCAATCAGTGAAGGGACAATGATCTTGAGCATCATGGTGGAAATTTCTGTAACCACAACAAAACCCAAACTCTTAACTGCATGAGTTAAAAAATGGCTTGGGGCATAGGAGAAAAAAAAATAAAAAAAGAAGAAAAAACGGTGAATTTTAGATCAGCAGTTACATTTTGGGTGCTCCTGAGAAACTACAAACCCTTGCTCATCCCTGATGTCATTTCAAATGTCTAAGAATCGAGCTTTGTGAAGTTGCTTATAATTAGTCTTGCTAATTTTTATGAATTTCAGGGAGAGCTTCCCAAATGTTCTCAGCCTTCTGCTGCTCCTATTGCTCTAAGCAGGGCTGCGAATCTCGCTACTTATTTAGACGTCAAAGTGGTAACTGAAATATCCTTAAATGTCAATGTGGTTTCTGTTTAACACCCTTGAAAATTAGGCCTTTGTTCACTTAAATCTGGTGCTGAAGAAGGAGACAAGAGGTGAAAGAACTTCATTTGCAGTTTTCAGTTGCTTTTTTGAATTCTGTGGATGAAAGTTATAACCACAATTATTATGGGTAAGGATGTTAAAGAATGGACAAAGCCCTAGATCATCTCCTGTGTTTTTCCAGCTGAAAGGCTGATTCTATTGTCTCAGATAAAATTAACACCTGGAGAGCTTCAAACATGAAGGATGTATTTCCCAAGGGGTTCAGATGGCTCAAACTCCTCGGGACAGAACAGGTCTAAAAACATAATGAGTTGCAAAGTATGAACATAAGTGAAAATACTTCATCTTAAAGAAGAGCTTGGGAGCAGATGTGGGCATCTCCAAACAGAGAAAAGCTGGAACGTGGGGAAGACTTTAATAAACTTGATAAAAACCTTGTGAGTTTATCCCACAAGGATAAGTTATTAGTTATCCTAGATAACTTCTAGGAAATAAGGGTTATGGAGCTTTCCTTCTGCTTGTGGACCAGAGAAACTTTTCCTCTGGTAGCAATAATAGTTAGAAAAAAGTAATTAGGACACCCCAGGAAGATTACACAGAATATGAGTATGGAAATCCCTGCACATGTTAATCCTCATCACAGTAATTTAAAAAATGTTTTACCTTTGGTGTTTGTGTGTGTAGAAAAGAGTCCAGGTAGGTGCTACCACTTGAGAAACTACTGGTCTTGTGGTTTTATTGAAGAGTTATGGAAATTATTGCTTCAATGCTTCTTTTTAAACTGAAACCCTGCATCTCCTGAGTTTATGAAGATTTCTTTGCTTTTCATTTGGTTGATTTGGGATTTTTTCTTTTGTTTTGGATTTTTTGGTCACTTGTTTGTTTGGGTTCTTTTTAATCTTCATGTGTAGCTGAGGTTTTCTGGCAAACTGATGGCTGGATTCTCTTCCAGACAGAGCTATCTTATATGATTTAGGTATTTAAAATCCTTCTCTAGCAGTGAGATCTATTCAATGCAATAAATGCACACGAGAAAGCATTTCAGACCCACCTAAGCCAGGCACCTGCTTTTTGCCTTCTGAATTTCTTTGTGCACTGCCTGAACTTTCTGACCATGGTGAACTTGGATGAGAACGAGCAGACGGTGAAATATCAAGGTGATATTTTGCTTCTGTGTCTCAATTCTGAGTCTTTTCTGTTCTCATTGGGTTAAAAAGAAGGATTCTTGGCGACAGGGAGAATTAACTTCCATGGGGCCAAGAGTGTGAGGATCTGCTCCAGGACAGGGACCAACTTCAGCACCTTGTTAGAAATTTCTTCTTTTAATTTAAATCTTTTTGGCTTGAAATCATCTTTGGAATGAAGGTAATTGAAGCTGTAGGGTTGTAATAACAACTCCCAAATTCTCATTATTTAGTGTAATTGATGGAAAAGGCTGAGAAGTAGAAAAGAAAAAATATTGACTTTCATGCATTTAAGTTTTATTTATGTGATGCTGGTCCAAAATCACCAAAATAACTCATGACACTTTATATATAAATGTGTGTGTATAACTTGGGTCATTTTAAAAAAAAAGCAAGTTTCTCAGTTTCCCAAAAAGGATCCTTCTCACAGTTTATGGAAGATCTGCAGACACACTTTTGTCCTGTCCCACTATTCTCAAACTTCAAAGGCCAAATAGAACTTTACATGAAACATAACGTAATGATTTTAATCTCTCAGTGAATTCTGGGACCCTCTCCTATCTGATGCTACTGAATTTGATAAATTTAGGGGAGTTTTTCCTCTTCCCAGCCCTTGCCTTTTGGGATGGGATTTTGAATAAACACTGCCAATTTCACAGTTTCAGAAAAAAAAAAAAAAACAAACAAACAAAAAACCCAAAAACCAAGGAAAAGAAGGCAAACGGAATGTTTGGATGAGAGAAACTGATAAAATTTGGTTTGGCAGCATTTAGCTGGGAATTTATGAAAGTCTGGTTTACTTTCTAAGAATAAGCATAACTGCCTTATAATTTTTTTAAGACTTTTTTTCCCAGGATCTTGCTGGTATTTTCAATTTTATGACTTGAAGAATAGGTCTATTTATCATTATGGGCAAATGTTAATACAAGTTTCGTTATTTTCAAGCCTTTAAAGTTAAAGGAGCTGTCAAAAAATTTTTAACTGCATTAAAAAATGTTCCACTTTTTGCTGGGAATTGTGTTCATACAGAGAATTTCACTTTATTCTGAGATATATAACTATTTCAATACAAGTAGTCTTTTAATGGCATATTATGTAAGTTTCCATTCCTGAAAATGTGTATTAGTTGATAGATTATGGGAATGTATCTTTTACAGGAGTTGTCAAATACAACTGAGGTTCTTGAAGGTTAGAAAAGTAGAGTTAGATCTGAATTTCTGAATTATTTATAAGCAAGAATATTTTTAAAAGAATATCCAGAATTTGCAGAAAGTGTGCATTGCAGTTAACTGCTCTGATTAACCACTAGATTTGTCAAAGAAAATGATAAATAAAATATCATTTGGGGGATACTTCTATTTCACCAGAAATTCTTCTTGCCTCTAGAAATCATCTAGATTTCTCCTTCCAGAATTTGTGCAAGACAATCCCAGCTAATTAGGAAAAGCAGGGCTTGGTATTTCTGTTTTATGGCTGGGTATGTACCAGACTTTTACTTAAAAAAATAATCACCATGAAACTGTATTTAAAGTAGGGAAAAGAGGGAGTGGAAGGGGGGAAATTGGATACCATTTTGATAGTGAAAGCAGTGACTGTCCTGGATGGAATCTTTATGGCACAATATTTAGTGGCTTTTTTTTTCCCAATTAATTTTAGGCAACTTTGCCAACTGGATCATTTGTTACCAAACTTGTTCACAAGTTTTGAGATTCATTTAAAGATTAAAATCAGCTTCAGCACTCAGTAATATTTCAGTACAGGAAAGATAATGAAGGGAGGTATAACTATATCCTGGTTTTCTGAAAGGAAATCCTGGAATCCTAGAAGGGTTTGGGTTGGAAGGGACCTTGAAGCACATCACATTCCATTAAATAGGCAGGGACACCTTCCACTGGACAAGGTTTCTCCAGAGCTGTTTTGCCATTTCCTCAGTATTGGATGGGATAAGTGGGATAACTTGGTCCTGGTTCAGGCTTTGGTGATTGTGCTGTACAAAATGCCCATGGAAGGCTCACTAGAGGATAGAACACAGAGTGGAATAATGGAATATCCTGAATTGGAAGGGATCCACAAGGATCATCAAGTCCAACTCGATGCCCAGACACCCCAAATCCCACCCTGGGCATCCCTGGAGTGGTGTCCAAACCCTCCTGGAGCTCTGGCAGCCTCAGGGCTTTGCCTACTCCCTGGGGAGCCTGGGCAGTGCCCAGCATCCTTCAGGGGAAAAAAAAACCTTTCCCTGATACCCAGTTTCACCCCTCCACCCAACACAGACTCATGCAGTTCAAATACAGTAGGATGAACTCGCACTATTTATCTTTGGATTTACGCATGTCTTCCTATTTTTAAGTACAATTTGGAACCGCTCATCCCATTCACCGCAGAAGAGCCAAGTTCAAAACTGGGCTCCAAATTAGCAAAAAAGAAGTGCTGGGATTTCCACAGCGAGCCCAGAAATCTGTTTCACATCACTCAGCCAGGCAGGGCACTGTTGTGAGCTGCAAATGTGCTTTTTTTCCCCTGTGTGGGCAGTGAATCAGCAAATGCTCCGGGAGTTCAGGGGGAAATGTCAGGTGGTGTTTCAACAGTCGGGCTTTCACAAGCTCCAGGGTGGGTCCCCAACTCAACGGGAGACTCACCTTGGATTTAGGGACCCAGTGGCAATGTCAACACCCTTATCTCTCCCCCTCTCTGAATTGGGAAGCCAATGCCTCCCAAAGATGTGCCGCCTGTTTTGGTTAATTGATGCCCGACCACAAACTGCTTAATAAATAAGTTCTGTCTGGAAAATATTATTCCCTGAAATCATGTCTGAATTACCCAAAAGTCAAATTAAGTAACTGAGAAAGCATCTGCTGTGTGGAAGGATGTTTGTTTGTTTGTCCTGTGTTTTGTGGTGGGGTTTTTTTTGGTTTACCAGGACAATCGCTGGAGCATGTCTGGGGAAAGGTTTATTTGCAGAACCACAGCCCAAATCTTGAGATGAGGGAGCATTACAAAGAAATGGCATGGCTTTCAAATGAAGGCTGCAAATATGTTTGCAACTTTCTTCTGTCTTTGGTAAATTACCCAAGTGAAGCCAAATCACATTCCTAAAGACAGTCCCCTGGTATCCTTCAATAAACAGATTTTGCCCTGTGTATAAAATGTTTAGCTCAGTGCTTTATGAAGTAAAGGTCATCTGAGCAGAGATGTTGCAATAAAAGGCTGCCTGAAAGTGCTTCCACCGAGCGTGAATAGCAGCAATATTGCCTTGAAAACTCTGGGCTAATTGATTAAACTTCCAACAAACTAATTTTAATTAGCCATACTAGCTTAACTTTCTTCTTCCTTTTTATGATTCTGAAGGTTTATTAATGGTGCATGTAGAGCCCCAGTTATTTATTAGAAAAATTATTAAGGTAGGAGAGAGATATGAATATCATGCAAACTTTGTCTGTTTTACATCAATGTTTTCTGCTAAAATGCACCTGCTTTCAGCTGGGAAGTGTTTTCTTTTTTCATTGCTTTTTTCATTGGTCCTTAACCATGTATTCATGTATTTGCACCCTAAATTCATGTATTTGCACCCTAAAATTGCTCCTAACTCCGATACCTCTCATGAAGCTCTTAGGAAAAAATCACTGCACATACCTAAAGTACATCTCTTAGTCTCTATTTATTTTCTATTTATGTCTGTAACAATTCAATTCAACACTATCCAACCTGACTTTGACATACTTGATAAGTTTTCATATCTTGTTGGAGAGTAAAACCTCTGGGTACATTGGATTTTTATGCAACAGCCTTGATTTCAAGTCTATAATTATAAGATTAAGTAAAGACAAACCTTTTGCCTAGGTACGTACATAAAGGTGGATTTTAGCTATAAAATGCTCATGGAGTGGCTGTAAAGGTGGCATTTTTGTCCCTCTTTAACCTATCTTTTTATGGAGCTATTAATGTTTGAGACTTCCATGGAAATGGGATCTAAGCTTAGCATGAGAAGTCTGGAGAAGGGATGTGGTGTGAAGAGACCACTGCTAGTCTGAAATTTCAGTGTAAGGGCAGTGTGGTTCTGTCACAGAGTTTAAAACCAGACCTGAAGCCTGGTCTGCTCCTACCTCTGAGACTGAACTTGACAGTGGGTGCAGAATCCCATAATTATTTGGTTTATAGGGAACCTTAAAGGTCACCTAGTTCCAATCACATCACATCACGAGAACACTGTCCTTCTTTTGGGTGTGTTTCTTCCCCTGATGGACTGGGGAAGTTGTACTTCGTGTTCTCAAGGCTAAAATGTTTTGATCTCCTGACAAAACACGTGGCATGAGCAGCATGCTGGGCAGTTTATGGTGGCAGGTTGTGTTTTTAAAGTCTGTACCACCAGGCAAGGGGATGCAGTTGAAAAGAAAGATTGTAGGATTTTTTCAGGAGCCGTTTGTGTAGAGGTAAAAAATGACAGATGTGCTGCTCCTGCAGTAGGACAGTGGGTCTGGTGCTGGGTGAAGCCCTGGGGTGCCAGGCTCCAACTCTGTGCGCACTAGTGGCTCTTCATTCTGTGTAGAGGAAACTCTGGGCTTCCTCTGAGGTGCTCAGACCTCCAAACTGCTGTTCCACCGGCAGAAAAGAGTGGGAGCAGCTCCTGAGCAGAGCTGAGAACCCCACATTGTGCTGGAGCCTCATCCTGGGGCTATGGCTGTCAGCTGTCCTTCCCTTCCACTCCTGAGGTCAAACCAACCCATCATCCCTTTGAGTTCAGCACACAAGGTGACAAGAGTGTGACATCCCTGCTCCAGATGTGCTGTGGGGAGCAGGGACAGCCCTGACGTCACGCCAGGCGGTGCCGCGCCACCAGCTCTGCCAAGCGCCCGCGGATGGCTCCTGTTTGTTTTGCTCCAGCCCATCTGCTTGGGAAGGAGCAGCTTTACCGAGCTGCTCCTCGCTCAGAATTGGTGTTGGGGACCAGGCTGTGCTGGTGTGCTGTCCCCCGGGCAGGGCTGTGCCGAGGGGCAGCTCAGGGGATGCAGGTGGACGCTCGGCCTGCGCGGCACCGCGCCGCTGCCAGCCAGTTGTCACCAGGCTGCTGGCTCGGGCTGCCCACAAGTACCTGCTGGAGACTGTGGAAATGCTTTAGGGAATCTGTGCTAGAAACAGCAGAGAAAGAAGCCTGTTCTGGGGGTGTTGTTTAATCTGAATTTCAAGGTGGTTGAACGGAAAAAGGAGGGGGTGAGGCGGGGGCGAAGCCTCCAACACCGGCTCTGCCGCGGGCAGTGGGAATGTCACTGTGGGCACCGAGGATGTTCAAAATGGGACATGTGGACAAAATAATCCTCAGTGCCTCTTTCCCCTGCTTTGCTTTCAGATGTGTCCCCTAATGCTGCAGTGGGGCAACAGCCAATTTGTTTCATGAGAGCTGGACTGAGGAAATGTTTTGGTTAACGAGAATTGCCCCGTTTATTTAGGTGTTGCAAAGCTGGGGCAAAGGCTACAATCTTTAAGTTAGACACTGTAATAGGTGTTGTTTGCGCAATGTGGACTTGGAGCTTCAGTGTGTGAATGTTAAATTTATTACAGTACCCTCAGAGCTGGGGGCTCACTTGCCAAATAGGCTGATCCACTAATTCACTTCGCTTCGAGCTGCTCTCAGAACAAAACCAACTTTCAAACATTTTCCATTTGCAATTGTAATCAAAGGACAAGCAGTGATACAAGAAATGAAGCAATGTGGGTGAAGTAGAACAAAATCATTTAGTGGGCTACTGGAGTAACAATTTAAAATGGTTAAACATGCCAAAAGGAAGGAGGGGGAAGACCAGGATTCCACTTTCGTGAACAATGTATCAGAAAATGAGTGAAAATATCAAGTGCTGGCTAGAAATCTAAGGTGAGGGTGTTCCGTTTTGTGTATTTAAGGATTTAACGCATTTGAAAACTTGGCAAGCAAGTTCCAGTGTTGGAAGCATGAACTGATGTTGTACATGGTTCCTCAGTCCAAGGGAATATCTAGCTTGGATGGCACAGGGAATGAAAGCCAGTTTAAAACAGTGTTAATGAGTTTAAAGAGAGCTGATCAGGGATCAATAAGTGTTCTTGGGAAGAAGCACTAAGGTGGTGAGGGGATTTTATCACTTGATGACTGGGTTAGAAACCGGTATTATGGTGAGGACTGGGATTTTACAGGACTAGTGGAATTTGTGGTGTCTCTTCATCCACACATTCTTTAAAATGTTTTTTAATGAAGTCTACAAAATGTTCCCAAATCAGCTTCTTTTTCTGTCTTCTCCTCAGCTCTTTTCTTCCCCTACAAATGTCATAGGAAACCCTGCAGCCTCTTCTCCAGGCTCAATTAGTGCTTTCAGTTCCTATTAGGTTTTGGGATCCATCTGACCCTCCCTGCAGCCCTCCTGGCCAGTGCCTTCCCACCAGCAGAACTCTGCTCCCTCCAGTCTCTCCCAGGCAAGCTGCCTTGAAGGCATGGACAGACTCTCCTCTTGCTCTTAATCACTGTTGATTAAATAAATTAAAAACTGCTTTTATATCTGATTTGTGAACATGTGACTGCTGCCTTCTGTCCTGCAGCCCAAGGGTGCTGCAGGTGTTTGATCCAGCAGATCTGCTCTGTGGTCAGTGAGATGTGGGAAGGGGTAGAGAAATAGTCACCAGGTCTTTTTCTGGTCAATATTACTGGTCTTTTTTTTCTTTTGGTTGGTTGGTTGGTTTTTTTTTTTTTTTTTTTTTTTTTGTTTGTTTGTTTTAACCTGAAGCCAATCTTTCCAAACAGTGGTGTAGTCTCAAAAATGAACTCTGCTGAGGACAGAGGTAGAAAAAGGGAATAAAGCAGATACAAACCTTTTCACAGCAAGGCTTGAGAAGTCATACTCTAATTTCATATGGGCTTTGGGATGTGCATTTATCACTGGATATTTAACTAAAGACCTTGGTGCACATTCACCTTGCTCCTTTCCAAATGTGGGAGAGCTTTGTGTTCGTGGCTCATTAGCACAGGTAGCAAAACTTGCCCATGTGGCTTTGGCAAGGGCAAGAAGAGACTTTCCTGAGAGATTGTTGAGTCTTTCTGACTGATTAAAAGCTGCAGAAACTCTTTTAGAAACGATGACTCCTTGGTTTGCTCTCAAGGTTATTGTAAGTTTTGTTTACTGGCACAGGCTTCTCAGGGAAGCTGTGGCTGCTCCATCCCTGAAAGTGTCCAAGGTCTCGTTGGATGGGGCTAGGAGAAACCTGAGATAGTGGGAGGTGTGGGATGAGATGAGCTGTAAGGTCCTTTCTGACCCAAACCATTCTGTGATACCTCTTTTGTAGATTCACATTGGAGATCACAAAGTGGAATGAGAGAGAAGCAGGAAAAAAAAAAAGAAAAAAAGTGTTGCCAAACTCTCCTTTTATCCTCCATGAGCATTTTGGTGGGAATTCTAGTCTGAAATGTGTCAATAATGCCATATTGTCACTTGAAACAATTAGATGAATGTTTTACTGCCCAGGAGCTCATCTTACCTGGGCAGTGTTGCACATAAACCCCCTTAAGCACCTTTTAACGAGGAATTGGAGTTAATGGCCCTGAGCTGCACTTGGAGCCATCAGCCCTTCCCAGATGGTCATTAATCCTCAGATGCTCGTTAAAGATAATATTTTGTAGCTTAAAAAAAAAAAAAATGCTGCACTGCTTTTCCTTTAGGACACTTGTTATTCTGCTTCCAAAAGTGTCCACCCTTGCAAATATTGGGCTTTTTTGCACCTTTGTAGCCCCTCTGAGGATCAGGCTGGAGCTAAGGTTTACAAAGCAAGACAGTTAAAAAAACATGTATACATAATATTGCATACATAATAGATAGGAATGGTTCCAAAACAATCTATTGCATAATTACCTAATTAATGCAATCTGTAATAATTAAAAATCCTTTGGAGAATTTGTAAAAACACTTTACTATGCATGTGTCATGGATAATTTTTAGACTTGGTGTCTCAGCTGTTTGCTTTTTATTTTTTTTTTCCTTTTTAATTTGGTCTTTCAAATTGCCAACAGTCTTATTGCTGCTTTGTGGCCCAGGCACTTAACAAATTTCATTTCTCAAATGGAAGGGACTGAATTTTCTCCCCAGTAGTGCAGTTCACAGGCAAGGGCAACATTCAGCACCAACTTTTCTTTTGCAGAGACAAACATAAAAGGCACGTTTAAATAAGTGTATTCCAAGGGCTTTCTCAACTGTTGGGGGGAGTTAATAAAGCAAAATAAAAATTTCAAAGTAACAAAAATTGCTTTGGGCTCGACTTTTAAATCAAGATAGAAAAATTGATTTTGCAGATGCATTATAACCCTACTCATCTCAAAATAGTCCCAGAGTGCAATTGTATCAGCAGTGCTTATTTATATTTATATCCAGCAGATATTCTGGAGCATTGTATGAACCTCTGCTTCTGTATCAGCTCCATGGCCTGTGGTGATGCCTGTTTGTGTATTTGAGATGCACAGGCAGGACATGAGTCTGGCCCCAGAATTAATTTTATCTTATCTGGAAGTGTCCAAGGCCAGGATGGACAGAGCTTGGAGCAGCTTGGGATACTGGAAGGTGTCCCTGCCTGTGGCAGTGGTGAGTTGGGATGGGCTTTAAGGTCTCTTTGCACCCAAAGCATTCTGCTTGGGGTCTGTTCAGCAGAGCACAGGAGCAGTGTTTGCCCCCCAGATGCACCATTCTAGCTCAGTTCTCCTTTCTCTACCTTTGAGACACCATGGGAAAGCTTTTATTTCCCTTTTTTTTTTTTTCCTAAGAACCCAAACAGGCATCACAAGTAAAGGGGAATGATGAAATCTGCTCTGTCCTGGACAACCCCTGACTACAACTGATCCAATGCTACAAGCAGAAGCTTTTTCTCAATTTTCTCTGTGATGTGTAAACTGAAATGGCTTTGATTATGTGTTAAATGTGGTTGAAGAGATTCTGTCTAACAACACTTAATATCAGGAAATTCTTTCATGTGAGGGTGAGCAGGCCCTGGCACAGGGTGCCCAGAGAAGCTGGGGCTGCCTCTGGATCCCTGGAATTGTCCAAGGCCAGGTTGGACAGGGCTTGGAGCAGCCTGGGATGGTGGAAGGTGCCCCTGCCCATGGCAGGGAGTGGGATGAGATCCTTTTGAGGGTCCCTTCCCACCCAAACCATCCTGTAATTCTGTAATTATTTATAATTTGTGCATCCTGGGATCTGTAACCTCAATTTTACTGTTACCAAACCACCATGAGTTCAACAGTCAGGCAGCAAACTTTGCAGACCCACGATTTTGTGCCATTAAAACCCACCCTGACTCCTTATCAGGGAGAGAAATTTCCTTTGAATAGATGATTAAGCAGAGTGGACAGCACTAAGTGTGTGGTCAATGCAGGAGGTGCTCAATGAATAATTATTAGAAAATAAAGGATTTTAGTTTCATCGAAGTGTGGGGTTGCATCTAATTGATTCTCAATTGTGAAATCCATTTTTCACCTCAAAAGAGCCACTGATAGTTTTGTCAGCTGCATTTGTTACTCAGCTTTGCAGGATCTGGAATCTTTAGTACCTGAAACGAAAAAATTCAGCTTCCTATACTTGTGCTTTTTGGAAGGCCAGCAAATAATTCACTTTCCAGGGAAAGCAGACTGGAGAATTTGGCCTCATTAGTGATCATTGCACTAATGGAAAATGACCAGCTGATGAAAAAAATCCCAAAATAACAAAGCAAAGGTGGGGGGGAGGGGTACATCCAAACCCAGACTTTTGTGCATCACAGCAGGAAGAAGGCAGGGGATGATGATGATGATGATGAGCTCAGTGTTGTGAGTGCCACTGTTGTTGGCTTTATTTAGTGTTAGCAAAACTGTGGGGGAAAATGTAACGGGGAGGTTTTGAAGCACGGTCTTCTGGAAGAGGTTTTGGGTTTATTTTTGCTTTCCTGAGGCTTTGCCTGAGTGTTGGCTGTGCTGAACACTGCCCTTGCCTTGTCAGTTGAGCCCATCCTCACATTTCCTTTCTGGAGATCGCCTGTTCCTCAGAGATGTAACTTAATTTGGGCTGTTTCTAGTGGAATTGTCTCTCCTGAACAAAGCAGTATTTTCCAACCTCCCTGATAAAAGTGCTTGAACATCTGTTTTGTGCTCAGAGTCGACAAACAAGGGTCAGGACTAGCCCAAATGTGTGCTTTCAGTCCCCAAGCCACAGTCCTGCGGGTCACTGGCCACCTCTGTGGACTGTGAGGAAATCCCCCTCGCTCAGTGCCACTGTCAGAGCTCCTGTGACAAACTCTGCTTCAGCTTTTGGCAGCAGGGCTCAGGCAAGTCAAGGAGCTGTTGTGTTCTCCCCAGATACGTTGTGTACTTTAAGATATTTAATTCTGGCTGCAGATGTTAAGTAACTTCTTGATTTTTCATAACTCGAGCAACTAAAATACTTTTTTTTTTTATCTCTGTTTTGCAATCACTGAATCATATGATCAGCCTAAGGATATACAGTTTGCAAATGAAACCAGATTATTATTAGTCTTGGCTATTTCAGCATGGGGAGGAAAGGAGGAAAACAAAAAAATGTGTGTACATTTTTTAGACCATTTGCAGTTTGTTTTACCAGTTTCTCAAACTCACACCATGGAAGGTAATGATCACATGAAATAAGTTTTTGTGCACAGGGTGGCAACTTGGAGTAACCCAAAATGCTACTTATAGTCCACAAAACAAAATATTAAAACAAAACCCAAAGCGTATTTTGGGTTTAGGTGAAAAGTAAGACACGCATTTCTATGATTTTTTTTTTTTGGTCATATTTTTTTCTTCCCCGCTGGCAGGAGATTTCTTGAGAGTAATTGTGCCAGCAAATTAGCATTTCCAGTCCTTCAATAGACATTCCTGGAGGTATTCTCTTCCAAGGAGAGCACTTCTGGGAATGACAGCAGCGTGCTTGGGAGTGCTCCAGCTGTCTGGCAGTGAGGTGTGCTCAGCAGCTCTTGCCTTTCCGTGGTTGTTGGAAGACACCTGTGTCTTATTTGCTGTGCTGCACCTTGGAAGTTTTGACTCTTCAGAAAAAAGAAGTTCCTGCCAGGGGGCTCCTGGGAGCCTGCCACAACTCAGCTGCTAACCTGTAACTCATCCTGAAGTCAACACTCAGGTGTCACAGACCACTTTCAGTAATTTTTTTGATAGCCATAATATGGGCATGACTAATGTTATCCTTTCTACACCCTTGTTTTTGTTTTCTTGTGCCTTTGCAAACAGTCACACTAATTCAAAATGAGCTCTGGCTGTTCAAATGGTTTGTGGCCTGGTGGTGGAAGAGGATGCAACACATCATCTGAAAGGCTGCAGTATGTTTTGTGACATGATGTAAAACATCCTGTGGCAGCTCTTACTGCACAGGTGTCATTGCACTTTGCATCAAAGGGCTGGGAATGTCTTCTGTCACTTTGCTAATTGCCTTGTCTCCCTGCCTGGGAGCCTCCTTCGCCCTCACCTTGGTGCCATGGAGAGGAAGGGAGGTTCCGCCCTCACACCCAGTGCCACCCTGCCCCACACCAGGCACAGCTCTGCTCTGATCTGTGGCACTCTCGTGGCTGGTGCTGGTTGTCCAGAGATTTTATAGTGATAAAAGCTGGGAGAATTGGGATTGTCCAGCCTGGAAAAGAGAAGATTAAGGGTGACCTTGCAGCATGTGAAGGGAGCTGGCAAAAAAGATGGGGAAAGAACATTTATAAGACCATACAGTGACACGACAAGGGGGATGGCTTAGAGTGGATTGAGGCTGGCTACTAGGAAGAAATTGTTCCCTGTGAGGTGGTGAGGCCCTGGGACAGCTTTCCCAGAGAAGCTGTGGCTGCCCCTGGGTGCCTGGAAGTGTCCAAGGCCAGGCTGGACAGGGCTTGGAGCAGCCTGGTTTCCCACACCATGTGTCCCTGTCCCTGACAGGGGGTGGAACATGGACACAGTGATCAGACTGTCCAGTGGGGAGGAAGAAAAATTTTTTTTTGGTTTGGAGGAGCGGTATAGCAGGACTTCTTAGGGCTTCATACTCCTGAAAACTGCTGGTAAAGTTGTAGAGCCCTTCCCACCAATCTGAGAAAATAAAACTGTGGATAATGACACCTTGGCTTGCAAGGAAAGAAGGAAGGCATCTGAACTTGAAAACTAAATGCTTGGGTTGTACTTTTTTTAAGTTCAACGCCTGCGGCTGCTTAGAAATGTAGTTTTACTTGTTGCACAGAGTTTACTCTGCATAATACTTTGCAGAGCCGCTAGATTTTTCATTTATACTCAGTCCTATCACATGTCACTGTCTCAAAGGCCTTTTACAACCTAAAGGATTCTGTGATTTTATGTCCTGTTGTACTCGGGTGGGTCTGTAAGTGGTACAGTTCAGAACTCTCTTCTGACTTCCTCAAGTCAAATAGACACACAAAAAGCTCTGAGAGTTTTTTTTCTCTGAAGCAATCATTGCATCAACCAAGGGAAGTCCATCTCTAATACACAAAACAACCCTGGTGCCCCTCCCTCCCCCAAGACCTATTCCTCAATTTCTAACTTTGTGTGAAGTTGAAACACTTGGTCTGATGTAAGCTTTGCAAGAATAAAGCCCAACATCCCTCGTTATGATGTATTTGTGTCTGGGATAGAAATCTTTCCCATCTCAGATTGGTTTGGGCATCACAGACACAAAGTGAAGCAAACAGAATAAATATGGATCAAATACAGCCCATAATAACCAGCACTGGCATTACATTATTGCTGACAATTTACAGTTACAGTGCATTTGCACAGTGCTTTGTGCTGTGATTATCCCATGGAAATTTGTGATAGCTATCACTAAAGCTTACATTGAAACTTTTTCATTTTTTTTAGGCACGAGAACAAGATAAGCTATTGGAGAATTTTACAGGTGTTAGGAAAATTGGTTAAGGAATTATCCTTGATTATTTATGACTCGTGTTATTCCCCACCCTTTTCCTCTGCGTTAGGAGCATTTTGCTGGTACCTTTTGATAAGAATTTGCAGTTAATTAGCAATCTGTGACTCCTTGCTCTTTTCCCTTTAAAAAATATGCACATTTAGGAATTTTTATTTATTTGCATTATTTGATACCCGGAACTTTATGAAAATCTTTTTCTTGGGATTGAAACCTCTGACTCAAAGCAGAATTTTTTATGCTTCTGGATAAATCACCTCTTGTGATTTTGCTTAATTTTCTCCTCACTCCTCTGAGATTATCTAAAAATATGAAAAAAACTTTGACGTGGTGTTTTTGCTCTTCCATACATGGTGTGATGGAGCAGAATCTTGCAGAGAAAATGAAGTCATGAAACCTCAGACAAATGCAAGTTAAAATAAATGACCAAAAAAGAAGTGAGGTGTGAAGTAGGTAAATTTTTAGTATCTCTAAAATGTAGATCCCTGGTATATTCATTGCAGAAGACATGATTCATATAGTTTTATTGCATGCAAAGTTTATTTTGCAAATTATGGATCCTTTGATGCCACTGCAACGGGTGCTTTAGGAATCCTGGAGATACTGGATGGATGCAAATAAACCAAGCAGTGAATAGTAATACCAGAACAAAACACTGAAGGGTTTTACGTTGGTCAGGGACTAAATTTTATCCTTCATTTTAGAATATTTATTACAAGAAAGTCTTTCTGATAGTTTTTTTTTACAGTGTGCAATGAAGCATTATTTAATTAAATGCCATATAAGCTGGACAAGGGCAAATTCAGTAGGGCAAGTGCACTTGGGATGCTTTGTAATTTGTTCCTTAACTATGAGTGTACTCAGTATGGCAGGTTTCCCAAATGAGGAATCACTGCCTCTGGATCCACGAGGAAATAGGATTTCAGGCAATCCATAGGTCCAAAAGAAGAGGGGACATAAATCTTCATCAAGGTTACTCCTTCCTTAGAAATGCAAGAAGGGTTTGAGGCTTTCCTCCAGGAGAAATGAGATGAGCCCACAGCAAGTGAGTGACACACCCTTGAGTCTGGGGACATCAGGATTGCTTGGGGAAGGGATGGAGGTGCTGAGAGGAGTAGCCAAAATTCCTTTTAACAACAAAACTGGGCTAAAATTCAGGTGGTGATGGTCATTTATCCAAAGATTCCAATAAAATGTGTCCAGTTTTGTTTACTTTAGTTCTGGCCGTATGGATTTGGCCATTTAGCCTCCAGTGTTTACACTCAGTGAAGGATGTAAGCAACGACTCCTGTGACAACATCCCTGAAACAGTCACCAGTCTGTTGCCTCTCAAGAAAACCCTCAAAACACAAATGAACCCAAAACAAAATCCCTTCCCATTACAAAAAATGAAAGCCCAATATGCTCGCAAATGCTGTTGGAGTGGTTGGATGCTCATCTGAAGACATCAGTGAGAGTGATGGTAACCAAAATTTGTAGCAAAACCCAGTGTGTGCTATGGACAAATGAACTGCACCAATAAATATTAAAAATACAGGTTTGCATTTAAATTGGGAGCTGAGCAAAGGCTTGTCAGGGTTAAACAGGTCAGGGAGCCTCTGGCTTGGGCAGTTTGATATCCAGGATGCTATGTGATGAAATTCTATGAGCTAAGTTTAATTTAAGTCATGGTTCTCTGTGAAAATGAAATCTTTACTTGGAGCACTTAGGGGGAGGTATTTTTCATGCTTGTTCATCTATATGTGTCTCATTTCATTCTGCATTAATTTGCTGTGAGTTTGACCACAGCCATGGGGTGGAGTGGAATCAGAGCACTGCTGATCACTTCAGTTGTCTGGTCAAAATGCCTTTGATGCCCTAGTTAGAAACTTTAGGGGTACTAGCACCTCCTAGAATGAAAACGAGAGGGGAGCTGGTGGGGATAGAAATAGTGAGAAAATCAGGGTTGTGTCAGAAGACCAAGCTATCTTGATTGAAATCCTGGCACAAACTCCTTAACTGCCCAGTTAGAACTGTTTTCTTTAGGGAATTATTTAATAAAACCACTTTTCTTAGAAAAATTATAACTTCTTTCACCTGAGCAACTTATTGAAGCTCCATTTTACTCCTTGCACACATGCAGAATCAAGTCTTGCTTTCCCACTGATTGAACACCCCTCCATCACTTTCTCATGCCCTTCTTACACCCCCTGAATTGCCCAACATCTCTGGGACATTCCCATCCATTTCAGAAGATCCTGCCCATGTACCCAGAAAGGAGTTTCATTCTTAAAAATCAAACACTTGAAACCAAGGGTTTCATATCAACAAACAGGGAAACTGTGCAGAGAACAATGCAAGTCCTAGAAATCAGGGTTGTGGTTGTCAGCAGTTTTAGGCAGTGGCAGAAGTTTTGCTGAACCACTGAAAGGAACTAATACTCACAAGAGGAAGATGAGCAGAAAAATGTATCACAGTAATCAAATCTGATTGTAATGAGAGCATTTAGAAGAATCTCTGAGTCAGTTAAGCAAGAAAATGTCTTTTCTTCTGGAACCACTTTTGATGGGGAAATGCTGAAACTGCTAACAGTGTGCTCAGATGTGGAAAGCCTACTGTCAAAAATGAACCAGGTTTGCTAAAATATCCCAAAAGCAGGATACATGTTGTTGCAACACAAAGTGTTGCCCCTTGTCACAAATAGATTTCTATGTTCTGTAAACCACAAGCGATCTATTCTTTTTTGGATTTGATCAGACCCTAAGAAGAATTTTTTGAGTCTAAATTGAAAAACTTAAAACTAGAAGAAAACTTAAAACTTAAAACTAGAAGATGAGCATAGAAGAATTTGAAGGAAAATTATAAAAGCTCATGTGTTCAGTGAAGAAAACACCCTCCCTAATGGTACACAGCATTTAATGAATAGTAGTGGAACTGGAATAAAGCCCAGCAGAGTAACACACACAATTTCTGTGTGGCTGGAGGTATGGGAAAGGAACAAACGAAATCCTGGCGCCAGCCAGGACAGAAACGGAGCACTTAGCTGAGCACAGGACATTAGACAGCCCAATAAAACTCCATGGTTCACAGGGCTGAAGGCAGCTGCAATCTCTAATAACATGAGTACAGTCAAGGACCCTGCACCAGAGTTAATAAGCAGATCATTACAGACTCTGACCAAGGCAGTCTCCACACTGACCTAATCGAAATCCAGAATGAGCATTATCCTAACGTGCATGATGAACCAATTAGCCCAGATCTGGGTTGCTTCCACCTGCTCTAGTATCTCAATTTAGAATGGCAAATTAAAACCAAAAAGAGACGAGAGAAGATGTCAGAGGTTGTTTAACGTGGGAAGATGGCTCAGGGTTCCTCTGAGGCTGCAGCTCAGTGCTGCCAAGCAGGCCAGGTTTTTGTGGGCTTCCATGCTCCCATTGAGATGGGATAGCCAGGCCCCAAAATAAAAGATGACTCATCAGGGTTTTTTGCTGGTTCTAGGGATGTGAATTAACAACTGTGATCCCCAAAGGTTCTGCTCTGTGGATCTCTAACTTTTCCTCCTTCCTGAGGATGTTTTCTATCTCCCTGCCCTTTTTCAGGAATTGTTGTGACCATCCAAGTCAGAAAAAAAATTTGCAAAGGTTTGGCCGAGCTTGGTCACTGCACATCAAGGGGTCTCACGGGAGAAGTGGGAGGTTGCTCATGACTCTGGATACCCTTTGGGCAGGGGCAGGATTTGAATCTCTCCTCCTGGAGCCACCTGTGTGTTTTGTTCTCATGTTCAGTTAGAAAAGAGATTGTGAATAATCTGGAAAACCAGGTTTGCTCTCCTGACTCATGGTCCTGGCCACTCTGGGGTGTGGTTTCAGTGAAATGAGTGTGTCATTAGCCAATGCATCCTCTAAGGACAGTAAGATGGAAAAGTGGAAAAATGTTGTGCATGGATTTACCACGCAAAGAATTTAAGACTTGGCCTTTGCTATTTGCAAATGCCCTTTGATCCTTTCCTCTGTGTGAGGATCCACCCATGAGCACCAGAGTTGTGTCAACAGAGGTTGGAAGAGTCCAGAGATGGGTGATTGGCACAAACCCCATGTGCAGACAGATTTATAAGGTCATGACAGCTCAGTGCAGAAAGTAAATACATGGGGATGTGGCAGAAGTAGACCCAAGCATAACACAGGTGATACTTCTTACTTTGTTTTAGGAAAATTGGTAAAAGGAAAAATAATCCATGGTCTACAACTGGCCTGGAAAATGCAGCTACCAAATGATGTTTTTAACACCAAAATTAGCTACTAAGTGTGATATTTATGGATGCATTGTTTTAGTACCATTCAGTAAGGATGAATTTCTTGCCTTTTTCTTAAAGTTATTTGTTGTCTTTCCTTTCAGAGTAACCACACCATTTGACTGTTCTGCACTCTGGGTTAGTAGGGTTTGTTTCTAATCTGCCATCTTCCTCAAGTTCTGGTGGGATATTCATTTGTTAAACCTTTCATTCAAACCCTTTAAGGATTTGTGCCAAGTGCATGAGTTCCTGTAGAACAGAATCCAGATTAATGTGTCCCAGCTCACCTCGCACACACAGCAAAGTTGTTGTCACCTGTGGGTGCATGTGCTTGATACTCATGAAGAATGAGTGATCTACTGGTAGATTATTATATATATTTTACATCATACTGATTTTGCAAAGCTCAGGGTTTTGTTGTTTGTAGCTTTTACAGTCAGCTGGGGAAAAGAAAGGGAGGAATGGCAGCAAAGAAAGATATTAACCCTCAAAATCTCATTCTTTGGACATTGTTCTGTAATCAAAGGGCAGGCATTCCCTGCTCTGCACACTGCCTGCACCAGTGGCCTCTTGCATCAGGCAGTGCTGCTGACTCCGGTGATTTACTGAGACTCTCATGACTCCGCACGTTTGTTCTTTTGTGGTTTTGGAGGAGGGTTTGAGAATAGAGTCTGCGAGATTAAACAGGAAGGAAGAAAATTAAAGTCTCTAATGCATTGCTTTGGAGGCCCCTGTGCTCTGCAGGGTGGGTTTGGGGTGGGCAGAGCATCCTGAGCACTGGTGGCACTCCCAGCACTGAGCACCAAGTGCAGATGGACCCACGTGGCCACATTGGTTGGAAGTGTGACAAAGGACACGAGCACCAGGATGGCTGTGGAAGCTGACATGTGAAATAGGTGGTGAGGAACAGGGAACACAAAGAAAGACTCCAAGCCCCCAAGTACACATACATATCCTAGAGTCCTGGCTTTAGCTGGGAAATGGGAAAGGTTTTAATTTAAAATTTGATTTAAGGGAGAGAGACTTTTTCATTAGCGTAGCAGTTACTCACTCAGTTGGGAGCTATTGGAAGAAATTAAAGTACATTTGGCAATCTATATGCTTCAAGCAGGAATGGGATCTATCTGTCTATTTATCCACCTTTCTGCCTAATCACATAAATTCCATGATATCCAGGGTTACATTTTCCCTTTTCTCAACGGCTGCAAAATCTGCCTGCCTGAAACCCCACTGAAAGGAGAAAGTTAATATCAATGTCAACCACTCTCTTAAGTTTTTGTATTACTGTTTCTTTCTGCTGTTAAGGG
Source organism: Anomalospiza imberbis (assembly GCF_031753505.1). Lineage (NCBI taxonomy): Eukaryota > Metazoa > Chordata > Aves > Passeriformes > Viduidae > Anomalospiza > Anomalospiza imberbis. Next base: position 3,098,726 of record NC_089687.1, read on the forward strand.
ATGGGTTTTCTCTCCATCAGCTGGAAAACCACAGTGGAAAACATTTTGTTATTGGCTTTTTTTTTTTTCTTTTCAATGACATTTTTCAGGGAGGAGAAAAAAAAAAGGAAAGCAGGCAAAAAGAAAGAAATGCAAGTAAAAAAATCTAAGATGAAACCAGAGGAGAGTGGTTTGGGGAAGTGCGTGTTGTGTTCATAACCTTGTTTTAATGTGCAGTTACCTCCTTTCTCATGGAGCTTAGCATAAAGTTTTGTAAGTTGTGGGGCTTTTTTTTTTTTTTTCCTCTTTTGTCAAAAAAAATTATGAAAGTGTCGCTTTTCCTTTGCGGTTAATTCAGGAGAGATCCTCAATTCGAGCAGGGCACATTTTCATGCAAATACAGCAGCACAGTTTCCAGCCCCCTAATAGCTTCTTACAAATGATGTGCCATTACAACGAGGTTTATTTAAACAAATTTAATACATCTTTAATCAAGCTGGAGAGCATTTTCAAAGGTCACGCTCCAAATCAGGATCACTGTTCAGAGCTTATCAAAGTATTAGCTTAAGGGGGAGGGAGAATTATTTCTTGGACAAGTAATTTTAGGCAAATCTTTATTTACATTTTTATTCAGTTATTAAATTTTATTCCTTTCCCTCCTCCTCCTAGTCTCCATTTATGAACCTATAAGAAAGTCTGTAAATGGAGCCATAAGCATATCACAGCAGTTACTATTTCCAGGGGCTATTCCTTTGAATCGACTGGGCCCATAAAAGCAAGGATGAAGTCACTTTTTTTTTTTTTTTTTTTTTAACACAAGCTCTGTGTATCCATTTCATACAAAAACTCTCGCCCGAGGGTCTGATATTAGGATAAATATATTGGATGGATTTTAAATTAACAAAATAAGTTAAAACCAAAATCTGAGCATAATGGGTATTTAAAGGTGCTCGCCTGTTCCTGGTGCAAGAGGATAATTATTGATGCTAAGTCATTAGGACTAATGGGAGCTGCAATAATGGAGCCCAGGAATGCACCCAAGCTCACACCTCTGGTGTCATTCACTGGGTATTTATCTGTAAATAGGTCACAGAGGGTTTAACTGGTGCAGAACCAGTTGTCCCTGCACAGGGTGTCTCTGGTGCTGGCACCTCACCCTCTGGTGAGCACAAAACTCAGTCCTTTGGCCTCTGCTTTACAGGAGGAACCAAAAAGGCACCAGGGTCAAAGGGGGAGTGAGCCCTTGAAGTGCACAGACAGAAACACCCCTGAGATTTTAATGCTCATTAGACTCGGGAGATCTCAACCTTTTCATTACAGGGAGGTGAGACTGGACATCTGTGCAGGTCATGAAAAGAGCTTGTTCAAGCTCTGTTAATTCTCTTTTTAGGGCTCACCTTGCAGACAGGATTTGGGATAGGGCTCAAAAGGAGCTGTGCTGAAGTACACACCCAGGTACTCCTGGAAAACTGGTGTTTGCAGGATTAAGGAACTGCTTTGTACCCAAACCTCCAAGAAACCTTTGCATTTAGTACTGATATCGTCCACATGGCAAAATAAATAAGTGGACTCATATCACCCAGTTTTCTCTGAATGTGAATATTTTAAAATTTGAAATATTAATATTAAGAGAATAATTTATCAAGAAAACCTTTTTTTTTTTGACTTCCAAATGCCACTTTTCTGTAGTGTTTGTGGATTTTTATTTATTTGTCTTTTAGTAATCTTAATGATTTTTTAGCAATGGTTTTTGTAGTTGATGTCCACATTTTGCTGCTGGTGACATAAAAGACAGGATATTGTTTCCTTTCAATGCTCAGAAGGGTTTTTTAAGAGGAAGGACTTGAAAAAAATTTGAATTTTTGAGCAAATTTACAGAACAACATCAGATAAATAGAATTAGGAAGCATCAAAGGACTTTTAAGTGCCTGAAAGGTCTGCACTTCTTCTTTCTCTGTTGTTCATGGGACTGTGGATTCATCCCTTGGTGTCTGAGACACTTTATCTTTCTTTTTTCCACCTGGATAAAGAGAGGGGAAAAAGCAACAAAAAGAGGGGGGTAATTAATGAAATATAATAATTATGCACAGGCTTTATGCTCAGTTTTATCGTAGCCATATGGCATGTTGGGCTGTTTGGGCAGAAAAAGTTAATAAAGCTTGGTAAACTTCAGAATAGATTAAATAAACCAGAAAAAAAATACATTAAGGAGTAAAGGTTGAGGGAAAATAGCTGCAGGAGGCATAATTTTGGGGCTGGAGAGAAAGAAATGAGCATCCAAGGACTTCTGACCATTGCAGGTAATCCCAAAATGTGGGTATTGCACTGAAGGGTAAATGAAATTCCGTTGGTTGTATTTACAACAACACATCTTCACTCTGATCAGCAACTGATAGTCCAAAATTCTTGTACCTTGGGTTGGTGTTGGTGGTGATCCATTTGTCTGCAGGGACACTGAGATTCCACTTGCAAATTCACTGGCAATTGTTATCCCTACAAGCTCATTCATCCTTTTCTTTCTCTTAACATTCAGAAATTTTAAAGAATTTCTGTTTTAACACACTTCTGTGACTCTTTCTAAATTACATGGCTGGCATGGGGTTTGCTTTTATTGCATATTTGTGCTATGCCAGTTTTAGTTCCTTTTTTTTTTTTTTTTGTTACATGTTTGTTATTTGGAAATTTGTTCTCAGGAATATTTTTTTTTTACCATAATGGGTTGTTTGACCTCTTTTGGTTCCCGGTTCAAAGCAGGGAGGTGGCACTTGTGCTCATAGCAAAGGTTTCATTCCCCTGGTTTGACAGGCAGTGGCTCTTCCCAGTGCATAGTTGGGGGTATATATTAAAATATTTCTGCTCAAATGTTAATGTGGATGAAGCTCTTACCACCATTTGTAAAATATGAGGAGGAGAAAGTATCAGCATAGGTTGGAAGTGAAGAAACTTTAATTCTAATCTCATTCTTAAGGTTCTACAGAAAAGAGGGAGTGATCAAACTCCAGACTGAGCATATACGTATGAAAATAAAATAAATAATAGCAAACAAACCCAAACTATGATGCCAGCTTATTCAAAGTTCATAATGGATTTATGCAGTAGAAATATGCTGTTAAAAACTGGAAATATTCATTCTGAAGGTGCTTACTGGTGTGTTGTTTGTGTTAAATTATATTTTTAAAAAGAAATAGATTTAGCAAGTTTGAAGTTATATGGAATATTCTCTTCTGAAGTTGACTAAATTAAATGGAGTATTCAACCAATCTAATTCTGTTCTCAGATTTTGTGTCCAAGAAATTGTGTCCTGCTTGGGGTAGAGGGCTTTTTTTTTCAGAGCTCAAGATTTCAGGATGAGATGAGAAATCTTCTCATCCTTCATGTTTTCTTGTGTTCCTTCTATGCTATTAGAAATACCTAAATACAACAACTTTATTCAGCTCAAGGTAACTGTCAGCTGGTGCACTTTCTGCTCATCTCCAATTTTTAATGCTGCAGAAAAAAATCCTTCTAATTTTTTTTCTGCTTTTTGCATTGACAGCATAGAATTGGTGTGATTTGGGTTTGAAGAAAGGAAATTTAATGGCGGGGATGGCATCGTGGGCACTCCCTTGATGTGTACGAATCACATCTTCCAGTGGGCTCAGTGAGCCCGACAACGTTCCTAAAATTCCTTTTTGTTTTTTTTTTTTTTTAATGCTATGTGACAAAACTTGATAGGAATCAACCAAGTTCCCTCTTGATCTTCTGTTGAATAAGTAGTGGGCTGAGCAGAAAAACAAACAACAAAGGGCTGTTGACACTGTAAACCCTAAGGGTTCCTTCTGAGAGAGACTGAGTTGGAGCAGAGTAAATAAATAGGACAGCAGCTCTGCAAGCGGCACCCAGGCCCTTCCAGGACTGCCTGACCCACCAGGCAGTCAATAATTTTGGCCAGATAGTGCTTTGATATGCTCTGGTAGAGCCAAGAAGACCCTTTCTCTGGAAATAGCCACCATAGCAGAAGTGTAACTGGCCCATTTGTGCTCCGAGGGTCGTGTTCTGTCGTGTACTGTGGTAAATGCTGAGCACGTTTGCTGTAATGCTGTCATTTATTCCTTGTAATAATCCGAGGAGGTGATGGTTGTTATTAACTGAAAGCATTGAGTATCATAGTGGGGGATTTGGCTGACATCTTCTAAAAACGTGCAAAAGGGAAAAAATGAAAAACAAAAACAACAAAAAAAAGTGTTCTTCACAGCTGCGGTGTCAAATTTACACAGCTGGAAATTTCGAAATTTAAAGAATGGAAATTAATTTGTGCATGCCAAGCAAGGCACATGGCACAACACAAGAAAAAAAAATAGATGTCTAACCAGAAAGAAAGCAACAGGAAATGAAAATAATGGATAAGATTGGAATATATATATTTTGATCAATGTACCAAGCATTGTGATATCCAAAAATAATGTTGATCTGGTAAAAACAAGCAAAGCCACCTCTGTAATATGGTATTGATCTTGTGACAACTTTTTTTATATTATTAGTGACTTCATTTTTTTTTTTTTTATGAAGTTCAAGTTTGTAGCCTGTGCTATAATGAAAATTTCAGGACTTTCACCTAGTTTCCTTATACTTTATTGGGAGAAGACTGCAATTATTTTCCTCTTTCAGCATGTACTTCCAGGAAAGACAGAGAGAGATGGGGATGTAGAAATGAGTTTTAGCATGTGAAAATAAAGACTTTTTGGTATCGTAACCCCAACCAGCCAAGCAAACAGTGTTTTTCATAGTTACAGTATTCAGGAATAGTTCATGTTCTTTGGATCTTTTGTCTGGAAGGTCAGAGAGTTGCTTTAGATGAACTCTGGATTTTTTATGGAGCAGCCTTGATGTCCTGATGTTGGGATGCCCACTGACACATTGGTGTAGAACGCACTTCACAACTTGCAGGCTGCAATTCCTCTCCAATTTCAGCTTTGGGTCCTGCTCTGAATTCCCACAGTACTTTATTGAGAACTTATGATCATGTTCACCATACATATGGGTGTAAATATTGAAATATGTCTGCTGCAAATATTAATGTATATGAAGCTCTAGCCATCCTTTCTAAAATATGAGGAAGATAAAGTATACGGCTGTCCTTCAAAAAAGGAAATTTTTGCTTTTCACATCTCTTCCCCTTCCTTGAAGGTCAGAAACCAGTGTGGGTATCTGTCCACTGATAGTGATTATGTAAAAGTATTATTTTTATCTGATATATTGTGATCCTACAGAGGAGTGCTAGTCCAAACTAAGTGCAGTTTTTATTTCTGTAACCTCACCATTGTTCTTCTGCTTTTTTTTCCTGGCCCAAGCACAATTCTAAAGTAACCCAGAGTACCCATCTTTTCTGTGCCAGCACTAAGATCCAACCTCCACACTTAACCTAAGTTGTACTCAGTTTCTCTCTATATAGTTGCACTGTGATTTGGGGGAAAAGTTCTGTTTTCCTTGAGTTTTTCCTTATAGAGCTGCCCTACACTTCTTACCATTTTAAATCTCTGGGGAGATTGTGTCAAAATTTAAAAGTGCCCAAAACTTAAATTACTCAGTGTTTGAAGTATTTTTTTTTTTTTTTAGAAAGCTGATGCTTGTTTTTTCTTTCTTTTTTTTTTTTTCCTCCTCTCCATGAATCTTGAATTGCTGGGTAATTTTTATTTTAATTTCTAGTTTGAGAGTGATAGGCCAGTTGCCTGTCTAGTGATAAGCACTACATTTTCAAGATTATGCCATGAATAATTATTTCTTAAGAGCTTTTATTTTTTCCCCTTGCAAATCTCTCAGCACTGTTTTCTTTCCCTCTTGCTCCTCCTAGCACTGTGTGCTTTAACTTTTGTTCTGTGCCACTCTGCCAGCAGGACAGTGCTGGCCTTCTCCCATCGTTCAGGTGGAAATAATTTACTCATCCTTCCCTAATTCCATAAATCCATCCTTCCATAATTTACTCATTCCACTCATCCTTCAGGTGGAGATAATTTCCTTGGTGGGCTTGTGAAGACAGATGGGTGGGACAAAGAGAGGCAGAAGAAGGAAGAAACACAGGTTGGAACCTGGTCTAGTGGAAGATGTCTGTGGCAGGGAGTGCAATGAGATGAGTTTGAGATGCCTTTCAACTGAAATCATTCTGCAGTTCTATGAGTAAATAAATCCAGACCGAACTCTGTGTGTGTTGCATTGGCAGTGATCACAAAAAAAGAGGTACTGACAAGTGCTGCAGTACTTGGTGTGTAGTCTGAAAGGAAATATTCTGAATTTACAGGCCAAAACGGCTGTAGCAGTGCCAGCCTGAATGGGAGGTGAGTAAGAAATGGCTCCAAAAGCCCTCAGGCTGGCAGGGTGGGAGCTGTAGACACAGAGAAAGCAGAGCCAGGAGAGGAGGCGATCAGTTAATGTCCTCATGGCCTCCATCTCAGCACCAAAACGCTCTCGGGGAGGTGAGTGTGCTCACCAGGAGCTCAGGGTCCCACGCTGAGGCAGAGGATGTTAGCAGGCACTAACAGGACCACTCAAACTCTGTGCTCAGGCATCAGTGAATGAGGGAGGGAAAATCTGTCCTGAAACACCCAGGAACTGGCTGGCTGCAGTCCTCAGGAATGAGTTGACAGTGGGAAAAATTCCCTTTGCTGTGAGCAACCCTCCCATCTGAGGTTCCTGGAGTGTCCCATGGACACAGGCAGGGATTGAGGAGACCTTGGAATGGCTCTGATGGAGCCAGAAGGTGGCTTCCCAGCTGAGGGAGCATGAGAGGGACCTCAGAGGCAGGGAAATGAGGTGATACAGAACAAGAGGAATTATTTTGGAAAAAAACCCTCATTCACTCCTGTTTTTCCTGCAGGGAGGTTGGAGAAGACAGCCCAGGAGGGAGGAGTGACCCATCTGCCATTCCCCCTCTCTGAGCTCCGTGGCTCACTCCCTGCTCCTCCAGGGAAGGCACCCCTGTCCTTACTGTACGTGGAGAAACATCCCAGTTTCCCACATTTTAAATCAATCTCAGGTTTAAGTGAAGGTGCAGCCTTAAAAGTTATCCCAGCTCCACTGTTTCCCCTGATAAATTACATGAATAACATTTGAGACAATGCATTGTTAAATATTTATGTCTAGTACTATAGAACCAGAAAAAGCACAAGAACCCCTAGAAGAATAAATATATTTACCTAAATAAATTACTAAGACAAATATACTCCTATGTGCTCTGTACCAATAAACAGTAGGTATTCACTAAATTGTGGAATATAAATGGCTCATTTCCTCTAAATGTACACTGAAAGATCTATAACATGTTACACATTTCCTGTGCTTTGCATATATATTTCAATATTCATCATGAAAGGCCTTGCTTATGTGTCAATATACATTACTTTGCATGTATTAAGAAAATATTTTTTTAATTTTGCCATTACAGATGTGCTTTGCTGTGGGGGGGTGCTGCTGAAAACAGAGGTTTTATTTCATGATTAACCCTTTGGTGGCTCGTCCTGTTTTATCAACGTGACATTTGCACAAAATGAATTGCTTGCTTAGACACAGCTAACTAAATAAAAGCAGGCCAGAGCTGATAGTATGAAAAATGGATTTTCATTACTGTTTCATTGATTCTTGTAAATAAGGGCCTGAGGCCTGCTCCAAAAAGGCTGCAAACAGTAATAATTTAATCTGAGGTGACATAGACCAAAATGTATGTGGACAAAAATCATCCTTGAATATTAAACAACAGCCTCAAGACAGAGAAAAGTGTTGCAGGCGAATTTAAATGTATGCAGATCGGTGGGTAACATATTTAAAAACAGAAATTAAAGATTCCTGTCATAAATCACATTTGCTGCCATGGATATGCCTTGTTATGCTGGTGTTTAAGGAAACCTGAAAGGTTAAGGCAGTTGGTGCATTAAATCGTACAAGGATAATTAATACTTTTCTTGTGGCTATTTATAAGAAATGGAAAATATAGTTAGATCAGCTGTGGCACTGTAGTAATTTGAGGGGGAAGAAACGAAAGTATGAGTCAATAGTTTTAACTGGACAAATGTCAAAAGCTTAATGAGGCAGTATCCTAATTTGGAGACCTTTTAAAAGTTACACGCGAAAAAATGAGACAAAATAGTTTGTTCTTGTATTGCATATAAGATTTTTTTTTTTGCCTTTCAAACATTTAGAACCTGTTTAGTAAAAATAATTGAGAATAATTTCTCTGACGGAAGTTTAAAAGAAAAGAAAATGGAATCTGTTCCATGGAAGCAAAGTGTAAATCAGGTCTTGACTCCAGAATCAAGAACTTTGCTTTTCTTATACATCTTCTAATTAAAAAGACCAGTATATTTCGCTATAAAATAGCCTGAAACTACGTGTAAGAACATTATTTCACTTATAGTAGTTTGACTTATTACAGTAGCTCCTAACGTTCAGGATGGCTCATAGCAAGACTAATGTAGAAAATAATTTTCCCCTTCAACCTGCTGAAGCATTAATCCTTTTTCTTTCTTTTCTTTTCGTTTTTTTTTTTTTTTTTTTTTTTTTTTTTTTAACTTGGGGTTACATTCAAACAAACCCTTCCAACTACTGTAATTCCCCAGAGGAAAATACTCCTTCATCACTCATTGAGCTCAGGTTTATGATCAGCCTATTATTTAAAATTCTTATTTTTCTTTTCTTTCATGAATAAAAACAATAAACTTTAGTGGTATCAAACATTATTAAAGGGTCTCAGAGCAACAAGACAGAAGGTTTATATGACCAAACTCTCTTAATATAAAGGAGTTGTATATTTTCAGATGTCACTGCCATTCATCTCTTCTCTCTCTCTCTCTCTCTGCCCCCCTTAAGCGAGGAATAAAGATTCTATTTAAAAAATCTCACCAGCATGTAATAACTTTTCACCTGTTTCATGAAAAGTTAAACACTTGGAATACAATTTGCCTCGCTGTTATTTTTATTCTGAATGAAAACAGGAAGTATTTTTTTCTTCAGAAGGGATTAAAAGAAAAGAAAGACAAATAATCTAAGAAAATTATTTTCAGTCTAAAGATGACTTGCTGGGGGGGGCGGGAAATTATTTCTCAAACCTCATTTAGTTTCTGATCTGTTTGGAGAACATTTAATCTATCATTTTACCAAAACCAGAAAAAAATTAGATTTTTGAAACTTTAATCCGGTTTTGATTTTCAAATATTCATAAAAATTGCCATGGCTTCATGCAGATCTTTGGAAACAAATATTAGTGATTTTTTTTTTTTCACAGCTCTAGCTAGAACACGCTGTCTTTGGCAAGTTTCTGTTTGCAACAAACAAAATGTGATACTTTATAGGTTTAATATTCATCATTACCCCGATGTGTCATTGCTATGTGGTGTCACGCCCTGCTACTTTCTGGACAGTGTTTCCCATTTGATTATGACAAACCTTTCCTTAAGAACTTCACTTAAAAAAAAAAAAATTATAAGAGATTCCACTAATCTAAAATAAAGAAATATTTCCCTTTGGAGGGTTGCATTGCAAATAGAAGATGTGATGTGAAGTGTATTCAGCGTGCTGACTTTCCAAGAATTAGCTGGAAAATAGTCAAAATCCAAAGGGGAAAAAAAAGGTGTGAAATCAGAAAATTCAAAATCCAAAAATCCCAGCTTTATAAGGCTTCTGTTAAAATGGAGAGAAGGAAAAAATATTTCTTTGTAGTATTCCTTAGATAACAATGTGGATTTAGTAAATGTGGTTCTGATGATAGCAGTGTTTTTTTGTTTTGATATGATATTTTCCTTCTGCAATGATATGAATGTCTGAATATCAGAAGCTGAGCTGGTTATGGACTTTTCTGGTTAGTACATTAAAAAAAAAGGCATAGTATAATGATCTGTTAAATAAAACCACTTATATTTAGTCACACCCTCCTAATTCATGAACCATATCTTCATAGCTGAACCATCTCCTACACTACAAGCAACCAACAATTGCTTCTGGAGGTTGGAGCCTTGCAGATATTTAATATATATTTTTAAATAAAAAAGAAATTGCTTCACAGCCACTCTATCAATAAAAACAGTCTAACTTTTTATCTCTGGTACAAAGCACACTTTCCATACAATAACTATAAACTGTGGGCAAAGTTCTTCTGACAGTGGTATGTTCAACAGAAGGAAAATGTCTCAAACATTATATTTTGATCTGGATAAACAGGCAAACTGCAAAGAAAGATGTAAGGCTTGCGTTCGCAGAGCAAACAATTTTTTTTTCTCTTTTAAAATTTTTAAACACGTAAACATACAGCATAAAGTCACAGGATCCAAAAAGCCTGTAAATCTCAGTCTAGAATTTTAAAAAGTGGTTTGAACCCAACTGTGTTTATCTTTATTTTGCCTAGACATCTGCCAGTACTTTTTAGGCTGCTGCTGCTCGTTAGGCCTGAGCAAATAACTTGCAATTATTAATGTTTTCCTTGAATTTGTACTACATTTTCTGTGTATGAAATATATGAAGAAGATCATGACATTTTCAAATGTCTTTGTTATTGGAAGTTATTTATGAATTTTTCCATGGCATATTTTTCCCTGTGGGTGGTATTCACTCTTGTGCATGCACAAGGACTAAGCAGTACTTAGACCCCACTTAAATCTTCACAATATGTCTTGTGCAGAGGATTGATTTTCATGCAGAGGGACTTGTATATTTGATCAGAGGGATATTCATTTTGCTATTCAAACAGATATTTCCAGGAGATAAGCTGCGATGCAGCAGCTCTGGATGTGCCGTCCAGCAGCTCTGGAGGAGCCACATGTAAATCAGGCTATTTCTATAAATAATGTACACTTCTTAGAGGGAAAAACTTAAAAAATGCAGAGCAGCAGATTGTGCCGGTGTTGTTCTTGGGTTAATTCTCGGCAAACACAAAGCTTCCCACGAAATGCAAGTTTTTATTAAATAGCTCCAAGTTTTCCTCCCCCTTCAAGCCCAAACTGCAGTTTTTGCTGTGTCATGAGTGGTTGTATTAGGAAGCCAATGCTGTAATAATTTTTTTTTTACTTTTTTAAATTAATGTTCCTTTTCACTGTGTAATTGGAAGACCTTCAGATCAATTGAGAGTCTACGACTCTTGGGCTCGGAAAATAACAAACCCAAATGGTGCTTTGGACATTTTTTATGAGGAGAAAAACAGGTGGGCTGTGCGTGAGTGGCATGGAGGGGCCCAGAGCACTGAAAAACGAAAGCCCTTGGTGCCACTGCCCTTTCCAAAGGCAGAGGTGATGGGGAGGAAGCACAGTGACAAGGGAGAACTGGGAACTCCAACTTCCATGTGGCAAATCCCCAAATCCCGCAGCAAAGGGACTATGGCTGCCAGAGCCAGTGGGTTCATTCAGGGGTGAAGGGGGTAAAGAGATGCATAGAGCAGGAAAAATTGCTTTTGCCCCAAAGACTTGAGGTCAGGCATGACTTTGGCCATGCTCATTTCGCTCCTTGCTTAGGCTAACTCAGGCCTCAGCTTTTTCATGCCAAATACCAAGGCCTACACTTCTCCCTTTAATCCTTTCTGGCAGTTTTTTCCTCTTATGGGAGCCTTTTTTAATTGGTTTCATCTTCCTCAAGCCAAATGTTGTGAGCTTTCTCTGCTCCCCTAAGCACTAGGGCTGTTGCTTCAATGTCCACTCCCATTAGATGACTCCCATTACCAGTTCCACCTCAAGCATGATTCATAAAGTTTAAAGCCAAAGGGAATGATTAGATCATCCAGCCTGACCTCCTGTATACCACAAGCCATTAAATTTCACTGAATTACCTCTGGATTGATCCCAATAAGTTTTGTTTTTCTGAAGAATATCTTGAAGAAATCACCCAGTCGTTGTTTTGAGTGATCAGGGACAGGATTGTCCCTGTTTCCTCTCTGTGGATTATTCCTGTGGTGAATTACAGTTGATTGAAACAAAAGGGCCCAGAAAATCATTGAAACACTCTTTCTTAATTTCCAAAGATTAATTAGAACCCTCTTCCTAATCTGTGGATGATTATCTGTTATAGCTCATGCTCTGTTTCACAGAAGCTCCATGGAAGCATATGTTGTACATAAAAGAGTGGGGGTTATTTTGGTCAGAAATTGCTCTTTTCCCCACAGTTCCTGATACTCCCCTCCAGTATTTCTAAATATTTTTTTCTCAAGAAATCCGGGAAAATGTGTCAGTTTTATCACTATATTACAGGTATGAGCGAGTGTATGGCTTCACTCCTGTGTAAGGTGTGACTCCACAAAGCCCAAAGTTGTTCAATAGCCCGTCTCCAACAGTTGTTAGGAAAAGTGTAAGAACAGGCCAGGAAGAGAGACTCCCCTGGCACACCCTGCTGGTCCTGGCAGTGAGGCAGAGGTGACACGTTTGTGGCCATATCATGGTGTTCTGTTTACTCCACTGCTTCTGTTCATTGCACAGACACTCTGGTAATTAATCCCATGTATGACTCTCACCTTCCTGGTGAGTTCCACAGCTCAGTTGTGCAATGTAGTGTCTAAAACAACTGGTTTTGTTAGGTTGCAGATCAGTACCTCTTGTCTGAGTGCTGCTGACTCCTTGTTTTAGTAGACATTATAGAGTTGGGTTTTTGATCTCTCATTTGGTTCAACTTTGTGCAACTTCTCTCAAATGTTTCCAGTGCTGACCTATTTGGATCCTTTCTTTTTGAGAAGTGATGATCTCTGATTATCCTGATTTCTCTATATTGCACTTTGGTGTCTGTTATGCATTTTTAAAGGTGAGGGCGATGGGAAAACTAAGAGTTCAATATTCAAGATATGGGAACACAGCAGATTTTAAAAGAAAAGCAATGAATTATTTTAGAATTCCACGATGGGTTGGGTTGGAAGGAACTTTAAAGATCTGTTCTACTCCCTTCCAGGGAAGGCAGGGAAACCTTCCACCCCCCCAGGTTGCTCCAAGCCCTGTCCAACCTGGCCTTGGACACTTCCAGGGATCCAGGAGCAGCCACAGCTTCTCTGGGAATCCTGTGCCAGGGCTCCCCACCCTCACAGGGAATAATTTTTTCCTAAGATCTCATCTAAACCTTATCTCTGTAATATCTGTGTCTTTTTTATATTTCTTTTCTACTAATTCCTATCCCCATTTTACCTTCAGGTGCACCTGATCATTTTGACACCACCTATTTGCCACCCATGAGTGATTTAGTGACTCCAAAACTTCTAGTTTAAAATCTGATATTAACTAAATGCATCTTATAATTTAGAAGAAATATTTGTATATGTTTAAAACGGTTTTGCACATGAAATAAAATAATAGCTACTTGTTCAAATTAAATATTTTGAGGATGTCTTTGGCCTTGCTGTGATTTGGTTGCTCACTACTCTTTTAGTTAAGCAAACATTTTCCCTATCCTGCATTTCATCCAAAGAGGGCTGCAGTAGATGACCAAGAAATTCTTTTTAACATTACTCTAACAATTGCTACTGTGCTTGAAATGAAGCACTTCAGTACTCAAGACACACACACACACATATTCCAAATAAAAACCCCAGAACAAAGCTAGAAAAGCATTTAATTCTCATCTGTAAATAGCCCAGTTAGCTCTGGGAAGCAGTAGAATACATTGGTTTTTACACAGGAAGCAGGAGCTCGTTATGCGTTGGTCCCCACCCCTTTTTCTAGACCCATGTGGAAATACATGTGTTAAATAACCCAACACTTCAGCAATATACTCTATTTATATTTTATATAAAATAATAATCTGGGCCACGGTGCTTTGAGTAGTTCACAGAAGCACAAGAAGTCATTAACCTAATCCGCAACATAACATGATGTAAATCATATAAGATGTCATGCATTTTTAGAGGAAGTATTATTTTGAGTGAATACAGACACAGCTATTTGGCATGATTTCTTGAAGGGGATGGGAGTGTTGTGACCCAGAAAATGTGCTGCATTTATTGCTTTGACTCAGGATGTCATGAAGCTTCGCATAAAAATGGAAGTTCAAAACAACAACTTAAAAAAAAAAAAAAAAAAAAAAAAAAAAAAAAGAAAGTTAAATACCAGGAATGTCTTGGTCTAGCTCTAGATTTGGGCTGTGCTGAAGTGAGCATTCCAGCCTCTTGTATTCATGTCTTTACCAAGAGTCACTTCAAAGAAAACTTACAGAAACCAGAAAATTCTTCATTATGGACGACTAAACTAAATTAATGGTACTACTTCTAGTTCTTTAAAATTTATATTTTTTTCTTAAGAATGAGAAAAGGAAAATCTGAGTAATTACTTACAGGACACAGTATATGACTCATTTTTTGTCATCACAGCTGTCTACACAAGGTTTTAAAAATCTACCTACTCTTGTATATGCTTGGGTAATAAAGATCCAGCCCATATAAAGCCAGATGCAGAGCTTGCTGAAATCATAGGGAGGCTTTGTAAATATTCCAGTACTCTTGGATGCAAGTTCTGCAAATCAGGATGCAGTAGGATCTTTCATATAAGTAAATCACATAATATTTTTCATAGAAAGTGAAGTATGTACAGAGAAGATGCTGCATGCTTGGAGTGTGAGTTCAAAGGAGTGGAGAAGTCATCAGCAAGTTCCTGGCTGTGTCCCATATGGAAGCAGGATACTTGCAACCTCAAAATGGTAAATCCCACTCATTAAATTTCCTTTAGAAAGAGTTACAAATCATTGCTTTTGAGCTCATCTGGGAGCTCCACAAAAGCAACTTTAGAAGATCTTTATCTTCATTGGGAAAAGTTCTGGTAGACTTCCATGAGTTTTATCACAGAATCACAGAATATTTTGGGTTGGAAGGGACCTTGAAGATCATCTCATTCTACCCCTGCCAAGGGCAGGGACACCTTCCACTGTCCCAGGCTGCTCCAAGCCCTGTCCAACCTGGCCTTGGATGCTTCCAGGGATCCAGGGGCAGCCACAGCTGCCCTGGGCATCCTGTGCCAGGGCCTCAGTATCCTCATATGGCTGTACTTGCCCCTTCCTCTTATTCCATGGCAGGAAATCAGTATTTTATAGTGATAGCATGAGGAGAACAGGCTCCTTGCTCCACTGTGATGGGAACCACATTCCCCAAAGCTCCCCTCAAGCCCACAGTAAGAGTTGCACTGGAAATACCTGAACTTGTAAATGCCATGTAGAGCTATAAAATAAATTTCCTGAGTTTCTTCCACTCTCCTAAGGATTTTTTGGGGTTTTTTTTTACTTGCAGGTAGCTCCTAAAATCCTGCTGTTGCCAGCCTTGTGACAGCAGGAGAAAAGTCGCTGCCCTGTTATTCTCACCCAAACTCAGGCAGGAGTGGCAGAGCTGTAGCTCCTGCATCAGTTTGCAGCCCACTTGTGCAGGCTTAAGTGGTTGATGTAGTTAGGGCTCTTACCCTAATGTGCCAGCACTCAGCTAAATGGAACCTATGATCTCCTCTGAGGTTCATCCATCATTATTCAGAACCTCTGCCTTGTGCCGTCATGCGGGCAAACACTTTCATGTATTTATTCATCTCATTGTAAGAATTTCTGCAAGCATATGCAGACCACTAAGGCCAGCAGTGATTAAAGCCATGCAGCCTTGAGCAGATGTAGACACTTTAGTTCACCCTATTCATTCTGCTGAAGGAGTCTAAATCAAGTATTTTCGGCACCAGGAAGAGAGCTCATCTGTTGCTGAAGATCACTGCTCTCCCCAAATATCTTTCTTAATCGTTGTCTTGTCATAATACTTGCCTGTTCCATAATTCATTTTGTACAGAATGGAGCACTGAAATGGATGCTGAACTTTTCTCACATTCCCTGTGTTTGGGTGACTACAGCAAAATCCTGCTTTTAAGGAAGTAATGGGAAGGAGATGTGAATCCTGGAAAAGGGAAGAAATCATATCGGTTTGATAATTCGTTACCTTTCCAAAACAGAAGAGATATGGAGGGAGAATGTGGGAGGAAACAGCATCCGTGGAGAGAGAGGATTCAGCCAAAATGATTTTAATTTTAATAGGTGATAAAATCCAGGCTGAAACTGGCCTGTGACACACAGAGCCGCTATTTGTAGCAGCACACTTTTAACCGCAGCCATAAAACATGTTTTTCGTCTAAGGAGCATTTCTCTACTTGGTTAATTTTTGTGAGCCTTTCATTTATACAGTAGGTCATCCTCCCAGACAAGCTTTCTGCTGGCCCTGAAGCTCCAAAGGAGCATTTGATTCTCTGCTTGGACCCTGTCCTCTACCTCTGTTCCTTGCCAGCCCAATTAGCCTTACACTGCATGGCTGTCAGTAGCCTAACTACCTTGGAGCCATCAGATTAAAGTTTCCCTTTCCCAACTACTCTATTCATCAGGAATCCAGCACAGCCAAGGTTTGTATAACCTGCTATGCTGAGCCCTCCCACTCAATTGATTTCTGATCCCTAATGAACCATAGGCTGATGGACAATTACTCATCTTGCTGAGACATGTGGGGACTGTTAAAAGCAGGGTACTCGGGAGCTTGTGAAACTCTGTGCTTTCTTATTTAACATTAGCTGTAATTTCTGACACAGGAAGGATTATAACAGGATCTGTTAAACATCAACCAGACTACCTCGCTAATGGCTAGAATTGTGGGTTTTTTTTAACTCTCAGTCCCTTTATTATTTACTTGTAGATAATGTAACAATGTATTTTAACAATCTGGTACATTTAGAAGAAAAGTTGCAAGCCCCTGAAATACCCCACGGTGGAACATGACATTAATAGCTCAAAGCAGCTCAGCACTGCTAATGTGGACTGTTCTGTGTTGGACTGTAACTCAGATGGATACAATTAAAATAAGAGTATGATTATTGCTGTTACTGTACTGTGTTATGACTGCTCTGAAGTGCTTCAGCAGCCTCAGCCAGTGCTTTTAAGCAGGGTTTTGCCACACCGAGTGTGTTAAATCTTAGCCCTGATGCGTTGATGAGGATAATGATTGGAATATTAGAAAAATCATCTATTCCCAGACTTAAACACTTTAATAATTAGACAGCTAAATTTGTTATCCCCAGGGTAATAAAACTCCTCGGGGAAATAAATTATTAAAAGCTCCTGGTTTGTGAAGGGTAAGGTATGTGATCTGTGCTGCTTTTGAAAGAAATGGCTTCAAAAATGTCTGTCTGACTTTTGGCTCACTTGGCTTGTTCATCCTTTACAACCAATGACATCATTAGAAAATGCACCACTCATACCAGTGATTTCACTTCCAGTTTAAGGAATTGGGCTGTTAAAAAAAATGACAGAAGGGACAAACAAATATATAATTTCAAGAGTAGTTGTATTAAGAACAGATTAAAATAACAACAAAAACAGCAAGGAAGTTTAGCAGCACACTTCTAAGTTCACCATGTAAATTGGAATATTTGCCCTCTATATTCTGAGAAGATCATACAATCTGATAGACAAGAAATTTAGGGTAATGTTGTTAGTCATTTGTGTAAATAGTAGGGGAAAATGGGAGAGTGATTTTTATTTCATTTTCTGGTTTCTTTTCCACATTATCTTCCAACCATCTATCTGCAGAGCCTGAAATGGTTTGCCTCACAACCTTACTGTCCTCCTTGAAATCCCTTGTACTCTTTTTACCATTTCCCTTTAAGAGCATTCCTGCAGACCTGAAACAGTCCAATCCTTTAAACTGGGTGCTCTGTTCTTATACAGAGGGCTCAGTCTTAAAGACTGTGAATGTGTCTTCATTTGTGCTCTTAAAAAGCCATAATGACTATTGCTATTTTAAATTATTTATAGGGGTCCCTATAGATGGGTCCTGTAACATGTAAATAGATAAGTTGATGATCCTTCCCCAGCAACACTGGTTTTAAAACTAAAATATGAGATAATGAGAAAATAGCAGCTCATGGAAGCAAATAAGAACAGAAGTAGGGAGCAACAAAACTAACACTTTGGGTTACTATTGAACATGGCTTGGAGATATGGAATCCCAGAATAGTCTGGGTGGGAAGGAACCTTAAACTCCATCTTCTTCCACCTCCTGCCTTGGGCAGGGGCACCTTCCACCATTCCAGGTTGCTCCAAACCCTGTCCAGCCTGGCCTTGGACACTTCCAGGGATCCAGGGGCAGCTCCATCTTCTCTGGGCACCCTGTGCCAGGGCCTCCCCTCCCCCACAGGGAAGAATTTTTTCTAATCTCTATTCTAACCCTGTCCTCTGTCAGTTTAAAGCCATTGTTACTTGTCCTATCACTACATCAAAATACTTGGAATGTTTCACAAATCTGTAAATATGCATGAAAAAACTTCTTGAGTTATTTCAACCACCTGTTCTTATTCATTTCCTCAGTTTCTTAAAATCCATCTTAGGACTGAGAGAGCCAAACCTGCTCCCTGTTGTTCCAGCCTTTTACTCTATAGTACACAGGCTTGTGTCTATTTTAAATCTGATTTCTCCGTGGCAAATTATTCTTATTCCATTTGTTTTTGTGTTGACGTCATCCTTTAGGGGATGATCCTTATCTTCGGTGCTGTATCCTCAGCATGGCTGGATCCTAGACCCCAGCATTTTTCTTTTGGAGTAAAAAGGCAAAGATCTTCCCTTCTATTATTGTCTTCTAGTTCATGTCTGAAGAGTAGCACTCACTCTTCAAATTGAATTGATACTTTTACAGCTGTCAGAGATGCTTTTCCTGAAGGAAAACCTTTATAACTTGATTCTTTCTCATAGAGGAAACACTCCCCTTTTCCCTCACCACCCCTCCACCATTTCTTATCCCCCTCTCACACCACGCATGTGAGTCGGCTGGCACAGCCCCAGTTGTGGCCACATCTAGGCAAGAAGACAGCTGTGCTCAGGCTAAAACTGAAATTGTATAAGGAATGGGTCAACTGGATTGCCCAAAAACAAGGCATGAGAAAACTGTGTCCAAAATGCAAGTGAATTTTTTTATTCTTGTGGAAATTTTCTTTAATATTTATAAAGGATTTTGAAGTGGGGGTGTGTGTGATTTCTTATTTTTCCATACTCATCTTGCTATTTAAAAAAAAAAAGAAAAAAAATTCTGTCTCTTGTTTGGGCTCTAAAATTGAAATGCTTCGCTGGCAGGGCAGAAAGCAAGAGGAATGTTGCTTCCAGAAAAAAGAAATTTCTGCTTGATGTTGTTGAGACCTCAGAAGTTTAAAAACTGAATTTAAAGCCGGACAGCTGTTTGTATGAGCTTTCGTGATTTGTCACTAATCTGTCCCTTTTAAACACTCTATTTTATTTTATTGGGACTGGAGAGTAAATGGCAATTGCAATTCTGGTGTACTCCCTGATATTCCCAGAAAATCTTGTTGGATCATGAGGAATAACTGGCAGGTGTCCTGAATGATGTGGTGTCTGGCCTTTGTGTATGACAACTTCCATCCCGGAATTTCTGCCTGCATGGGGTATAAATATGTGGTCAGCACCAACCCTCAGACTGGGATCAAGCTGTGCTTCTTCTGGGTTGGAATCCTTCTGATTCAGGCAATCCTGGAAACCAAAGGGGTTTAGCAACTATGGTGTCACAGGTGGAATGTGCTTATTTGTAATTTTAGGGTTCTTTTTTTATGTCTTTATTCTGGCCAGAGGTGTAGGGAAGTTTCACCTGGCTGGAAGGAATTCTAAGGCAAGCCCAGGATACTCGTGGTGATCAGCACCAGATTCAAAGCAATTATTTTGCTTTGTAAATAAAGCAAAATAATTTTTTTGCTTTGTAAAAAAGCTCTTGTAAAGGTAAAGCTGCTCGGTGTCCTCAAGCCCTGCACTTACCACCCAAAACCTGGCCACAAAGCCCAGAGCAGCCCCGTGGTGACACAGCCTGAATTCACAGGTGCTATCAGAGAGAAAACACCTTTGGAGGCTGTGAATGTTTCTCAGTTCCAACACTCTCAAGCTCCTTGAGTTTCCCAAAGGAGTTCTCCAGCCTGGCTTTTCCCCCAAGATCTCAGCCTGTTGGATTGTGGCGTTGGTATTTTCCTGTGCCCTGGTGCTGTGGGACAGCCTGTCCCAGCACCAGCCCCCGGTGGGTGGAAATGGGGACACTTCTGTCACTTGGATCTTGTGCTTAATAGCAGAGACAGCAGCGTCACTGATGGCTGGGATCCCTTTGGATCCTGCCAGGATGTGCTGGGGCAGGCTGGAATGGTGTGTGGAAGTCTGTCCCTGGCCCTCTGGAACGTTTTATTGCCTACAGCAAGACTTTGGCTCTTCCTTGGCACCCAGGCTGGGGGTGGAAAGTGTGAGAGGGGAACATGGCATCAGAGCCGTGCTTTGGGGGCATCCCTGTTGGTGGGGAGCTCAAGGATTTCTGCCTGTGGGGGGGAATTGGTTTGGCTGGTGGTTGTGTGTTTGGGGGTGAAGTGGAAAGGCTTCTCTTCTCCTCTTCAGCTGCACAGTCTGGCCTCCCATGCAGTCTCCAGTTTAAAAAGGGAATTTCTTACAGTGAAATCAGGATTAGCTCACAATATGAAATGGACAAGCAGACACACTTTTTAAAAGTCATGCAATAAGAACCTTTGATTTGTTTTTACTTCTTTTCTTTTCAAAGATTATATATATTCATTCTCAGTTCAGGTTGTTCTGCATGTGCTGAAAATAAAATCTGTGCCTAATACCCAAACTTGCAAACCAAAGGTAATAATTTCAGAATTATTCAAATGAGAATAACAGCAGGTATACTGAGAAGTGAGGGAAGCTAATGTTTCACTAACCATCATTAAACATTACTGTAATTACAAGTGCATTTTGGAGCTATTTTACAGGATATGCTACTTTTTTTTCCTTCTGTAAAAACAAGGAATGAAAATTTCTTTGAAAACTGACTTTCAAACCAGCCTGGTGAGAGTTCACTATCCATGGTAAGCAGTGGGTGGAGAACTGATTTAAAGGTCCCAGTCAGGGAGGACTGGATTAAACCTGTCCTGAAATGTGAGTTTTGGAGGCACTGGATGGGAAGGTTGCGGGATCAGTAAGAGGATCAGTAGTGGAGCTTTTCTCCTGTCTGGCGTGCAGTGAGGGTTTCAGTGATCCCTGCACGTACCTGGTGGAGACGGAAGCCCTGGAACGCCTGAAGGAAAAAGGATGCCTTTTCTTGGTAATTTACTGATTCAATAGTGAAGACTTCCACTGCACATTTCTAGATCAGCATAATTTTCCTCCTTCTCCCATCTGACACAGTCTCAACACTCACTCTCTCTCAGCTGTGTCTCCTTTCCTCTCTCATTCCTCCACCATCTGCTCCACATGCTTTCCCATAAATTCCTGACTTGGACTCAGTTCCCCGGCTCTGAGCTTATCTGTCTCAGGGTTACACGCTGGAGCCATCAGAAAGGCATCCCAGAACTTTCTCTGTAAAATGAATAGCCATGGCAAAACCTCCAGAGGAGTTTGGGAGGTCTCTCTCAAGGGGTCAGAACTTAATTTCTTGTTTATTTTGAGGGGTTTTTGTGGTATGGGAGGACAAGAGAGGTGTCAGGAGTTAACAGAAGTTTACATGATTAATGTTCTCGTGTTTTGAATGTTATTCCCAGAGTGGATTCAGATGGAGGAAATTAAAAATAACAATAAAAATATTACTGAGTTCTCATTCCTATTACAGATATTTTTTTTTTTCTCAGCCACTTCTTTCTCTTTCTTTTTAGGAAAAGTCCTGTTTCCTACAAAGGAATTACCACTACCCCATGCTCCTAAAAGCCCCAAACAAAATCCCCAAAAAAAAAAAAAAAAAAAAAAAAAAGGAAAGCTATTTTATTTAAAATACTTTGTTTTCTGAACTTGACCGTCTCTGTTTTGAAAGCTAGAACTATCAAAACCGAGGGGAAGTAAGGAAATGCATTTCAAGCAAGTATAAAGGTTAATTAGTGTCTGTTACTCAGTTAGCAAAGAGGACCCACATGGTGGTACTGTTAGAAATGGAGATAGTTTTGAGTACATTGTGCATCCTTGCTTTGGAAGATTTTGAAATCCAGGGAAGTACAATTCCCAGCCTCTCCTGAAATTCAGGGAAGTACATTTCCCAACCTCTTCAAGCTCTGCCTTCAATTGTGGTTGCTCTAGGAATTGATGATGTTTGTCATGTGGCAAAACTACCTCTGAGTGTTGGAAGTGGTTGAACTCTGCTCTGAATCAGAGCATATTATGGGAAAAAACACCATTATCTACAAGTGTTTGCTCCCACTGCTGCTGGAAATTAAGAAAAACATGGCTGGTTTTAGTGAAAAATAATCACAGAGCCTTAGAATTCTTTTGCTGGAAGGCGCCTTCAAGACTCATCCCAGCACCTCCCACAAGACCAGGTAGCTCCAAGCCCCATCCAACCTGGCCACAAAATCAAACCTGGTTTATTGTACCACAGCATTTCTCCTTAGAAATGATGCGCTGATTTTTTTGTCTTTGCAGAAGTGTTAAAGCAGTAAAGGCGAGATTTAGTATAATTAAGGCAGAAACTAATTGCACAACTTTGTGCAGCCTTGACATCCCTCACTGCAATGGGCTACTCCAGGCATCCTGGTTCTTGTGTTGGAGCCATCCCAGCTGGAGCCAATCCTCATTGCCCAGGCATCCTGCTGCAGCTCTGCCATCACATGGTCATCCTGCTGAATTTTAATCCTGGACTTGTCAGTGTTTAGGAAGCTGTAGGTTTCTAAATGGGATTTCCGTACCCTGCTCTTGTCTGTGGGTTTGTTGTGGGGCAGTGGGAATCCCAGGAGGGCTCAGGCTGGAAGGGACCTCAGTGAATCATGTGGTGCCACCTCCCTGCTCCAGCAGGCCCATCCCAGAGCAATGGGATGGCACAGAATTGTTTCCAGATGGTTCTGGAATGTCCCCAGGGAGGGAGACTCCACACCCTCTCTGAACAATCTGTTCAGGGCTCAGTCACTGCACAGGGAAGTTCTTCCTCCTGTCCAGGTGGAACTTCCTGAGGTAGTTCCTGGTTCAGGAACTTCCTGGGCTTTGCTCTGGCCCTCCCTGCAGACAGGGACAGACAGGGATGAGGTCCCCTCTCATCTGGGGCTCCTCTCCACACTGAACAGCCCCAGCTCCCTCAGCCTTCTCTCCTGCACTCAGACCCAGTGCTGGAGCTTAAATGCTCTTGCTCTTGGGAAACCAAGCTAATAAACAAAGAGTTATATCAACATTATTTAACTTTTAAAATAATAATAGACTCGTTGATTTCTGAGATGGAAAAATCATTAGGTGTGTGTGCCTAAGAATAAGTCAACTGAAGGAATAATCAAACTCTCCCCAAATAACCTTTATATCAAAAGCTTCACTCTGTCCTTATTTAAACTCCACAAACAATAGATGTGCCTCACAGCATGTCCAGAAGGTCATGAAGCAGGCATGATTTGCCCAGATAAAATGAGCTATCAGATATTGGGAAAAAAGTATTCTGGAATTGATCTTTTGTGGCTTCTGTGAGCAAGAAACAAGGTTATATTAATTTCAGAACCATCTGAGCTTTGGGCACTGACTTTCATTGGCTGAGATGTTAATATTTTATGTGAGCCTAAAGCATGCCCAATTAAAGGGAGATCAGAAACGTCCACAAGTATATTCAAAGAAAAGCATTAGACTTTTGGACAGTGCCATAAATCCGCATGCCAAAAAGCTACAGAGGGAGAACGTTAAGGGTCTGGCAAATAAAGAAATAAATAAAAGCTTGGAATGTCATTCCTGCAGCTCAGGCAAGTCCCGTGGTGTGAAAGCAAGCCTCACCAGAACTCCTGTAAAATAACTGCCACACGTGACTGCAGCTGGGCAGGAGCTGGTTTAGGGGATGGGTGGTGCCACCACAGGACAGGACACAGCCCTGAGATGGACCTGGAAATGTGGCTGTCAGATGGTGAGGTTGGTCCTCAGCAGGGAATCAGAGTCAGGGAATGTCCTGAGTTGGAAGGGACCCATAGGGATCTTCCAAGCCCAGCTCCTGGCCCTGCACAGACACCCCAACCACCCCACCTTGTGCCTGAGAGCGTTGTCCAAGCTCTCCTGGAGCTCTGGACTTCTCAGGACCTGCTCAGTCCCTGCCTCAGAGCTGAAGATAATCCTGACTATGGAAATTACAAGATGCTGGCCGTCTTAGCATCTCTCCAAAACTAGGTTTCTTGCTGTTTCCAATTCCCCCCACATTTCTGCAAGCTCCTCTTTGATTTCTTGAGGTATACAAGAGTTAATCTGGGTGTGCTGCAAACTCACCAGCTGTGTTAATTTCTAAAGGGTTTTTGTGGGCCCCTGCACCACTGCTGAGCCTTTAAAGCAGCACATTGAAAAGCTCTGGAAAAGTTTGAGTTGGGTGGAAAAGGCTGTTAAAACAATGGCCAGGTCTTGTAATTCTTGTTAATAAATTCCCTTACTGTCCCTGCTGCCCAACATCTTTCACCCCATCTTTCACCTCCATCCCTGCCTGGAGGTCTCACCTGAATCCATTTACCTGTGATGCCACTCCATACTCAGGCTTGATCACCTGATTTTGGGTCCCAGACACCAACTTTCCCCTAAAAACAACTCTTCCCTAAATTTTCTCTGTTTTGCTGCTGAGCTAATTCAGACCTGGCATTGCCCTGGTTGTGCAGACCTGCCCTGGAAAACAAGGAAGCAAGACACAGATTTTACAAGTATTAAATCTATTATATCTAAAAAGTCTGCTGTTGTTGTCTGCATGTGCCTGTGCATCTATGGCTCTGTTTAAAAAATTGGAAACTGTCTGGACTTTCTACAGAAAAGACCCTTTTATCTGTTCAACTGAAAAGAAATATATATAGTTTATGGTCCCTCATGCAGTTTTGTGAGCAATGCAGATATTTAACAGGTTCCTGTCTGCATCCTGGTGGGCAGAATTGAATAATTCTGTGATAAAGCAGACTCTGGGCCCGGGGGTTGATCTGGATTTCAGGTGTCTGCTCTCCCATGCCAAGGCAGAACGTCAGCTCTGCTCCCTCAACCCCTGAGCCTCGCTCCAGACACCACTGCTGCTCTTCACAGTGCTCCACTGCACATCAAACTCCTAAATAATCATGTTCTTATGGAAAACTAGGGGTCTTGAGCATGGAATAAATCCACAGCGTCTCAATTTTCAGTTCTATGTGACTTATATACATAAAATATTGTAATTTGGAGGGTGGTTTTTTTGTTATTAAGTGGGTCTTATTTGTTTATTTTTTTTCTCGATTTTTTGTTTGTTTGTTTGTTTGTTTGTTTGTGAACATCCACTCTTGGGATGAAAACTCTTGTCTACCAAGTGTCCACACAGAGCAAACTCCTGTGGATTAATCGGGGTTGTTGAACCACTTTAGATAACACAAAAACCAGAACTATTCTTTCTTTTTTTCTTTTATTTTCTTTTTTCTGCATTCCTCAAACCAAACATAAACTTTTTTGAGGTTTCTGGAAGTTTCAAAAACTTTCTGTGTTTGTTTTAGACATTTTCACATGTCTTTATGCTTCCTGGTCATTCTCTGGGTCTGTAAGGAGAAAAAAAAATAGTGTATAAAGAAATGCCTGGTATTTGTTGGTAACTCTCATGGGAAATTTTCCCTTCAAGTGTTCATCCCTTTTATCCTCCTGTTCTGTATCTATGGTCAGCTCAGCATCATGGAGTTGGTGATTATTGTTAGATGAAGTCTGAATTCTACCTGCACTTGGGTAATTATTGGCTCATTATAAAGCTTATATGAATTATTATGGAGTTATGGAATCACTTAAGCCTCTTGAGAGGGAAAGTTATGCTTGTGTAAAATGATATTTACTTTTATTACAGAAAAAAACTACTGTTTCCTAATTAACAAAGAGCTCTGGAAGCAGATTTGCTAAAATATTCTTGACACTACCCCCTAAATCTGCTCATCTGAGGGTTTTGGTAGTCAAGAACATAAGTGAGCTTGTTTAACTCTAGAGATGTTGTAAAGAAACTTGTGAGAGTGTTTTGTCCTGAGCGTGAGAGAATTCTTAGCTGTATGAAAACTCTAAGGATCATTTCCACATTTGGTTCTTGATTTTGGTTTCATCGGACACTGAAAGTAGGAAAAGGTGGGAAGGTGTCCATCCACCTCTGTGCTCTGCACTGAGCCAAACCCAGCGTTCACTGTGAGAGTGAAAATATTTCATGTATTTAATTTTTATGTATTCTGTGCAGCCAAACAAACAAACTCAGTTACTAACAACCTGAGTCAATTCTGAGTAATTGATTTAGGGCTGAAAGGCTTGTGTCCTATTACCAATCCCTTGAGCTATGCATTCCCTAGAGAGGAAAATTATTGTGTTTTCCCATCCCCTGTCTGCTCACATGAGCAGACAGAGCAGGGCAGAAGAATGATGTGACATCCACGTCTGTTCTCATGTGTCAAAGCAAAGCTGTGAGGTCCAGTTTTAGTCTGTTTTTATTTCTAACCATGTCACAGGGCCTTCAATAAATAAGAAATAAATTTGCAATTGTTTGGAGTACAAAAAAAGTCTTGAGTAGGTCCCTTCACTCTTCAGGTGTTGGAATTTTCTTTATGTTTTTGCTCATCCTGAGCATTCCTGAGTCTCAAATAAAGTCTAAGGATTTCTCTCAACATCCACACCAGTGATTTGTGCTTTGTCTGGCTGGTTTAGCACATGGACTTTGCTCTCCTCAAGGACTTCAGGACTCACCAGATGCTGGACCTTGCCTTTCCCAAGCATGGGAGGGACACAGTGGTTCTGTCCTGATGTGTTCATAAGCAAAGGAAAAGATTCAAAGCAAACATCTGAAAACACCCATTTCTTGCCTCCTTGCAAATGTCTATCATGGTTTGAACCACCACTTCAGCTTCTTTGGTCTCACAGGTTATAATTTCCTGTTATCAGGGAAAGGATGTTTTAAACAGCTTTTTGCAGATGATTAGGTATTTGCTGATCATTCAGGACAATTTACAAAGATAAATATATGTTAAATGGGTTTCTTGTTAAAACCAATGTACAAGTAACCCCTCGAGGCCAGACAGTAATTACTCCTAATAACAAATTAAAGCATTACCTACTTTTTTTCGGTTTTTCATTTTGAAGAGGAAATTACCTTACAAAACTGAATGGATTCAAAACTACAAGTTCTTTTTTTTTTTTTTTTAATAAGGCTACTAAAAATAAGAATGTAAAAAAAATTAAGAGAGCAACACTCCTAGAGAAAGGATTGGTCTTGACCACATTTTTTTTTTGCAGAGATTCTGTGCAGATTTTGTAGATGGCATCATGGGCTGGGTCTGGCTGTGCCTCTGTTCACTCTCAAAACAAATTTGTGGCTCCATCCAGGGTTGGTCTGGGAGTCATTGCTCACAGCATCCATCACTGCCCCCATCTACCAGCCTGACCCTTGGGGCCTGGGGAAATCTCTTCAAAAGCGCTTCAAAAGCGCTTTGCTTGTTCAAATCAAAACACAGAATTGGCTGGAAATGGCTTGGCCACTGGGTGTTAATTTTCCCCAAAATATTTGCTGTGTGGTGCTGTCATATCCTGGTTGTATTACTTATGGTCTCTCCTTAAATTTACCAAATAGGTTCAGGCTGTGAACATCATGGATGTTGGAATCTGAAATGCAGGGAATTCTCAGAACTTTGGGCCTGTAAGCCAAAGTTCAGAATTAAACAGAGGATTTGATCTGAGACCTTGGAAATGTCTTCCAAACATAGGTGCTAGTAGTGAGAATGTGGATTTACAATTTAAAGCAAAGACATGTAAAGTTAAGAAGAGGAAAGTTTAGAGTTTTAGAGTTTAAAATATAGAAAAAATAAAAGTAGATACAAAGGTAAACAAGAAGTTTAGAATGCAGTACTGTAGGTTTCTGTGTCATGACATGATTGGCTAAGAAAGCTGACACGGTAGCATGAGTCCATAAGATGAAATATTTAAAGATTGGGTCTAAAACATAAATAACCTTGTTGACAGTGTTTTATTGGTCAATAAATCCTTAAAAGATCTTGTAATTAGAGGTCTTGTAGAACTTCTGAGCCATGCAGTGAAGATGTGAGCCAAACTCACCCTTCCTGCCTATGTAGAAGATAAAAAAAAATAAATTGCATCATCTAAAAAACTCAGAGGTCCCATCTCTAACTTATTCAAAATTCCTCCACAATTCCTCATGAGTATAAAAGGAATATTGTGTATTAATAAATTATTGTAGAAGAGCTGTCGATATCAGAGAGGCTCTCTGAAGCTCTCTGTCCATGGCTGAGTTGTTGACCTGGGAGTTTCTGGGATACAAGGATGGCAGGCGCTGTGCTCCTCTCCATCAGTCAGTAAACTGTCCATGGAAAGGGACTTCCCACATCTCAGAGTTTGGGTGGAGATAGAGTGACTCTCACAGCTTTCCTATTGTTGCAATTTCTGCTGGAATTCAGGGCAGTGCACACCTCCTGGTGAATCAGAGCACTGTGTTGGAGACACTTCCTCCTGAGTCAAGCTGACTTTGGCTCATCTCCTTCATTTATGTATAACAACTACTTCAGATGTTTTTGAAGTCTCTGGAGAATTTGTTATGAGCAAGACATTTTTTTTCATGAGTTTCTGACTTTTCACTTTAAAAGCATTTTCTATCTGGGTCTTGCCATCTGTTTGCAGAACTGTCTTGCTAGACACACACTTTATGCAATTCCCTCTAGCTTCTGAACCCAATTGCATCTTCCCAGCTCTGTCAGAACCTGTCCCAAAGGTTGGGTAAAACTTATGTGTACCTGGAGGTCTTGGATAAATAATTAATCCCCATGTACTCACTAAGGTGTTATGTGTAATAAGAGCCTTGGCTTGGAATACACAAATGTTGTTAAATTCAGTTTTTCAACTATGGGGTTTCTTAAATAGTCATTTCCCCCTCTCCTTAGCTGAAGTTTTAACAGAACTAAGGTCTTCCCAAGAGATTGGAGACTTGGTTCTCATGGTCTCCATGCAGATGCAGAATAGAAGGCACCTGGCAGTGAAATAGTAATTCCTTGCAAGTGTTTTTTGGTGACAGAAGGACAGTGGCAATACATTTGTTTGCATAGTGCGAGGTGCTATCTCTCAGGAAAAATCCTATATAACAGCTCTCCAGCATGCACTTTTTAATATTGTCTCTTATTTCCAAACATGGAGCTAAAGATAATGGTTTAAAAGTCTGTTCCAGAGTAGGAAATTCAGGTTTCCATCTCAAAAAGGCTTGATTTTGAACTCCAAGACCCTCAGAACTAATTTGTCCCTCTCTGAAATATTAGTGTTTTAAAGGATGTTTGAGAAAGCACTTAGAAATATGTCTGTGTATCTGGTCAGTTCTTCCCAGGAAAATTGAGACTTAACCTGCATTAATGAATTACAATGTTGTGATCAAAAAGTCCAGATGAATCTGTGTCACACGTAACACAATTAGTTATTTTCTCAGTTTGTCTTCAAATGTACCATTTTGTTTGGGAATATTGCAGATATATGTCACTCATTATTGATAGATTTGTCTGACTTCCTGTCAAATCTATGTACATTGACAAAAATCTATTTTGTTGTTTTTGTCACAGAAATCTATATTGGCATTTTTCCCCATGGAGATTTGGCTAGTCATTGTCAGCATGAGGTGCCAGCTAGAGCTTTTACTGTTTTTATTGTGCCAGCTGCTTTCTTGGCTTCAAATCTTTTGGTTCAGATTGTAAATGGGGGCGAGACATCCGTATCTAGCCAGCGTGCTCGATGGAATATGACAGGGACTTGATTTTTCATTTCTTGCTGCCTTTCTTAGTATTAGCAGAAGATGACAAGGATGGCTTTATCTTCTGACCAGCAGAGACGGTAGAGGAATGGAGCTTTGCATGTACAAGGGCCATGGGAAATGTTAAAATACAAATTGGTTTTTTTGCATTTTACTGCTCATTCCTACTGTGGGTTTCTTGGTTGTTTCAGTCTTTTTTTTAAATTTTTTTTTCTTGTGAGGATCTCTGAAGACATTTTGGAGTTCAGAAAAAAAAATTTCCAAGCCTTTTAGCTAATGTTAAGTCAGGATCATTGCATTCTTTTCATAATTGTTTTGGCCTAAATTGTTATAACTGGGAACACGCCCTCTGAGAAATCAGGTCTTTCTGAGGTGTTTTTAGTTTGTTTAGAGGCATCCAGGATCACCAGCAAGCTTGACAGCGTAGGATTTAGCTAATAAATAGTTCACATTTTAAGCCAAATTAGGACTTTTTTTTTAAAGCATTGGCAACTTCTGCAATTTTAGCACAAATCTTGTGATATTTGCTATTGTCCCTAGAGCCCCAATGGCTGCAGTAAGGCTGTTAATCTGAACGTGTAGCCCTTTATAAAGTATTTTTCCAGCCCATGTGTTTCCTAAGAAAAAGCTTAAAATCACGAACACCATTGGAGCCGAACAATGAAACCCAATGCAATTCTTGCCTCTTGAACCACTTGGGTTTTAAAGCCAGTCTGCAAACCACAATCCTGGTTTCTGATTTTCAAATGCTGAGGGCTGGTCCCCTGTTTGCAGTGAGCCGTGGCGCACACGGGGTGCCGAGGGCAGGACCCCTGTTGTCCCCATGTGTCTGGGCTGATGATCAGGCTGCAGGAAGCCTGATCTCCTCTCCACAAGCCAGAGGGCGACTGCAGGATGTGCAAACTGCACCAAGTTCATCTTCCAGGTGTGTCTGTGAAGCCACATCAGCACGGGCTTGGGGTCGGGCCAGCTGCCTGAGAAGTCCCCCATGGTCCCCAGCAGGCTGAAGGCACTGCTGCCATGACTCCTCTGCTGCTGGTACCCAAGGTAGCTTGATTAAACTTGGATGTGTAGCCACATGCTGTAATCATTCCCTCAATGACTGCAAATTTGGCCTTGTTGATCTTTTAAATCCTTGCATTTCCAGCGTGCCAGTTCGCTGTAAATCACAGACAGTCTCCATTTTCTTTATTTGATTCCAGAAAACTGTCTGTGTGCTGAAAACAAGTCTTTGAAAAATGCTCGTGTATCCTGCTGTCCTCTTCTACTTGGGGTGATTGCATAATTAACCTGGCCAAGTATCAACCATACAAGAGCTGAATGCATCCCAAGTTCAATTGGGGAGGTTTTTACCATAAGAATGTGCCTGTCCTGAGACTAAAACACAGGTTAGATTTCCAAGTTTCTGAATATTGCTCAATGAAAGAAGAATATGTTGCCCATGAGAGAGAGGAAAAAAAAATCAAATGGTGGTGTAATCTATAATCAAAAGCCCTAATGGGCACAAAGCATTTTAGAACAAAGGTTTGCTGAATCTGCAAGGATAATAAAAGTGTTAAAGTCTGAGCAGAGAAACCTTCTTATTTACTAACGCATAAGAAGGTTACTAAAGCACAGATAAAAAGCTCACAGGGCAGACAAAGCTCTCTGAATCCTTTTTCTTTTCCTGCAGTCAGATATGAACATATGATACATGAATATTTATCAGAACAGCAGATAACTAGTAGCTACAGTTGGATTTAAACTCAGCAAACCATAGCTTGCAGTTTGTGCTCACAGGGGCTTCGTTGGAGTGTATTTTATTCCTTTTTCTTTTTTTTTTTTTTCACTGTTTTTGTACTCTGTATATGCAGCCTTGTCTCCCCTAAGCTGTCTTTTGATTCTAACTGAATGAACCTAAAAATACAGCGAAGATCTTCAATACAAAACCTCCAGTGCATATCAACTAAAGGCTGACAAGGTTTTCTACGCTCAGGCTTGACAAGACTGACTTTCAAGCTGTACGTAGTCAAATCCAGAAATCTCCAGATTTAGACCCAGCTTCCTTGTAACTCTCTTCAGGTTATGTTGAAACATTTATGAACCTCCCAGAGCCTCGTCTTGCCTCAGTTTTGTAACAGTGTCTGCAAGCTGGTGATGCAACCGCAGTTTCACACTGGTGTAGTTGCAACTCGATCGTCTGCTACCCGCAATTTGGAACAGCAGAAAATTGAAGGCTCCACAAAGAAAGGGGGGGAGCTGGTTTATTCCCATCCCTACCGACAGGTAGAGGGATGGATGGCAATTACAGGAAGGCAGCTGTGTGCCCGCTCTTTGCTCGAGTGCTTTTGTGTGCACCAGCACCATGGGCTGGCTCCAAAAAAGATGCCTACAGAGAAGAGAGAGGGAGCATTGAGGATGTTGGATTCAGAAAACACCCTTGGCAGTGAGAGCAGCGAGCTGGGAACCATTTCAGATAGGATTGACTATGCACTGACCAAGTTTTGCCAAGCTTGGCCCCATTTGAACCCTAAAAGCTACAAAGCTTGACTCGATGGTCATAAAACCATGGAATGGTTTGGGTTGGAAAGAAACTTGAAGTCCATCTCATTCTACCCCCTGCCATGGGCAGGGACACCTTTGACTATCCTGGGTTGCTCCAAGCCCTGTCCAACCTGGCCTTGGACACTTCCAGGGATCCAGGGGCAGCCACAGCTGCTCTAGGCACCCTGTGCCAGGGCCTCCCCACCCTCATAGGGAAGGATTTTTCTCTGTCTTTAACATAACCCCGCTCTCTGGCAGCATGAAACCATTCCCCCTTGCCCTATCACTCCAGGCCTTTTCCAAAATGTCCCTCTCCATCTTTCTTGCTGGCTCCCTTCAGGTGCTGGGAGGCCGCAATCAGGCCGCGCAATCTTGGAGGTCTTTCCCAACCTTCGTTACCGTGAGGTGTGACCTCCTTTTGCCTCCTTTTCCACAGGGGGTGTGTTGCAGCAATCACTTTTTGAGGCAGATTTGCAGAACTGTGGCAGAGGGTGCAGGCCAGAGGTTAAAGCACTGGAGTCGGGGGCTCTGCGTGGGCTTAACCCTGGTGCTGCCAGGCTGCTTTTATTAAAGATTAGCCAGTGATCCTCAATGCTAATGTACGAAAGGCTGCCCTGGGCCAAACCAAAATTCCCTCTAGCCCAGTAGCCTGTCTCCAGCAGTGGCCAATTTGGGAAGCTGTATAAGAATAGGCCTTTGGTATGCCTTCCTGGCTTTTGCTAAGTTGTGTTTTAGGGACTTTCTGAGTTTGCGGCTGTTGGGGGACGGTTGAATTTTTAGGCTGATCATCCCTAAGCTTTTGTAATCCTTTCTGGAGTTCACCAATGCTTTTCTGTCACTTTGTTTCTTAATCTTAGTTTGCTCAAGTGGAACGCAGGTTAATTGTTCTTCTGCAGGCTCCTTGTTTTGCTCAGTCTCAGAGAAAAAAAAAGGCAGAAATGTGAAACAAAAACTATTCCCCTGTTACGGGAACATCTTTTTCAAGCTAAGCTGGGTTGGCTCTTGCTCTAGAGCCAGACCTGTAATGGCTTCTCTTTCACATAACAATACAAAATATTATTTTTCCTTTCATCTGTTGTTTTTCAGTTACTGCTTTCATCATAATATAGGCCAGGGCTTCCACAAAGGCACTACCAAGGGAATAGAAAGGTCACTAACATGGGATTTACTATTTGATCTGTTCTTTTTATTACAGGGAAAAGTGAAGAAAAACTTCAGTTTTGAACCCAAACCTTTATGAACTGTCTAGTCAGGGAAGCAAGAGCAGTTTAGCATTCCTGGTTTGGAAAGTGTTGCTGTGGTTTACATTATAAACATGATATAAAAAAGTTAAGAAAGGATCTTTTCTCTGCTTTGGTTTTAGATACAGCTGAAATCTCTCAAGGGTCCAAGGTACAAATCCATTGAGGGTTTTAAAGCAAGTAAAGCAATTTTGGCTTGGGTGGGATGTAGGTCATGTGCAACAACACATGAGAAAGCAAAGCATATGGCAGCATTCGCCCTAAGCTAGAAGAGCCACAAAACCAAGGTTCAGACAGGACAAGGAGAGGAGGAAAAGGTATAAGAAAGGGAAATTACAGAGCATAGGAGAGAATTTACTCAGAGGTTAACTCAGGAGGAATGTATGCATGGGGAACTTTTTCAGGGAAGATGATAGGCAGGCTTGAAGAGCTCAGAAATGTGAGAGGGGAGTGAGATACTCTGCGTAATATAAGAGAAATTGGCTGAGGTGTAGAGGGGAGAGGTTTTTATTCACAGTCTTAAAGTAAGATAAGGGTCATCTGATTCATAGTGACCTGACTAGAACCATCTAGGAGAGCTGGACTGGCTCCATGTGAGTCATTTTCCTGCATCCTGAGCCATTATTATTCTTATTGAACCAAGAAACTACGCTGCACTCACATGATAAGATTTTGGGGAAAAAGAAACAAGAGAATATTTGGAGTTGGAGGATTTGGTTTGCTTACGCTCAGCTGTCTCCTTGCCCAGGGTTGTGAAACAGGATCAGCCACCACTCAGGAACCTCCCTGTCCTGATCCTGGCATCAGGAATGGGGCAGGAGCTGCACCATTCCACTTGGGGCAAGCGGGTTCAGATCATGTAAATGCTGCTGAATTTTGCTGTCCTGGGAGCTCCTCCAAAAACCTGAATGCCAAGCTGAGCTCAGAGCACCCAAATTTGCAGATGTTTTCCGTGATGATTTTAGAGCTGTGAGCTTCACAGAGGCACAGAACTTGACTGGAAAAACTTTCTTATGACTCAGCACTTCACTTGCACATGTGGACACAGAAGCATCTGAAAGTCAAAACCCGTGGCAAAACACCCAAACCAGGGTTTGTCAGATCTCGGAGAGGAAAAAGATATTTTCTTTTGAACCAAAGTTCAAGTCTTTTGTTAGTTGGTAGTTTAACAAAGCTGGGTCACAAATCTGTGCAGTCATCTGGATTTCTGTGGGAGTCATTTTTTGATTTTTAAAAGATTTATTTTAAAATAATCTTTAAGTATGATGAGTCCTGTTCATTGTAAAAAAATATGCAATCTTTGAGCATATATAAGGTGGAGAAACCCAGGAACTTCTGTGTTTTGTGGTTTTTCATAGGCAAGGGGTGGTGGAAATAGGGCAAGGAAGGTTAGCAGAAAATTCAGGGGGGAAGAATAATCTGCCTGGAGACTGGCAATTCCCAAACTGATTGGTGAGGTCACACAGGTTGGGTGTGTCACCCTGCTCACCTCTGGAAGTAGAAAACCCCCAGAAGCTGAGTCTGATTGCTTGAAGCTTTGCCCACAGGACTGGATTGCTTGAAGGGTTGTTAGGGATACCTGAGGTATATCTGGGGTAAAGGGAATATTTGGGAATGTTTCCTGGGTCCCCCAGGTTGTCAACACAGGTCCTTGAGCAGATTGCTGCTCTTGGAAGCTCCTGTGTAACGAAGAGGTTGATGAGATGAAGTCACCCCTGGAGACCCTCCAGGGAGCCCAGGGACCATCTAGGTTTCAGTTCTTGTCCTTTTTTTTGGCTGCTGTGTTAGACTAGAAGGTCTCTGGGGGGTTATGGGAGGTGGGAAGGCAAGGAGTTCAGATTTCTCCCCCTTATCTGGCTGTGTTTCCCCCGGATTCAGCAGCTGGTGGGTTTTATCAGTTCTGCTGTGACTCAGCTCCTTCCTCCCCCTCGTTATCCTACCTGATGGCTCTGATTTCATGATCCTCTGTGTGCAGGAGAGGAGCAGGCATAGATGTAGCACCAGGCCAGGGTGACTCAGAGCCCCCTCTAAGGTGCACAAACCTGAAATGCCCCCAGTTAACTGGGTGGGAGTCCTTTGGACCACATATTGGGGGCTGAGATCCTTCCTACTCCTCCTCTGCACAGCCAGTATGGGTTCAGTGCCTTTCTTTCATATAAAAATAGCTGTAATACCAGTTTCTGTGGTCATTTTTTTTTCCTTCTCTGACTCATGTGTTACAGTGTTGTTGTCAGTCACTGTCACCCATGGAAAAGTCTGAACTGTCTCTGTTAAGGCAGGAATATTTTATGGGCATTTATCCATGTTACCAATTTCCAGATGAAAACCAAATTCAGCTCTGAGTCCATCCTACATCAAATTCCAGGCTGTGGGATCACAGCTGCCCAGGACAGTGGTGGAGTCCCCATCCCTAGAGGGATTTAAAAGCCATGTGGATGCGGCACTTGGGGATATGGGTCAGTGGTAGCATTTTCAGTGCTGGGGAATGTTTGGAATTTATGATCTTAGAGAGTTTTTCCAACCTAAACAACTCTGTGATTCCATGATTTCTCTGAGCCTCCATACCTGGAATGTTCTGTGCACAGCTCAATTCCCAGAATACAGTCACACCTGTATCCTTAGGGATTTGTGCACTTACCTTTCCACCACCACATCCCACAAAGGCATCTGCTTTAGCACCAAAAAGAAGCTGCACCACATATTTATTTTAAGCTTTTAGCTGACCAGAATCTCATCAGTTTTCTGTGCTTTGAGGGTGGGTTGCAGCACTGAGGGTGTCTTGGCTGTTTCTGTGTGGCTCTAGGAAAACTTCCTGAGCTCTTTCAGAAAGCACATCTGCCCTTCAGCTCACCTTCACTGGAGTTCTTCCACACCCATGGGATGCGATAGGCCAAAGCACAAGCCGAGGTCGTTATCACTAATATTTCTGTACAAACATATTTTTAGGTTTTTCACTTAGGGATCAGAGAAAAGGGATTATTCGGAGGGGAAATAACTGGGAAAATGAGTAAAGATTCATAGTTTGAGTTTACACAATTCCCAGCAAGCTTTAGGTTAAGGTATCTAAGGTTAAAAAAATCCAGGATGCAGCAACATAGGGAACTGTTTGGAGGATTTAACCTCACAACATTAAATCCAAAAAAAGAATTCTGTGTCCAAAGACTATGAATTCTATGTCCCAAAGAGAATATTGCAAAAGGAGATTCCTGCATAGGTGGCTTTCTCTGACACTTGTGCATTTGTTTCAAGTTGAAAATTCAAATGCATAGTTGATATAACAGTTCAAAATGCACAATTGACTTTAAAAGTGTGGAGAAATGGTTTAGTTTGCAAATGAATTATGGGCATGTAATGGCACATCTGTTCAAACATGCTTTCTTGGTGCAGTCTTTTCCAAGTCCTATTTCCCCTGTGGTAATTCACTTTGGGTGAGATTCTGCCATTTTTATTCATATTGTACAGTAGCTTGTTTTATGCATAACTTTGCTGGAAAATGAGGACAGAATGAAGCTGAAATTTACTTGAGAAAGGACAAAAAGAAGGGCATTTCCAAGACTTGTCAAAGATTAAACCCAAAGTTTCAGGTCACATCTCTCTGCATGAAACTCCCTATTTATATATTCAGAATAGCTGACCAGCAACATTTGGGTTTTAATTTATTTTCATATAGCATTTGCCTTTGGGGAGAGATGGGTTTTTTAAGTTGAGTGCTCAGCCCCAGAAACGAAAGCTTTGTCTCAGTTTAAAAGTGACTTGTGAGGAACTGAGGATCCAGAACTTGATTTTGATCTAAAATGTAGCAGACAGTGCAAATCCCCACAATATGTCTCACAGAAAACCAACTTCTGTGAGAATAAAAGTCACAGCTGATGGAAGGTCATGTATGCAATGTACCCAAGATGAGGATCTCACTCTTATAATTAAAATAACTGCCAAGGGGACAAATTAATATTTTCTTTTAAGACCAATAACAGGGAAATTTTTTTTGTTTGTCCTTTGGATGTTGAAGCATTACCTGAAGACATTGTAAATTCAAGACCCAGCAAAAATACTTGAATTGTTATGGTCTTTAACTTGCCTTCATTATTGCTTCCCTGATCTATAGATTCATTTTATGCAGACCATATGCAGTTAAAAATAACTGGAGTTGCTGGATTTTACATATGCCTTTGTAAGCATTTCCAACTGCAGAGAGATTTTTTTTTATATAAATACAGAAAACCCCAACAAGTTTTATGTTTTCATTTCACCTCTTCCCTTTTTATTTTTTATAGAAATGCTACAAAGGGGAACTTTTGATAAGTATTACCAGCAAAGCCCAGTGTTGCAACAGAGCTAAGTGCAGCAGAGTTTCTATTTAAGGTTACCTGGCACAGTCAGCTCAGCCAGATGTACTTCTGCTATTGGATAATCTCATTTGCTGACAACGTGCACTGCTTTAAAAAAATCTAAAAAAAAAAAAAGGAAGTGCCTAGGTGACTTATATCCAAATCACACATATTCTTTTAGTTAAAATGAAATGTGATCTTGAATTTAGCCTTTAATTACATTTCCTTCCCTACCTCCAACAAACAAATTTTTATAACCTCTCCAATGAAGAAAGTCATATTTTGTGAATTACTTGCTTGGAAGCTTACCAGGAGCAAAAGTTATTTAGGAAATTTTCTATTATTTGTATCACTCACAGATTACTCTCTAGGTTCCCAAGTATTTAATAAGATTAATTATCATTTTCAAAGAGTTCTGTGTATAAGTTTAGTTTTGTTTTAGAGCTTTTATCTGAGTTGCTATCTGGCAAATGGAAATTGTGCTTGTGAAGAAGGAAGCATAGCATGAAAATAGGATCCATCACACCATGTTTGGGGGATATATAATAGAGCTCTTGCAGCATGTTAGGGACTTAAATCATCTCAAAATCTTATTTTTATAAGAATCTGTGCTGTGCAAGCTGGGAGATAAATCAACAATGGGAAGGAAAGAGTTCTGAATGTATTTGAAGACATAAAATAGTATTGCTTAAGTGAAGCATTAAAAATAAGTATTACGTAAATTATCGTCCTTAATAAGATATTTTTGTCATTTTTTTCATTTAGCATTGGCTCTGAGGAGGCTGCATTGTTCTGTCAGGATTAAAAGATGAAAAACCCGTCCACATTTGAGCATGTGCTTAAACAAGCAAGACTAAGTATTAGATCTGAGTCCTCTGTACCTCGAGAACCATTTTTACAACTGGGAAGTTGTTCAGCTCAGATAGTTCATCCATTTTCCAGAGCTTTTTAAACCTGAATAATATACTGAATCTCAGAGCACTACAAAATCTCTTTAACTATTGATATCTATTAGTTAATAGCAACATGAATTCAGCCATAAATTCAAAAAAGCAAATGAGTTTATCCAAACAAAGATTTGGTGCATGGTTATAGCGGTAATATGACAGTGTTGGCTTCTCAGTAGTAACCCCGTGGAGGAAGTTTTTTTGTTTAACACAGGCAGGGCTTTGAAACCATTGCAATGGAAATCAACACTGGGCAATTGCAAACAAGAATTTTATGGAATGTCTCCTTTGTACAAACAGCTGCAAATATAAAACTGAATGTACAGACAGAGCTGGGTGCAGGAATCCACCTGGTTGTAGGCTTGGGATATAACATCAACATGAATATTAAAGGAATTTATTTCCTCTATCAGCTGAGGAGTCTTTATTTTCTGATAGACTTGTGGCCATTTTACTCTTCCTTTTTGTGGACTAGTGAGTCTCCCTGGCAAAAGCAGTGGCAGGAAGCTGGTTTGGAAGTTGTCAGAGTATATGAGCAAAATTTCAAGTTGTCCATGAAATATTGATGGCACTGCTGTTTGTTGATTCTTTAAATGTGCTTACAGTAGAGTTTTTGAACTGTTGTGTTAAATTTATACCAGAATAAAATCAGAAACAAGTTAATTATTACCTTTTTTTTAAAGAGTGCACTGAAAAATGACCAGTTTGGGTGAGTCTGTTCACAGGAGGGAATATCCACCCCATTACCAAATTCTTAATCAAGCCTTACACATCCTACACCCTGGAAAGTCACAGATTAGAGATCTCTCCTGTTTCCCAATCCTGTCCACCCTCTTTTACCAGGAAAGCAAGCCCTTTGGTCTTAAAATCATTTAATGTGGCAAAAGTGTATAATAAAAGAAAACAGAGGGAGGGAGGCTGGCAGGAAGCTCTTGATCCTTTTAC
Source organism: Anomalospiza imberbis (assembly GCF_031753505.1). Lineage (NCBI taxonomy): Eukaryota > Metazoa > Chordata > Aves > Passeriformes > Viduidae > Anomalospiza > Anomalospiza imberbis. The sequence goes on from NC_089687.1 coordinate 3,138,345, forward strand.
AGAAACTGCCTGTTTGGCTGAGCAGAAGCTGCTGGAGAGCTTTAAACATTCTTTTACATGCAAAGGCTCTTTGGCTTCACTTTGGGGCAGACCAAAACCCTTTAGTTTCTAGCAGTTGCAGCCACATTTGCAGCATCCATGACCATTGCACTTGGGTCAAATACTGTTTAAACCATAGACTGTGCTTCAAAGAGCAGCATCTCTGATTTTCTTCCATTTAGGACACTGCAACCTCTTCAACCCCTGAAGCAAATGGGGCTTGAGCATCATAATTCTTTAGAAAGAAATATTTAGGTCTTTAAATTTTTTCCTTTTTTGACACCACTCTGCCTGTTGGCACCCCACCTCCACTTGCTTTTTTTTTTTTTTTTCTTTTTTCAGACAACAAACAGGAAAACCACAGACTTCATCAGCAAGCTGTGCTTTCCTCTGGAAAGCCAAGACACTGAGGCTCAGCACACAAATCACATGCTCGTGCCTTCAGTACTCACAAACCACCCTGCAGCTCACTTCAGAAAATTATTAAACTTAGGAGGTTGAAAATAAACGGGCTGGGTTGGTGATACCTCGGGATGCATGTTGGCATAGCCAGGAGGAGAAAGAGTCTAGGGGTGGTGATTTAAAGTAAAGAAAGGGAGTATTTAGTAAATATTTAGAGAACATAATTATTTAGGGAATAGCATGCAACAGTTACCTCGCACACAGTTGTCCAGAGGCCTCTGAGGAGGTTTTATTATGAAACAGATGATATTACAAATTGGCAGTGGGGATGTTCACCATCACCCAAATAACTGGCAGCGTGTTTCCACCCATCCCTGATCTTTTTGGCCACAGCAATATCTGGTTACCACAGGTACTTGTGGGTCTGTCTGTCTGTCCTTCCTGGCAGTTATTCTCAGTGGGTTTATTCTATGTGCTGCTGTAGGTCATGCATGGAAGGAAGATGCAGTGAGGAAAAGGCCACACAACAAGCCACATCCCTGGCCAAAAGTGTGAAGTGTGAGAGCCTGGCTTTTCTGTCCTCTGATTCTGTTTGGAAATTATTCTTGTTTTCCTTCTGTGGGCCAGGATTCGTTCCTGTACACTGTGAGAACAAGCCATTGTAGCCTAACATATGTAGGGAAAGAATTAAAATGGAAATCCCATTCAAAGCCTTAGGGCTCAGGCATGGCATGCCTGTAAGAACCTGGCACTGGGAATGCAGAGACAGCTCCAGAGTCTGCTGGGAGACAAAGGGGTGTGTCTGTGCCATGGAGCTACTTTGGCCCATCCTGCTCTGGCACCCACTTCGGCTCCTTTGGGATTTTTAGTGACTCTCTGTTGTAGATGTCGGCAAACCCAATGGGAAGAATGATGATGTCTGACTTATTTCAGAAGGCTGAATTATTTCTTTATTATAATTATGCTATGATACATTAATATACTTTATAAAAGAGGATACTAAAAACTACATGCTACTCTCTCTAACTATCATAGCTCACTCCCTCACAACTCATGACCCTGTTCTCCAGAGTCCAGACACTGGTGGATCCGATTGGCCATCAGGCCCAAACAATCCACCGTGATCCAACCAGGCATTCGCTCTAGGTAAACAATTCTCCAAACACATTCCACATGAGAAAAACAAGGAGCAGAAATAGAAACTGTTTTCTCTTTCACTTCTCTGTGCACCTTTATAAAAATCCTGAGAGAGAGAGAAATGTGCTTGCCACAACTCTCCTTTCATCCAATTAGTCAGGGAACTCAGGCACTTCCCAGGTGGGGTGGGTTGGCCATAGTGGGATGCTGAGTGCCCACCAAAACTGCTCAGTCACTGCCCTCCTCAGCTGGGCAGGGTAGAGAAAACACAGCAAAAAGCTTATGGGGTAAGACAGGGACAGGGAGAGATCCCTCCCTGTTTTGTCATAGGCAAAATAGGCTCATCTGGGGAAATCAGTCAATTTATCACCAATCAAACTGGAGTAGGATAATGGGAACAAAAACTAAGTCTAAAAATGCCTTCCCCCACACACCTCCCACTTCTTGCGCTTAACTTCACTCCCATTTTCTCTTCCTCCTCCACTAATGGTTCAGGGGGACAGGGAATAGGGGCTGTGGTCAGTGCTTGAGATGTTTCTGATGCTCCTTCCTCCTCAGGGGTTCATCTCCTCACTCATCCACTGCTCCAACCTGGGGTTCTCTCCACAGGAGACATCCCTCCATGAACTTCTCCAACATAAGTCTTTCTCTTGGGCTAGAGTTCTACATGAACTGCTCCAATCTGGGTCCCTTCCATGGGGTCAGTCCTTTAGGAAGAGGCTGCTTCAGTGTTGGTCCTTTCCACAGGATCAGTTCTTCAGGAGCTGCTCCAGTGTGAGTCCCTTCCATGGGGTCAGTTCTTCAGGAGCTGCTCCAGTGTGGGTCCCTTCCATGGGGTCAGTTCTTCAGGAACTGCTCAATGTGAGTCCCTTCCATGGGGTCAGTTCTTCAGGAACTGCCCCACCATGGGCCCTAAGTGGGGTCCTAAGTCCTGCCAGCAAGCCTGCTTCAGCTTCCACTTCTAGGAACTCCCCACAGAAGCCACCAATGTGGCCCTCCTGCTACTTAAACCTGCCCCTGCCATCCCAAGACACCAGGGAAAGAAGGTGCCTAGGACTGGTGCCAGGTGGCCAAGCTCACCTTGGTGTCACACGGCCCATGGCGTGCCACTCCAGGGTGTGGCTGTGGGCTGTGCCAGGGCTGCAGGTTTCCTGGCTGAGCCCAGGAGCAGCACACTCTTCTTCTCTCCAGAGCACAGCACGATCCCGGCCTCACACAAAGCTAGTTGTGCAGCTTGTTCTTGATTTTTTCCATATTCTGTTCACGGCTCATTCCCTTCCTTCTCCTGTGTTCAGGGAATGTCACTGTGCCTGGATCCTGCTACGAGGGATGGGTAATGGAGAAGTTTCATCACCTCTCCCCAGACTGCAGGACCTATGCTCAATCTTTCTGCTGTCAACACCAAACACACACTGTTATGATTATAACATGAAGACAAGGATCCTGTTTTATCTCAAAGAGTGCAAAGGTTTATGAAGGGTTAAAATAATCTAACCTCACTTTTTGTTCTCCCCCCACCCCCCAATTCTCTTATTTTTTTCTCCACAATGGCAAATGTTATTTCTATTAAGGGGAAAGCCAGCACAGCCTTGCCAGATCGAGCTCACTTCTCTCTGCCAGCTAAAACACAAAGCAGAGTTACTGCGTTTTTGGTACCTGCAAAACAATCTGAACACAGTGTTCTGTCATCCTTTGAAATGGCAAATGGAAGTCATTTAAACCAGATGAGTGACTGGACGGGGAATTACTGCACCTACAGCACAGGATATACAGTATGTGCACCTATTTCAAGGGAGCTAGAGTGGGTGGCCGGAAGAAAGGAACTTTTTTCCTCATTTAACCTGTAATTTGACAACATCTGCAAAGAATTATCCCTGGTACTGGCATTGTAATTGTTGTATCTAACATCAATCACCGGGTATGGGAGGTTGCTTTAAATAGAAGTTAGCGCGTTACAGTTTCAAAACATGAAAGCAAAAAAGAAAAAAAAAAAAAGAAAGGAATGGAATATGTAAATTGGTAGAGAAATTAATTACTGGCAACTTTGACACTAATTTATTGTTTAAATAAGGCATGTAACTTGTAACTGGCCAGGGTGGGTGACTGTTTGGGTATGACCCCATATACTTTGGCAAGTGTTAGAAAACACAGGCCACTACATTCCAATTTATAAAAATTATAACTTCTGTTTTTCAAGTCTCTATTAATACACAGAAGAAGAAAGGGATTAGACTGACTCATATTTTACACTGAAAGGACAGCAAGTAGGAAAGATTCCATAAAGTGTATGTCTTTAAAACAAAGTCCTTCCTCCCCAGCTCTTTCAGTGGGATTTCTGTCTTTGACTTCATCAGAAACACGATTACAGGGAACAAACTATGCACGTTTTTGGACAGCAAAAATTGTAATTCCAAGCATGCTCCAGATTTCCACTAGCAGCTCAGCAACTACAGGAGTAAATTCATATTCACAAGTTATCAAATTTCCAGCATGTATCCAATTCTGTATTGGGTTTTGATTCATATTTGTGGCTGGACGTGAATCAGGTCCAGTATTTGTTTCTCAGAAATGTCATGGAAAAGGAAATCATTGGGTGCACGGGTATTCACAGCCAAACACAACGCACAGTACCACTATCCAGCCTGAGAGCCAGATGAGCCATTATGATGGCTATGGGAATTGTACTTAACCTGGGAAAATGTTTTAGAGACAGAGAGAAGAAAAACCTTGCACTGTGGTGTCTCTGGTGTCTCTAATAACCACCATGTTATATATATAATATGTACACATACGTGTTCAGCCTCATATATTACACCACATTTTTAGAAGTTAGGCAGTAAATTATGTTCCTTTTCCTTTTTACCACCCCCTCCATTTTTTTATTTTTCTTTGATTTTTTTTCCTTTCCCTGTCTTTCTTTCTTTCTTTCTTCTTTTTTTTTTTTCCCTCTTCATTTCTCTTTCCTGGGCAAAGGCACTGATAGGTCTTCCTGAATTCTCTTCCTCCAACTTTGGCTGCTCTTTTTACTCACCTGAAACCTTGCCTGTAGGCAAACTTCCCAGCTGTGTCTCACATTTTTGTGTTTACAGGATAGGGAACCTTTTGCTCAGGAGCTGTTGCTCATAAGGAACCCATCATCTCCAACAGGATATCCCCATAAAGCCATTTACATGCATATGTGGAGTAAGGTTCTCTTAACAATTCTTACTTTAACATCTCATCACATAAAGTTTAATGGATTTCACTTCTTTAAAGACAAAATGCCATTTCTATATATAGTTGCCATTACCTATGCATTCAGCTATTTTGAATATTGGTTAATGGAGGTATAACATTGTATAACAAAAGTATATTATTGCTTTAAAGCCAGTCTTCCCAGATTTCATTCTTTTCATCTGAAAACTCTATAAAATCACCTAAAAATGATCCAGCTGACGAGGTTGGAAGGGCACAGCTCTGTCACAGCAAATTGATCCCAGAGTCATCACACTGCATAGGTGACCTGTTCAATGTGTTTCACTTAGATGGCGTTATAAAATGCTGCCATTTGTGGTGAGAAGGAACTCGTAAAATGCTCCAAGGAATGTTTACCTTACTGTTCACATGGGGCTTAGGGTTCTGCTGTTCAGCTTGTATGAATTATTTAGCTTCCCCTCAAAATAAGCCTTTGAGTTCTATATCACTTGAAACCTATTCCAACCCAAAAGGTGGCTCAGCCCTTGGGCTGGCTGACCAAGGGGCTCAGAAATCACAGTCAAGAGAAGTCCATGTCATGAAGGTGGCATCCTCCTTGGCTGTGGTGCTGTCCAGGAATGTCTCCTTGACAGCCCCACGGCATTGACAAAACCTTGAATCTGTGCTGGGAATTACTGGTTGTTTATTAGGCCAGGGTTGAGAAACTGCTTTGCAAAGAGCAAAACCAAAAGGCAGAAGTTAGTAGCCTTGCACAGATGCTGCCTGGGAGCCCTCACTTACCTGAACAGGATTTACCTGAGAAGTTAAAATTAAGCGATTTTTTGTCTTGGAGTACCTGCCTGAGGAGAACACTCCCCTGGCAGCTCATGGCCTGTTTTTTGTAGCTCCATGCTCTGGCAGTATAAACTACTTTTCTAGTTAAGATTAAGCGAATATCTTCAATAACCTAAAACTTTTCTTCTTACTTAATTTGCTGGTGAGGAGAAGGACAGCAAGCCTATGTATAATTGTCATGTGTGCACAGTGGGAAGGGCTGCAATACGCTGTTCAGCTGCGGTTTGTCTATTTATTTGGAATTTTGCAGTGGTTCATTAGCAAAGTTTGACTCTGTTGACATGTATGGTGACCAGTGTCAGTATTTATGTCATGTTTTTGCAGAGAAGGGACCAGCCCAGCTGTGTCTCTGGTAGTACAAGATGTGCTTTGGTGCTGGCTGCTTGAAACTTCTTGGGGTAGGTCACGAGTGAGGATGGGGTGGGAGCAAATTAGAAGGGTGAATTCAATGACCAGGATGTAGTTTGGAACATCTAACCTTCAGTATCATAACAAAACACAGGTACCCAGGGACCTGTGGGCATCCAGGTGTGGGCAATGGCATAGAATGTATTTTAAAAGTCTTATTTATGTTCAAATCCCTGTTAGCTTCTCTGGAAATGTTTATGCCTTGCTATTCTCAAAGTATCCGGAAACTCCACCGCCTCTGACACAGGAAAGTAAAAGCCCTGAGGGAGCAGGCAGTTTTGTGCTGAGACCCCAGGACAGCTCATCCCCAGGGCTCGTCCTAAACCACTGACCAGGCAGAAACACCATCCTTGTCACCCTGTGACCACTCTCATCTCAGGGAATTCCTTCCCTGGGAGTGACAGTGTTGGCACACACACCTTTCTCATGTAGACCACAGCAGAAGACTGGAACAAGGTGGTCCTTAAGGTCCTTTCCAACCCAAGGTTTTCCAGGATTCTGAGATTCTCTGAGTCTGTAAACTTTCGAAGAACACATTTCCATGTATAGCCTGACTGTAGTGCCAATAAGTCATTTATTTTCTATACTATCGTCATAATTCATAAAAATTCTCTCCCTCCTGAGGGAACATTTTATCATCTGATAAGGGGCAACAGCAAGCCAAAAATATAAGGCCTTCACTAAATGATAAATACAGGATGACATAAGCTATAAAACATAAAAGAGTGAGCGTGTGTAATACATGCCAAGGATGGCTGAGGATCAATTTAAACTAAACGTTTTCTGTTAACATGAGAATTTTTGTAAACTGGAGAAAATGAGAGGCAAGAAAAGAAGGATTTATGGAGCAATGTGTGGGAGGCGTGCGGTGCTAAAACAGCTACGGCTGGAGCATGTTTGTTCTACTGTCTCAGGAGTAGTTTGTCCCATCCTCACTCTTCCTGGCAAGCTTCCTGATGCCTTTTGTTGGACACATTTGAAAGCTGAGGCTGGATGTATCCGCATTTCCTTGTTTGGGTGAACTCAGAAGTGGAAAGCGTTATTCAGTGAGTTAAGCATCCACCTGACACAGCCTCCCCGATGAAATCTGTCGACTCACATCCCTTTCTGGGGCTCACGTCAGTGCTTTGCTGGAGTTATTTTCCATGCCCCATTCCCGTGGGATGCTCACCTTGTGGTGCTGGTGTGGTGGCCCCCCTGTTACTCACGGGGCTGAGCAATACCACATGTCTGAGCCCACGAGGAGCCTTGTGCTGCTCATCCAGGGGAGGTACAACCCGGCTATTTAGCGCTCAGGATTTTCCAGCGAATTCATCACCATGCTTTGAGGCTTGCAGTCCACTCCCACCTCCAAATAAAATCCATTTTCTGATCCATGACCTCATTCTGCATATAATATTTCAGCCCAGCTGCGCGATTGGGTCCTGCATTTGCAAAACTGTGATTTCCCTGCCAGCTCAGCGCCAATTCTTGTTCAATTTTGGTTTATTATTATTTTTTATTTGGGCCCATCACTTCTTTGGCTACCTACATGGACACAGTGAGGCATATCATGAAGGCCCAGCCCTGGTGCCAGGAGAAGCAATCACACGACCTCCACAAGGCAAATTCTCCAAAGCTTCCCAGCGGGGGGCACAGATCACCAATCACTGCAGGTCTGTTTATGAGTTAGGAGAGCTTTCCAACTTCGAGAAACTTGCTGAGTTTATTTCAGGTATGCGCTTTTCCAGGCCCATAAACATTTAGTTTTTAATCTGCCGCATCAGAGGAGAAAGTGAAAATAGTTGTAAGCAGAGAGCAGGGCTTGAACCCCCCCATCTCCTCTTTTAAGTGAGCACATGGGCACATGTAGAGCGAGCAGTTCTTAGATATATAGCCCACCTAGGTAAAGCACTTTCAAATGTACTTCATTTATTTATTCTAGGCCCTTTTTTGGCCCAAAATCATCAAAAATTGCTGTCTCTAGTTTCATTGTGCCCTTTTGAAATTGTCCAGATTTTGCGCTAAGAGTCTAAAGCCACAGCAAAGGAGCAGGCCAAGAGGAAAAGCTTTTGAAGAGTTCCCACAGCTGTGAAAACACGGGCCTCAGGCTGTGTGTAGAGTTACTTCAAACAGCTGCTTCAGGTGACTAAACACCTTGAGTCTCATTCATCAAGTGTTGTTTATACTGGCTGACAGACCAGACTTGGAGAATTAACTCCGAGAAAAAAAGATGTACTACATACCAAGTATGGGAAAGGAACCCAGTTCCCTAAATAAGAAAGGAAGGAGGAGGATGGGGGGAGAATAGGGGGAGGGAAGAGTCCCTTTAAAATAAAACAGATGAGGGCTAATTTTATTTCATGTTAATAGGCCTTTTGATGCCCTTTGCATGTTTAAAATCAGAGGTGAAGGAGTATTGATGGTTTGCCACTTCGTAATCATGCAAATAAAAGCAATTGGAGTGATCCCTGTGCCTTGACAAGAAGCTCAGCTAACCTGGTGTAAAATCTCAATGGCTAATTAGAAGCCTTGAATAACCTATTAAAATAAGACCCTTTTTCTCAACTATCCTCAACAGAGAATATCAGGAAAAAAAAAAGTTCCCTGTGCTGCCACCCCCCTGCTCCCATTTAGCATCAGATTGTGCAGATTCCACCCGTAGTTTTGGTACAGGACTTATCACTCAGCTTGAGATAATATTCTTTCATCTCATATCCATATGAGAAGGTGACATGATAAGATATTTGCAATCGTGTAACTGCTTTGCATGGATCAAAAGAGGAATGAAAGAAAATGACATGAGTCAGTGTCAAGTGAAGTGCTACTAGTTAAGTAAGCTTTAAATATTGAAGGGGATTTTTAATATTTCCTTTTAATCTCGAAATCTGTCACTTGGTGATTCTTTATAACACTGGAGTTGTTACTAACAATATTTTCCATGGTTTCATTCAATCCAAATGCAAAAACCCACCCCATCTCAGTCATGGCAAATGTTGCAATTTCTACTGGCAATTTCTCATCCACAACCCAGGCAGATTTCAAAGAAAAGGAGATGTTTTTCAGGCGCTGGGATACTGTTGGGATCCTGATGTTTGAACACTGGCAGTAGAACATAGGCCAACAGTAAGATTTCAGTGTTTTTCTCGTTGTTTTTCCTTAAGAAGCAGTCAGACTGCAAGGGTGAATATGCTTTCAGAGACAAAAATAGCGTTCAGAGGAAGAATTTAGAATCACAGAAAATTATTTTGAAAGAAGATTGTTTCGGAGGCTGTTTCCCTGACAAACTTGGTAAATAGTTTGGCAGATCCTGAAGCTGTTGGATTTGCATATGCATCTAGAGGGGCTGAAGAAAAATACCAGGTGGTTTTCTTCTCAGAGCTTTGGAATAACACAAAGTTGATGGCAGTAGATTTACATCTTATTCTCTGAAAAAAAAAAAAAAAAAAGCAAAACCTAAACCAATTTCTCTGAAGAATAGGATTGAAGAGTAGCAGGTTTAAAACTGTAAGTGAGGAATATAGATGAACCAGTTTCTTTCTTTATTTAGGGTGAGTTATGTCCTTGACTGAGAAGGATCTCCCCATTGGTTTTTGTCTAGGCTGAGAGAGGCAATCCTAATTGGATTAAAACCCCCTAAGTAATCCAGTGCATATCCAAAATAAGAAGATCAAATGACTGAAATAATATCTTATTCTTTTCACTCCTGAAACAGTGATATTACTGGAAAGGATTAAAAATTAAGTTGTTTATGTCCCTGGCTGACATGATTTGGGACTCTTTCCCATGTCATTTATAACACAATAATATTGGCCTTGTGGCTGATATCTATGTCAGGCAAAAATTTAGGGATGCTACACTAGGGAACTGAAAAAAACGGGAAAAAACTACAAGATAGGTTCAGTAGCAGAGGTGTTAGGAGGTGCTGCAGTGGTGATTTGTGAAGGGCGTGGATTGGAAAAAGTGGTGGACTTCAAACCAGGCAGCTGGAGGTGCTCAAGGCTGTTTGGAGACCTCGCTGATGAAGGAGTTGAGCCCCAACCCTTTCCAAACTGAGGAGAGTTTGGTATCTCAGTGTCCCCTCCCTGCCATGGTGGCACTTTGTGCCTCACATGAGGTGCTCCATGCTGGCCAAGGGAATTTAGGCACTACTGCAGCTTAAATCACCAAGATTAATGTATAACTGTGGTCATACACAAACTACATCAGCTGAATATTGGTTCTCTTTGCAAGGCTCCAGGGGGGAGATAAAATAGATTTGTAACATTTGTTTTCAATAAATTACTTTTTTGATTCCAAACAAAATATTATTTTATTCCGTTTTGCTCATAATTTTGGACTGGGCAGCTACTTTTAGCTTGGAAAGGGTGAATTTTGGTGGATGTGGATGTTAAAACACAGTGGGTTCACAACTTTTAATCAAAGCAGGCACTGGGTCTGTTTGGGGCACACAGCCCCACGTGTGGCTGTGTTGTCCCCGACCTCCTCACTGCTCCAGAGCATTGGTGGATCCCATAAAACCCCTCTGTGAGCTGGAGAAGCTGTGATTGCAGGCTGGGGAAGGAGGGTGGATCACCCAGGTGTCACTGTTTTAGGAGGTGAGTGCCTCTCTCTCTCCCTCCTTGCCATCAGCGCCGCGCGCTCTGCCAGCCTTCGAGTGCCGCCACCCCGGCTCTTCATCCGGACGGGGCTGCCAGGAGCCACTTTCATTCCTGTCCCTTGCTGGGACTTGAACACTCTCCAGTTCCCTTGATTTCTCCCCCCTCCTCCTCCTTCCAGGCTGATTTTTTTTTTTTTTTTTTTTTTGATATCGCAAAGTTTGTTTGTTTCTGTAAGTAAAACTGAAATTTCCCTGAAAAAGCGGAAGCGCTTTCCAGGCTTGCAAATATTTTGTTTGCTTCATTTTACTGTTGTGCCTTTTTCTATGAATCTGAGCCATGACATTTACCTAAAAAATAGAGAATAATCTGCCCACTGGAATGAAATTGAAAGAATCTGATGATAATAAGGATTACTATTAGTTACAACTGTGAAAATGTGGTATTTTATAGAGTGTGACCACATTTTGCAAGGGAGCTGAGAAATGTTCAGATCTCTCCTCTTTGGACAGCTCAGAGGACAATTAAAAGGTAACAATAATCTGAAAGAAGGTGAATAGTCACTCTGGGGGTATAAACAATCCCTTCTCATTTATTAAGATCACAAGAGTCCCGGTGTCAGTCTAGAGCAGCTCAGATCACCTTCAGTGAGATGTTTGCTACGTTTCCTTAGGCTGAGCTTGATCTGGTTAAACAAAGAAAACGCAGTAATAAATTATCCAGAATTTACCTGTGCTCACCAGAGGCCGCCTAAAGCTTGCACAGCTTATTATTTTTTTCACGTAATTTCCAATTTATTTTGTACTTTACAAGTTTGTTTTGGCTGGGATTGAAATTTAATTTGTTCTTCAAAGAAACATAACAATGGAAATACAAAGAGGAAGCTTTTGTTCTCTCCCTAGGAGTTCTGAAAGGTAATAATTATGAAATGATAAGATTCTAAATGAAAATGTCACTTGCAAAGGTTGAGGTTGAAAACAGCACAGACCTATGTAAAGCGAGAAAAGTCACATTTGATTCATGAACATAAATACAACCAGAATGATTTAATTTTTAAATCATCTGATGATTTATCGTATAAATATTTTACAATTTTGAAAGGAAATTCTTCAAAGCACGGATGTCTGCGAGAACACAATGCAGCTTTGCAAAAACAGCACTCCTGTATTATTAATAATAACAGTAATAGTAGAAAAATTAATAAAATATCATAAAAGTAGACTAGAGGAATAGCTATTTTTATAAATTCCAACAACTGCTATTCAACAATACCCTGAATCAGATGTAGGAGCAAAGTTTCATATTGTCTCTGCTCTGTGTTGTTACAGTGATCAGCATATCAATGGCTCTGTCTCTGCCCTACTCAACCAATGTTTAAAACAAATATATTCCTCCAAATTTAGCTTTATGCACTGCATTCCCTTATTTATTTAACCCCTTCCACTTTCTGCTACCTGCCTGTCTCTCCTCCTGTTTATGTGTGAGCATGGATGTTGATTTTTAGAAAATTTGTTTTTGCATACACATTGCCTGTTTCCTTCTGTGCTTCTTAATCAGGCAAACTCTGCTTGAGCAAAATATATTTTGGTGGAGTTTACCCCTGAATTATATATGTTGGGTTTTACTTCAAAACTCAGGAGTGCATTTTACAATTAAAACATAGGTTCGGCATTGGAGTTTGTGCCTGAGAGTTGTTGCTGCCCAAAAGAATGACCTGATAATGTTCATGGTAAAATTCTCTTTCTCACAGTGACGTAGAGCTCCCACACAGGTATTAAATATTGGAAAAGTTCTCCAAGGAGGGGATACTGGTGGGGGTTTTGAAGTCAGATACAAAAGAGGGTCTGCATTTCCTTGCTGACAGAAACAGCTCAGCACTGATTGCTATCTCCATCTCATTTCAATTTTCCCTTTGAAAGAGATCAGACATTATTTTCAGCTCCTTTTTAGTTGTTTTACTTCCTCTTAAGTCTTGGTATAACTGGTGACCCAGCTCCCTTCCCAATGTTCCTTTCTTTTGGCTGATGCATTTATTTTGTTACCTCGATGTTGTGCTGCCAGTGAGGCTGGAGGAACTTTGTCCTGCACTATTTTTTTTTTTTTTCAGTCCCCAAATGTTAGGTGATGATTTAGAGCACACAAATACAGTTTTTGTTTCTGGCCTGGTTGGATAAGCTTGTGTAGAATAACCTATCTATAAAAAGGTCCCAGTGGGTGATTAATTCATTACATCTGAACCCATTTCTTGTGCATAAAGATGCTTTTAGAAATTAAGTGTTGATAAAGAATTGTGAGTAAAACTGTGGTGCAACTCAAGGCACAGATATCTGTGTGCAAGGTTCTTAAGTAATTTTTTCCCAACATTTGTACAGCGCTGTCTTGGTAGATGGTACAAGTATGGAAAAGTTTTGTTGCAATCCTTCTTGAATGGAATCAGCTTTTATTCTTTTCTTTTTTCTTTCTTGTACTGAAGGAACACGGAGTTTCAATGAAGCTGCAAGTGCTGTATGACTGTTTTAGTTGGAAAACGGAATTTTATCAAAACTGTCTGCATGGTGGGTGATGATTAATTTCTAATTTCAAGCATGGCATATGGTATAATTCTTACTTGAAATGAACAAAAGCACTTGCGATTACCTGAACCAGATCTGGCTCCAGTATTTTCAGGCAACTTTGCCAAAACAAACAAAAAGGTAACATAGGCATTCATTTGAGTAATCAAATAAAAAAATGTTCCAACAGCATTTATACTCCTTGAGTTCACTTTTAAAATTTTATTGAAAAAGAAGTATCATATGATTCTGTGATTATTAAAAAAAATATTGTTTAAAAAGAAATGTGGTGGAAGATGTTCTCAGAAACTATTTTAAGAGCATATGCTAATTAGAAGGATAATTTTGTAGAAGTTGTATTGGATACCAACATTTCAAAGACCTTACAGTTTTCACTTACAAAATTTCAAGTTTGCAAAGTACTGAAATATTTTGTTCTGTCACTGTGTGATAGCAAATCCAGCAGACCTTCTATGAACTGCCTATAAATGACTGGTGGGTGGGTGGAGAAATTGGGGCGTGTAGTTAATATTCACATTTCATTTTGCTTTCTCTCTCAACTTTTTAAAAACATTTTTCTCATGGCAGTAATGGGCTTTCTAACTTTGCTCTCATAAAATGGACAATTTCTTGTGGAATACAGGTGAAAATTTAGCCAATATTTAAACCTCTTGTTGATAACATGGACATTAGCAAGACTTTTTTTGACTAAAATGGTGCTACTTATGGGGCATTACTCTTATTCCAAATTTGAGTTTAAAAATTCAAGAGAAAAGCTGCCTAATTTCTATAATTACTCTTATTTGTGTTGTATGTACTTTAGACCTTTATTAATATTGTTTAACAGCAGGTAAATAATCATTAAATCCTCAAAACAAATTTTGTGGCACATTTGCACATCTTTCCAGGCTTACTACTTTCTGAAATTAAGATTAATGGTAGAGGATTATAACTACAATTTTCTCTTGCAATTTGAGATGTAGAACCTAAAAAAATATGTGCAAGGCTATTTGATGGGTCAGGACAATAATCATGGTCATATGAAGAAAGACTTTAGAATGGACCAAAGTTCTTACTGAACTTTTTACCTATTTTCTAAAAGATAATAAAAAATCTAGAAACCTGCTGTAGGTCAGCAGAAGAATTTATTGACCCCACTGAAAGTTATGGAAGGGGAAGTTTTTATGTGACTGTAGGAAATTTTTGCTGTAAGCAAAACAATGACCTCGCATTCAGACACGGTCATGTTAAATCCCAAGTATTTGGCACGTTTAAATATTTCAATAAGCATGTTTTTACATCTGAAGAGTAAATAAATACAGGGCAAAAATAAACCTTACTTTAAAAAAAGATGCTAAAGCAAACATATAGGTATTGCATTTTTATGTTGGTCTTAAAACAAGCCCAAGGCATTCTCCCACACTTTTTTCCCAACACTATCTCCACCTGTAATAATAAAACATGTCTTCTGATTACTGTGCTTTCCATTATCTCATGTCTGTACCTAATTTATTTGCTACCCAGCCTTACTTTCCCTGTGCTAAAGGGATCTTTCTCTTTTGGTAACGGAGTATCAGGTTGTGAGAGGTGGACATATCCCTAGCACCCCAAAATTTTCTTGTCTTGCTGAAAAGAAGTGTTTAAGTTCTAAAATATTTCAGAGCAGGATGTGTCCCAAACTAGAAAATGGAACTACATTTAAATGATGTTGTTTTAATTTTTTATAAAGAGTAAGATAAAGTTGCTGCTTTAGAAACATGAAATTGTAAAAGCTCAAGGAGTACAATGAGTTTTAATGCCCTTCAAAATATAATACCCTCACAATGATTTGTAAAATATTATTACATTAGAATGCAGATGTGGTCGTAGTTTTAATATGTGTGTTCTCAAAGTTATTGGGAGTGTTTATGCTCCAACAGTTAAACTAATATACAGATGTCTAAAAAAATCAGACTATTTGACCATACATTTAAGACTATTGATTAAATTAGGTGAAACTCACCACAATCCATTTTCCAGGTGTGGAAAAAGGATAAATCCATTTTTTATGCTTTGTGACTTTCTTACATGTGTGTATTCATTGTAAAGATTAAAAGTACACTTTCATACCTAGTTTCAGTATGGGTTTTTTTGGTAAAAATCTCTCTGCAGGTCTTGTTTTAAGACCTTGGTGGTGTTACAGCCAGATGAAATAGTCATCCCTTGATGTCCATGTCAACAGGAGCCTTTCCATTGTTTTCCATGGGTATTGAAAGAGGCATGGTGTGCTTTGCTGTGATCCCAAACCCATGTGATTAGCAGTACAGAGGAGATGGTGTATTTGAGTGAGTGATTTATGCTTTGCTTGTTTCTGTTGTCCACAGAACACGGGTTTTGCTACAAGATGAACTCTGATTTCAGGAAATTACCCACATTGTCAGCAAATTTGCTTGTCCTTCTTTAACATTATGAACAGGCCATTTTTCATGTTTTAGAAATATTTTAATGCTGGACTTTGATATATTATTACCACATGGTCATATCACAATAAACTTTCCACTGCACACAGACAGGCTTGAGGATTCCTAAAAAAAATAGTATCAAAGGAGCAATACCCTTGGGTCCCTGCAGAGATCCAAAGGAAAAGATCTCCCTAGAGCTGGCTCAGTTTTACTTTTCCCATAGATAATCACAGTGCACAGGAGTCAGAGGTTCCAGTCTCAAATTTACCCTGAGAATAAGGAATTTTGGTAAAAGTGGCATGCAGGATTAGTAGGAAGAAAGTTTGAAAGGAAAAAGTTCCAATCTGCATAAGACTGCTAAAAGAAAAATACCATCAAAAGGTCAAAATTGGTGATGTGACTTTATCTATAACAAGAAATAATGACATCAAGGGGAATTTTGGGTATGGGAAAGGTATGTAAGTCCCTAATTTCTGCATGAAACACACTGTGCTATGTTTTGTGGGATATTTTGATTACCTAATGGGAAATTATGAACCTCTCCTGGAGAAGATGGCAGGAGTTTATAGTCTTCCCTTCTCAAGAAGAATAGGAATTTACCTTTCCTAAAAGTCTTGTTCCAGCAGACAGAAGTAGAGGAAGAACTGATTAGGATTCCCCAAGAGTGGAAGAGTTAATCCCAAGCCAAATCTGAAGGTCAAATGTGCAATTTGGGAAACACAATTTGTTTCTGGATGAGATTTTTTCCTCTCAAATTCTGTATAAATAAAAGAACAGAGATTCTCTGAGCTGATTTGTGTCTACACTGAGGGCAGGGTCGAGTTAAGAGCTGAGATAGCTGAGAAAAGGGCTTTGTTTTCCATTATTAGCTACAGGAAAGGCCAGAATGTCCATTTGAACTTGAGTTTCTATCCCATCAAAGTATCAGCCTGAAGACCTAAAAGCAAACAAACAAATAAAAAATATCAAGCTTGAAATTTCTCTCTTTGAGGCTGGTCAAGTGCTGGAAGAGGGGTCCAGTGGGAATCTTAGGAAAGATTACCCTTGGAGGTGTTCCAAGGAGGCCCTGGGCTCTGAGATTGGTCTTTTTGTGAGTGGGTGTTGGGTCTAGATGTGCCACGCAAGAGAAATTACCCTGTGATTCCCTGACAAACTGAACCAGGCCAAACCCAGACATAAGTAAGTGAATTTTGTCTTGGTCTTCCATAGCATTTATTGACTTAAATTATGTATTTGGGAAGGAAAGTAGTCCTCAAATTAATTTTCCCTTGCAACTTAATATTTTTTGATATATGAGACACAAATATTCCTCATTTGATTTTGATAAGAGACAGGTTTAGCAAATTAAAATTGTATTGGTTAGAAGTATTTTAGTATTAAATATATAGTTATAAAGAAAAATATTAAAGTATCAGAGCACTTTGGTTTCTGCTTGGGCTCTTTAGAAGCACTCTGAAATATTGAAGAGCAGCAGAGAACTAGTGAATCCAAAGAAATCAATGCAATATGTTGAAATAATGAGAATATCCCTAGAATCAAAGAGGATCCCAGTATCTCCCATAGCCTGCAGTCTGGAAATTTGCAAATTCCAGCACTTTCAATGCCTCCCCACACACAGCATCCATCTCTTCCCTTTTGGAATTCTGCATTTCCTTCAATGGATCACATTTCTTTCTTTGGAGCTCTGCATCTTTTTCTTCAGACCAGTTTCAGACGTCACCAAATTTACTGCCCTGGGTTCACTATCCAAGCAGGCAGAAAGAATCTCTTTTCTAATTTTGTAAAAGATGGAGTCTTAATCCCTTGACTTTAAGTGATGAGGTTAAAGAAGTAGCTCAGATTTTTTTTTTTTTTTTGATGAAGTGAAGGATAAAGGGACCTTTCTTTTTATATTCCACTAATTCTTTATACAAGTGTGAGCTTCCACTTCCACATTTAAGATTGCTGCTAGAAACTAATTTCAAGGGTTATACTTGCATGAAAAAACTTGTACCTAGAATTATTTTTATTTTTTCCCTTGTAACTTCTGACATCTTGATTTTTCATTCAGGAAAATTGAGGGATCATTTTGGCAATTATTATTTTCTTGTAATGATGAAACCTCATCCATAACATCTTTACATCTCATTTGCAACAGGGATAAACTGAAATGAGCTCATTGTATTAATAATTTTAGTTCTGATTTGCATGTATTCTTTTTTTTTTGTTGTTATTGATATGAAGTAAGTTTACTCTATAATGACCAAAGAGACTCATCTTTCCCTGTGTACATTATGAGACAGAATATTTGTTTTGAAACCTGTGACAGATAAATCTCTATGGAATTCAAGGGTGAGTGACATTACTGCCACAG
This sequence comes from Anomalospiza imberbis, assembly GCF_031753505.1. Classification (NCBI taxonomy): domain Eukaryota; kingdom Metazoa; phylum Chordata; class Aves; order Passeriformes; family Viduidae; genus Anomalospiza; species Anomalospiza imberbis. The sequence goes on from NC_089687.1 coordinate 3,156,283, forward strand.
AGCTACAGCCTGGGTGAGGTCACCATACAGCAAGTGAGCAGCAGAATAGATATTTAAATTCATCCAACCAGAACAGATTTGTTCTTCTGAATTAATGTCATTTCCATTTGCAAATGGATGTTGCATCAAAGTAATAGCTCATAAAATCATGGAAACTTGGAATGGTTTGGGTTGGAAGGGACCTTAAAGCTCATCCCATTCCAACCCTTGCCATGGGCAGGGATATCTTCCACTGTCCCTGGCTGCTCCAAGCCCTGTCCAGCCTGGCCTTGGACACTTCCAGGGATCCAGAGGCAGCCCCAGCTCCTCTGGGCACCCTGTGCCAGGGCCTCCCCACCCTCACAGGGCACAATTCCTTCCCAATATCCCATCTGTCCCTGCCCTCCATCAGTGTGAAGCAATTCCCCCTCAGCCTTTCCCTCCATGCCCTTGCCCAAAGTCCCTCTCCAGCTCTTTTGGAACCTCTTTAGGTACTATTTCTTGCGGTGTTCTGGGGACTTTTTTCTCCACCTTGTAAATTGAATTTCTTATGATTTCTTTGCTCCTCTGGTTCTGTTTCTTGTTAGCAAAACTGAAGTAAAATCAGGCTTCCTGTGCAACTGGAAAAAACTGTGTTGAGTTTGGTTGTCAAACAAGGGAGGGTTCAAGAGTTTTGAGCCTTTTGTTTTATTTGAATCAATCAAAGTCCAGAAGTCCTGTAGGTACAATTTGTTATTTGGCATAAATGGGATCATTATTGTCCTGTCTTCTCCCTGGGAGCCATCCTGCTGCTTTCTGCAAGCAAGGGTGACTTAGGCAGAGGTTTTAGACCCTCTTCGTAGTAATTCCCCCCTTGAACATTTATTGCAGGTTTGGTAGTCTACCTTTATTTGCTTTTAACTGCATTTAGCATCTACCCACTATTTAAAAGATCTAAATCTGCCTGTGGATTCCAGAGTTGTTGATCCTGCTGGATGGATTGCCCAGTTAAAAGAGTGGTTTTGGCTGTGCAGGTTCACGGATCGGATCCATTTCCCCAACATCAGGAACACCACCCATTGACAGCAGGCCTCATCAACAAGTACAGTCAGGAAACGGCCAGGAATGTCAAATATTTATCCCTTTTAAAAAATTTAATATGTTCTCCTGGGGCCTGATTACAGAATTTTTTAATGCTTACAAATTTCTTCAGTGCAACAGTACTAGTTTGTTTCCAAGGAAACAAATGTACTTATACTGCACTGCACACATTCTTAATCATTAAATTCTATAATCTCCCTGCCTCATTCTTTCTTTTCCTCTCTCTCTCCCTCTCTCTTTGAATGGGTAACTTCTAAAAATTGTTTGCTTTTCGGTTTTTTTTGAGTGGAGTCCCCAGATACTCTTTAACTGCAGGTAAATTTTCAAATATGTTCTCAACAAAGCATTGTTTCACATTACTGAAAAAAACTCCAAACCCTTAATTGTTGAGAGCTTTTATGAAATCATCTTAATCAAGATAAATATGTATCCTTTATTCTTTTGCTATTTAATGTGCAAATTTATTTTTCTGAAGCGGATCTTCAGTGTGGTTTGATGTGAAATGTCTGGGTACGAGTGATATTTAAAAATCAATCTTGAATGTATATTTTTTTAATTCAGGCTCTGCAGACTATGTATGTTTATGCAACACTGTTTCTGTAAGGGAAAAAAGGGTGTGAGCTTATATGGTACTTTACAGATATACAATTTATATATAAGATACCAGCTTTGAATTTGTCATTCAGAATATACTAAATATTAACTGAGGACTAATAGGAGCTCACTGGAGGGACGACACATTTTTAAAGTGACATCTTAGCATTCAAACCATTCATATTCTTCAATGTGAATGTAATTTTTATCTAAATGATTTCAGAGGAAAATTGATTCATTTGACTATAGTGCTCCTAAGACCAGTGGGAAGCTCATCATCTTAATATTGAATCTGTAAATCCTTTCCACTAGGGATGATTAACAGCTTTGTCAAGTGTTTATTTTACTTTAAGAAGAATATGTAATTTCCTGGCATAACTGAGACAGATTTCACTCCATTTCTTCCTTTGCATGTCACATTCATGCTGTAGGTTAGCATGATCGAGCCTACCTCTATTAGACTTCTATTTTGAGCAGTAAAAGGATAGCCTAATAAGTTTTCATAGTTTAATGAGCAGACATCAGTTTGCCCTGTGATTCATTTATACTTGATAAATAAAAACCCCTCAGCAGTCCTGATAAGAAGTAATAACAGGGAATTACTTCCAGATGGCACTTTTGCAGTGCTGCACGTGTGGTCTGAGCTGCCCATGGGATATAAACCCCATGTTAGAGCAGCCATGTGCTGCTCCCAGGACTGGGAATCCATGGCAGACCCTTCTTGGTGGCAGGACAAGGACAAACCACCAAGCTGAGATTTTGCTGGATAACCAGCCGCACAAGAACAGAATTTTCCCCATTCCTGCTACAAGGGAGAATAATTTGTATTGGTAAAGCTTTACAGAATTTCTTGATGCACCATTTTCTCACTCTTTTTGTTATGGAGCTCTTCAGCATTGAGGTTGTAGCCAAACCTCATCTATTTTCTTGATCTTCCTTGGTTACTTGCGTTGGAGCACACCAAAGACATTAATTTAATGTATTTTTTGGTCTACCTTTAATGAAGACAAATCTTAAAATATTTTATATTCATCGTAATAAAAAAGAAGGTCTATCAAATACCTGAAAATTAATAAGATACAATAGATTTTGATTAAAAAGATCCTAGAAAAAGTGTGGTTATGTGGAAGAGTTTAGCTGTGCAGGGACATTTCCATGCTCAGCTTTTCATGCAAAATCCAGGGGTGGGAATATTCCAAAGGGAATGGGAGAGACAATGTCCTTGATGCCTTAGTTGGAATATCTGATCACTCACAGATTCTTCATCACTGTGCCAGGCAATAAAAGGTTAGGAATCATGAACATCCCCACCCAAAATCCAATACATTATGCTTACACTCGTGTCATTTCCCATGTATAATTATTTAAGACACCAAACCCCAACATCTTCACCAAATCTGTCAGAATTCAAGAAGTGTTACGTCAATGCTGTCAGGCACAGGGTGGAATTCTTGGGGAGTCCTGTGCAGGGCCAAGAGTTGGTCTTGATGATCTGTGTGGATCCCTTCCAACTCAGCACGTTCTATGATTCTCTGATTCTATGATTCTGTGATTATCTTTTTTTGGGGATTTAATTTGTGGCCTTTCCCTTCTTTGACTGTCCATATGAAGTACATGAGGTTTGGCCACAACCTTAATGCTGAAGAAGACACTCAATAAAAAAAGAAGTGAGAAAATGGTGTATCAAGGGATTCCTATGAAGCTTTACAAATCTGAATTATTCTCACTTGTAGCAGGAAGGGGAAAATTCTGTCATTGTGCTGCTGGTTGTCCAGCTAAATCTCAGCTTTTTGGGGGGTTGTGGTGAGAAGCTTAAATGAAAAGTTTAGCCAGTAATGAGCTCTGTATGGTTTGGACCTTCTTGTGCAGACTGGCAAAGTAACAGATTTCAGCGGGGGGGGGAAAAAAAGTTTGCTAAAAGCCTTACTTTCTCTTCCAATATGAGATTAATTACAGCCAAAGCGATCAGGGAATGCTCCTGCTTTAGGAATAAATGTTGTGAGCGTGATTGCCTTCAGAACAGGAGTGACACAAATCTATTCTGCCTCTGAAACGGTACCATCAAGTGTTGTTTTGTTTGGGTGTTTCTGCAGAAAGTGCTCCGTGCTCTTTTCTCTCCAATTTCCTGCTCAAAGTCTAAAATAGAAATTGCAGATTAGAAAATCCTTTGAGAATGGGGTTCAGCAAGTGAAACTGCTTGAAGGTAAGTTTCATACTAGTTTGACTGAATTTAATGAGCCATTGTTAGGAACCAAGCAAGCAAGTATTCTAGTGAGGCAGGAGGTATACACAAGCTGTCTTTTCAAGAAACCATTGTAAATCTGGTAACAAAGAGAGCCTGACTTCCTCCTTGAATTACCATGTTGACAAAAAGTCTACTGCATGCGCTGATAGCAAATGAGATACATTCTGCTGGTAAAGAAAATTAGACCTTAAATTTAACTCTCTAAAGCCTAGTGTCTAGGGCAAGGGAAAAGGCAGAGTCATGCTGAAAAGCAAGCTGTTGCTTCAGCACAGGCTGTGTGCAACTCCTTGTTCTGAAACAGAACATTTTGTGCAACTTTGCTCTATGATTAACAAATGTATTTTAACAGAGAGTAAAAAGCATGGGGAGAGTGGGGAAAAAAAAAATAAACCGACATAGCAAGCTGTGTCTTTAACCAGTAGGGATTAAAGAATTCACTTTGTTACCTGGGAGGCATCAAGGTGAAGGTCTCTGGTTCTGAGGGGTTGTGCTCACTCAGTGCTTGCTAACCTTGGGCTGGCTGCTTGGAACGTGTGTCTTTGCTGTAGACTGAAAAGGGTTTTTTAATATTTAAAGTTATTAGTTTATAGTATCCATGTAATTTCTTCAGCCAAAGGGCTTTAATTTCTTTGATGTGCATCTCTGTTCCAGCTGGTACTCCTACCACTCCTGCTGTCTCTTAGCCCTAAGTAAGGTTTCTCTCTTTGTTAAAGCTGGTGCCACTGATTTATCTTCAGCTCTGAGAAGGGCTTTTATCCATTTTAAAAGTGATGCTGCTGAGACAGCTTTCCCTTGCCCTGAGAAGATGATTTTTTAATTCATATTTGGTGGTTGGTTGGTGGATTGTTTTTTTTTTTTTTTTTCCTCTTATTTTTCCCTTTCCTTTAAAAAGTATTTTTACATTGAGGTGTATTTCTCTCAGGTTGCCTGTGGGGTCTCCTTCTATGCTTTGTTTCTTCTCAGAAAAAAAAATCTTTTTGGGGAAAAAAGCAAATTTCCCTTCTTTTTGGAAATTCTCCCCACCCCACTGGGGGCTACAGACAATATTGCCCTAAAGAGGATCTCGGTTGTGGTGTGAAAGACAAGAACTTCTCCTCATTCAGAGTCCTTTATCAGGGGAAATCATCCTGGGCTTTCCTCCTTCCTTAAACTATTCAAACTATTTTTCTTCCCTACATGTGCTGGAGTCAAGAATGTCCTTGTGAATCAGGCTCATAATTTGTTATTTAAAGAAAATACATAGAGTTTATACACTTGTGGCTTCCTGGACTGGTCTTCCTAGGTTATTTTCCCATTTTATTGGTTATCAACTCTTCTGTACCCTGTAGTGCAGATTTTTTTTTTATATATTTAAAATGAAAATTATGGGCGTTATCTTTATACAGATAACTAAAGGAAGCTTTTGAAGTCATCTGGCCTTCCTTGGTTACTTGGGTTCATGCACACCAAAAATATTTATTTAATGTATTTTTTCTCTATCTTTAGTGTAGACAAATCTTAAAATGTTTTATATTCATCTTAATAAAAAATAACATCTATGAAATACCTGAAAACTAATGAAATGCAATAGATATAGATTAAAAAGACCTTATAAAAAATTGCAGATAACCCTAAAAACCAGAAACAGACTCTTAATATGGAGCTGCTGGCCAGGAGACTTCAGAGACTGTACACTAAAGAAAAAAAATATTTTTTTCACAGGATCCTGAGATACCTTTAGCAATTGACAATCTCCTGTGGAAAAAAAAAAAAAAAAGCTTATTTACTGTTAAAAGTAGCAAGTCATTCCATCAAAGACAAAATTATCTTGTAACTTGGTATAACCAAAGGCCCTGCTGCCATCTACGTGCTGAGAAAGAGTTTCAGCCTTTTAACAGCTTTTTCTTTTGGAATCAGTCAGAATTATGAACGATCTGGGGTACCTTACATTGCCTGCAGATGAGACAAAACGCTGTTATGGAGGCCAGCAAATAAAGCTTTACACTAATCAAATACTCTGCTGAATAAAATATGAGCATGTTATTTTGCATAATAAATAGCAAGCCAAAATATAAATTGAACAGTGGCACTAATAAATAAATAAGATCATTTAAAGCTGGTTTTCAGAAGCAAAAACTTCAAAGTTCATCCATTATGGATGTGTGTGTGCGTGCCTTAGTGTGGACGAGCAGAGGTGAAGTGGTGGCATACGTTGGTTTTTTCTCTACCTTTTTTTGTCTCATTCTCTGTTTGGATCATTAATCCAGCAGGAATGAGTAAAGAAACCCTTCTTCACATGGAAGTCGAATTGGAGCTGGATGATTTTTAAGCTCCCTTCCAACACACGATCTGCATTTCTTTTCTCGCCTTGCAAAGCCAAGACCTTGCAGTCGGTTTCTGCTTTCTGGAAAGAAAACAGATCCTCTTTGCACTGAGAAAAGCAGTTAAAATATTTCATTTTAGGTGGCTGAGAGTCTCTGTCTGCAGGCAGGTCAAGGAAGGTGCTGCCTGTGCTCCTTGGGCATGTCTCTGCTCTTTGGGGAACCATTGTCCCCACCAGGAAATATAAGAAAAGGGGAAATATTTTGCTTTTCATGTGTGTTGATTTTCAGTGAAATAAGAGGCTTTCAAGGAAAAACAAACCTTATTGCCATAGAGTAGTTCTGTTATGAAGAGGAACCAAAAACTCAGACAAAGCATTTTTGGCTAGTTCTGCTGTAGTTTTTAATTAACATCTCCTTCATTCCCTCCCTGAACTCAGTCTACATGAAGATGTTTAAGCAGCCCAGTGTCAAATTGGACTTTAAATTTAGACCGAAGACCTGTGGGACAGGGGGGATCTGTGGTTCCCCTTCCATAAATCATGACAACAATCAAAGCAAAGACAAACAGGAATTATTTTTTAAATTTTTTGAGGAAGTCATGTGTCACCTGTCACCACTGGTGACACTACAACCAAAGCAGTAACAAAAATCTGAAGAGGTCAGCAAATTTTCAGTTACCTCATTTCCTCTTCTCCTTTTTTTTTTAAATTTTTCCCCTTGCTTTCCAATCACAGGAGAGCTTTTTATTTTTCTTAGGAACAAACATCAGGAACCTGCTCTGCCTCTGTTCTTTGCTTTCAGTTTTCACTCTGAGGTGGCAGGGCTGGAACCAGGCAGGGTTGCTTCCAGTGGGATGCCAGAGTTGGGAGCTCCTCGTGCCAGCATCTGAGTCTCCAGGGATGGAGGGAGCAAAGCAAGAAAGGCGGGATCTTGTCTCAGCAATGTGCTGCTCTCAGCTCGTTCCCAAGTTTCTTCTCAAAAAATTAAGCTTATTTATACCCTCAAGACATATAAATCCATTATGGAAGCATCATATTTTCTTTCTTTTTTTCCTTCCCACAAAACCAGACAATTCCCAAGACAATTTTCTGTTTTTTCTTAATGTATCTCAGGTTGGGCCAAGTTTTTTTTTCCTAAACCTATATCAAATACTTTCAAATTACAGCTTTAAATTTTCCCCTCTGATGCCCATAATAACCATGTTTTTCTCTTCTTCAGGATGCTCACTCCTTCCACATATTTATTAAAAAAAAAAAAAGCTCAGATTTTGTACTTTTTTCTCTCATTTCCTCTTGATGTCACAAGTTTAATCTTGAGAACTGCTCTCCCAATTTAGCTCATTAATGCCCATCTGCTGTTCAGGGGAGCACCCTCACCCACCCTGCTGTCAGTGCCTTGGATATCTACAGAGATTTTCAGATCCCAGTCCCCTAGGTGTGTGACTTGATGCTTAGAATAAGTAATGCTACAAGCATCTCACTTTCCATAAATAAATATATATTTATTTCCATAAATAGGTCTATATATTTCCATAAATTTGTATCTATATATATAATTTCAACTTTCCTACATTGTATGCAGAGTAGCCCAGGGACTCTTTTGCTGTTTAATACTTGATTTTTTTGAGAAGTCATTCTGAGAACCCAAACTTCAGGCTCAAACCCCTTAAGTGATATTTAGGTGTTTAAATCTTTCCTGAACCTGTCCCTTTTTCTGTAAATTAAGGAGAAAGTTCTCCAAAGTGGGAAATATTAATGACAATTAATTACCCATTCTCATAACAACCTTTTTCTGAAACTGAGGTTCATTTCTCCATAAATTGTTAATCCTAAATGACTACACTCATAAAAAATATTACTTATTTGCAGGCAGTTTGTTAATAGAAAACAAGATCCCTATTTATCCTGGAATTTATTCTCTATTGATAACTCTAGTGTGTCTTTTTTGTCTCTTTGACCTCTAGATATGCTAAAAAAGAATAGCAAATAAATCCTATTAAATTAAAGGACTCATATTCACATTCCTGCTGTCTCCTGAATGTATTTTCCCTGAAAAGTCCTTGGCTTGCTTATTGGTGTTGGATAACACCACATTTTATTAAAGATCTGTGAAGTGTTTCCTAAGATGTTACACAGAGTATTTTATTTTTTTTTTAGACATTTAAGTTTTAAAAATTCTTCTTGGCTTTGCATAGGTGATAACAGGAAAGAGGAATAATGAGACAATACCTCTTCTTTCGGGGTTTTTAATTGAGAAATAAATTATTTCATGGCTTCTCATTAGTTATTCCCATGGCTTCTAATGACAAGGTGCCAACTTTCACACTTTAAGCAGGTTAATTAACCAGGTAGTAATGAAATTGGGTGATACCTGTGTGTTGGTGAGCCACAGCTCCTAATAATGTGCTTTAATGTCTCTGAAAGGATATTTTCAGCTCCAGCTCTTCTCAGCACTGCATAAATAAATGCTTCCCAGCTAACAGGCAAACTCGTTTTAAAGTTTCACTTTGGTCACCATTATTTTGCTCCTTGAAGTAGATATTGATATTTCTTCCCTTTTTGAGACTATAAAGGGACACCAAGAAAGGTGGAAGACCTCAATTGATGTGTTTATTTTCCTCCTATCCACTGGCCACATGTGTTAAATATTTTAATGCCATTTCTTTCCCCTAGAAATGATAAAATTAAATTTAAAATTTGATGTTTAAAGGTTTTCTAGGATAAAATTGATGTAGGAATGTGGGCAAATAGCAGGAACCCAGGTTAACAGAGAGTACATGTGCACAAGGAAGGAAACAAATTTGGAAAAGATAAGAAAAAAAACCCAAAAACACAACAAAAATTGAATTTTGGGCTTTCCAAGAGCAAGTCTCAATAGCTGTGTGATTTATCTAATTTAAGAAATATATTTTAAAGAATCACAAGGAGTATCCGTAGCTGGAAAAGTTGCTAATAACCAGTTGTGTTGGAAGGGATATGAAGAAATGCTTGAGCTTAATTTTTCTGCTTGAAATATTCAGGCACAAGTGGTACAATTTTTTTTTTTTTCATGGCAAACAAAATATTACCCAAGTTTTGTCTTCCTTCTTGCTGCTCACACAGCAATTCTGATTTCTAGGAAAGTATGTGTTATTTCTAAATATTTACTGGATGCTTTAAGCAAACAAGTGTTGGCCTTATTCAAGCACTGATCATTTTTACCAGTCATTATTTATAACACACAATTTGTCATCAAAATCACATGGGCATTGTCTCCATTCTCTTACTGGACATATGACTGCTAAAAAAATGAAGAATAACAATGCTGGCAAGTGAACGAAGAATAACCGAGTCTTCCCTCATATGAATTTTTTGAACAAATAAACATTTAGGTCAAACTTAAAAGGTCTTGCAAATATTTGTCTGAATAAACCAGTCAGGGCCCATCTGAGCACTCGCTGAGAGCAAATAACACGACCCAACAGAAAACAGCAAAGCAAATTTCCCAGGCTTGTTTGTAAAAGTAATCTTCAGCAAGTATTTTGGATTGTTTGACCACATACGCCCCGGTGTTTACTCACAGCAAGCAGGCTACTGAGCTTGAAGGCATCTTCCTAAGCAAAGCAGGTGAAATATGAACTGAATTCATCTGGTAGCTATGCTATTTTCTAAATGATTTTTGAAAAATAAATAGCCCTTTATTTTTTATATTAAATCCTGAGATTCTTTTTGCAATAGAAAATTTAAGGAAAATTCTGTTGACTGTGTAAAATGCCAGTAGTTTTCTTTGCTTGCTCTAGTAGTGAAAACTCTTCTAATCATGTTTTTCTCTGTGTTTTATTTGTTTGTTTGGGTGAGGATTAGTTGTGTTCCTGCTTTTAACCAGTGGGATCGTCAGTTGGGAGCAATTTTCTTCCCTGGGACAGAGTTTTATGCTGCTAGAAGTACTGGGAAGTCAGCAAGTAATTGATAAATGCAGTGAGTAAATGGTGGCTTATCCAACAAAACCCAAAGCTAAGATCTCAGGACTAGGTGGTCTGAGAAGATTAAACTCCACTTGGCTGGGGTGTGTTGAATAATGATTGAACACCCAGAGCATCTCAGCCCTGCATCTCCCACTCTTTTTATTTTACACATCACAATTACCAGCCATGATCTTCATTCATGACTTATTGTGGGCGACAGGCCATAATCCTCATTCATGACCAGCTAGAACAGGAAAAAAAAAAAACAAAAAAACCAACAAAAAGCCAACCCACCACACAAAACAAAAGCCCTTCATGGTACTTAGAGAGAACATGACATTATGCAGAGTTTCCCTCATTCTGAGAGCAGTACAGATACAACAAATGCCTCGGCAGAGATGCTTTTAAAGCATCTGTTTAAAAAAAAAATTAAAAGATGCAGCTTCCCTAAGTTGTTGTGGGGAAGAGAAAAAAGCAGGGTGGAATTGCAAACATGTATATCATTACTGCAACTGCATTCCATTTATTTTCCTTTTGGAAAATAAATTACATAAATGGGGTTTGTATTGTTAGCTATTCTTCATTCAGAGATTGGGATAATTAGGTTTCAAATACGGTGATGTTTTAAAACACATTTAATTTAGTAAAATTGGTAAGGAAGCTACAGCAATTAAAAATAAAGGACAAAAGTTTCTTTTGCCTTCCTGGGTAATTTGGGGTGAATTTAGACTATGGCATTAGAAGTACAAAAGGTAACTAAAAATGCCATTAAATGAAATGTTCCCAGTCCAAGCAATTTCCTTCTTAACAGAAAGTAAAATGCAAACAGAGATTACTAAAACCCTGCTGTGTTTAATTTAAGTGTATGTAAGCCTTTTACTCACAGTTATTTTGTCTGGAGATAATCATGTAGATCCTCAGTGGTCAGAGCTGTGAAGCGTGTGTTGTCAAAAGTTGCTCACTCTTTGATTCCCCCTCGCTTCTGTCAGCCATGGTTCACATCATGCAAGCTCAGCTCATTCATCTTCTGACAGGGTGGGATTCTCCCATTCCTGTCTCCATCAATTTGTTCCTGTCGCCTCTGGATTGCTCGCAGAAATGCCGAAAAAGTGTGTGAGCTGGGTGTAAATTATCATTATTTCTCTGGCTAACTGCCGGGATGGAGCACATCAGCAACAGGCAGGGGTAGGGCTGTTAAACCAGAGGGGAAACTCGGAATCTTCTGTAGGTTCATTATTCTACAGAAATGAAAGGGCTGGAGAGGCATTAGATACAGAGCCATGCACTGACAGGGGCTGTTCTGGAGAGGTTTGAATCGTGCTTCTGAGAGGAATTCTGTGCAGCCAGAAATCAGGGGCTGATGCTTGAGGCACGGTGCTCTCTTGGGCAGGGGGGTCAGTGGGGATTTTGCCCCACAAAAGGAGGTGCTGTGTGGGCAGTTTCTTTTGACACAGAGATTTTTGTGTTGGTGCTTTATACTGATACCTTATATCTGGTCTGAGAGTGCTCCAGGAGAGGTGAGGAGATTTTTTTGTTACCAAGGTCCTGATTCATGACAGTTTTCACTGTGTAGACAGTTGCTTCTGCTTCCATAGGGACCAGAAATTTCATTTACCACGAGGCAGTGGAAGCAGAGTGGATGTAAAACAGTTTGCATCTGCCAGCCGTGGAGTGTGGAATATTCACAGCAGCCACCAGCTGGGAATGAGCCAAAAGCTGTGATGCAGCGAAGGCTGAGGTGCTCCTCAACTGGCAAAGGCAAAACTCCAACATCCCAGGATTCAGACCAAGCAAAATGAGACTGGGAGGTTCAACAGCAGCCAGGCTGCCAGCACATCCCAGCCTGAGACCTTGGGTGCCACCTCAGACCCACCAGCTGCTTTGGTTTGCTCTGTCTTGCTCCTGTTGTCCTTCATTTCCAGCACATGCTGTAACTGTACATAAATTTTTCTAGGCAGAAAATGCAACATTTTTAGGAGTTCAGCCCCCATGAGTTGGCAATGAAAAGACCAAGAGCACCAGGTTATGGTCAAGTGAGTTGTTCTCCAAAAATATGTATCTGCTAAAATCATGGGATCCCAGTTTGGGTTGGAAGGGACCATAAAGCCCATCTTGTTTGTGTACCTGCCATGGGCAGGGACACCTTCCACTACCCCCTACAAGACCCATCCAGCCTGGTCTTGAACACTTCCAAGCAACAGCTTCTCTGGACAGCCTGTGCCAGGGCTTTGGAACCCTCAGAGTGAAGAACTTCTTCCTAACATCAAATCCAAATTTCTCCTCTTTTAGTTTAAAATCATACCCACCTTGAGCTGTCATTGTCTACCTTAAGATAAAGTCACTCACCCTGTTTTTTATTATATCCACATCACTGTGGTGTGAGCTCAGCTTCCCACTCACTCTCCCAGAGGTTTTCCAAAGGTTTTATTCCTTCCAAAGAGGAGGTTTCTCTCTTTCCTCTGAGGCTGGACATAATTCCTGAGCAAAACTTCTTTTCAAAAAGTTTCTTTCTATGTGATAGATTTTTTTCCTGGGTTTTTTGGGGATTTTGTTGGTGTGGTGGGTGTTGTTTGTTTGTTTGTTTGTTTGTTTTTTGTGGGTTTTTTTTGGTTTTTTTTTTTTTGTTTTTTTTTTCACTTGGGGAGTGGGTTTGGCTTTCTTTGGGGTATATTTTTCAGTGGGGGTTGTTTGGGATTTTTTGGCTAAACATTAAGATGCTATTTTTTTTTTGCTTGTATGCTACTTCTGCAAAATCAAACTCAACTCACTCCTACAGAAAACTTATCACATCTCCTGCCCTGCAGAAAAAAAAGGTGTTTCACTCTATCATCTGGGCAGGAAAACACAAAGATGATCATGATGTTTAATAAGACCTTTATATCCTCTTAGATTTTTCTCTTGTCCTTGGCACAGTGAGCGAAGTAGCTCTGACACATTTATTTCTTTTAATATGAAAGTAAGCAGAGAGAGAATGACGGCAATTACCCCTCTGCAGGGAAGAGCCTCTGCTGGGAGGGCACCAAGAGCTCTGCTCTGACTCTGCTCTTCTTTAATGTGCTCTGGGAAATTGAATGTGAATTAGTGGCATGCAATGTGCAGTCTCCTCATTTCACCTGGCCTGACTTCTGCAGCTCCACGTGATGCTCCTACCCCTGCCTGGGAGACGTGGCTTAAATAAAGAGAAAATAGGGGAAGGAAGAGAGGAATTTGAGTGCAAATAGGAAATTGTGACAAAATCTGTGTTAAAATAATTTGATATAAAGCAACATTAAATAGAAAATTTAAAAAAAATTTAAAGTATGTTTTTCTGTAAGCATTGCTGTTGGGGTGTTGCTGTTTGTCAGATCAGCTGTTTTAGGTCTTCCATCAGCTTCTCAGATGGGAGATGTTTCCCTTTGTCCTGTGGAAATCCATCTGACAGCAGCTCTCAACAGAGACACAGCCTCTAGCACCCATGACCCTGGCACAGGGAGACACTGAACTTGTGCAATCCCCGGTTGTTCACTAAGGAGGGATCAGAATTCCATGGGAAATCTGTTGGGGAGCTCTCATATCTTAACATCAGCCATGTCCTGTAGAAGGGTGTATTTTATCAGTGGCAAAAAAATCCTATTGACCTGGCTGCCATAAGGAAGTGCTGGTTTGGGATGGTTTGGGGAAGGGGAATGGACAGGCAAGTAAAATAATTTCATTTTTCCATGAAACATTGTCACTGTGGTTAGGAACAGAGAGGATTCTGTGGTTAGGAACAGAGAGGATTCCTGTGTCTGTGCTGGTATCTTGTCAGGATAATTTTGCAGGGAAGAGTTGCAGTGTTTGTCAATGAAATGAAAAGCATTTCTGGCCAATTTAGAAGTTATAAATGTTGGAAGAGTATATGAGCTTGATTCTGGAAATGCTAGAATATTATGGTTCTTTGCCAATTTTTTGGTATTAAATGCATTGCAGTTTGGAGAGAAAATATTTTTTATGGAGCAACCTCTTTGCTATTTTGTGTGCGTATGACGATCATCTTATTCCTTTGTGTACATCTTCATGGTGCATTTCATTTCTCTAGAGATCTGACAGAAAACTTGTATCTGAATTCAATTATCTGCTGGGGAAAGTGAGCCACGTGTGTGTTTCAGGAAGACTTTGGATTGCTATCAAGATTTGTCCTAACCATAAACTACTAGGTTACCAAAAAACTCAGCTTGGAGGACAGTTCTGTCTGAAGGTTAGGAAATGATCACAAGTACCAGAGACTACCTTTAATCATAACTTAGTTTGCCAAGGAGAATTTCCTTGGTACAGTCTTCTGTACAGAATTATAGAAGATTATAGTTGGTTTTGTTTTTTGTTTTTGTTTTTTTTTTTACTTTAGGAAAGTCTTGTTTTTATTTCCCAGCATAAAATGTTATTATCTACCTGATAAGTATGGTCTGCAAGAAAATCCAAATGCTGTGTTGCAGCAATAATGGTTTTTCATTAGATCTTGTGTCGTTAGACACTTTAGGATTAGTTCTGTTAACTTAAAAAAATAAAATAAGCCAACCCTGTTTATAGTTCTGGAAATGAGGTTTTATGGAATGATGTGAATTATGGTTATGTGCAGACACTTGGAATAAGATTGTTTCTGAGGAGCTGAAGGAAAAGTTGCAATAGATGAAGTTTATAAAAGGCTTCAGTCTGGAATGAAAACAGTCCTCTCCCTGCCTCCTGCCCTCCCCCTTGGTCTCCTTGTGGCACTGGGAGAATCCTTGCCCTGATGGGAAAGAGGATGGTGGTGCCAGGGAAGCCAAGCAGATGCAGTGTCAAGAACTTGCTCCTCTATAATTAAAATGAGGATTAGAATCAGCTTCTGGGTGCCTCCAAAACCACCTTTTCCATCTATCAGAAAAATATCTCTCCTCTTATTCTCAGACTCTCAAAGCAGCTGAGATTTCTAAAGCTCTTAGATAAGTTTATACTAAATTCTCCTTCTTTCCTGATATTCCTTGTCAAAATAGTCTTGCTCAGTTTTCAAATACCTCTTTACTCAAATTTCCATTTTCTGAATCAGAGAATTCCTTGGATCACTGCTGAATAGCTGGTTAAATTGCTCATTAAGCACCATTTTCTGGTAAACACTTTTTATATTTGGGAACCATTCCTGATTTCTGTTACTGCTCAGATATTTTTAGATGCCTCACAAAGAGTAGCTGTAGGTGCTCAATTGTTTTCCATTTTGGCTATTTCCAATTCATCCTTGGTTCATAGTGTACACTATTGCTCTCCTAAGAGATACGATATTTACCCCCCTCTTATCTTGATTAGGTCATTGAAGCTTTTTTAAAGAGGGAAATAATTAATAGTTCTTGTTGAATAATCAAATGAAAAGGCAATTAATGAATAATGCACACCCTGCACAAATTTTCAGACATTGATCATCTGTTAATTTTGTGCAATCTTTTGAATTCAGATATTTTTTCATTCACAAAACCGGTGGTCACGTGTATGCAGGGCATGAATGACAGCAAAGAAAAACCAGGTTATTTCTTACAGAAAAAAAGAAAACCAGCCCCAAATCACATAAGTCTTCAGTTCCAGCTCTTCTCTCTAGGCTTTGGTGACTCAGTTCTTCTACTCTCATCATCACCTACAACCAGGGACTAAAACAAGATGTTTTACAACGTGTTGTGGGTATTTCTGTGTGCTCTACCCAAGCTCCAGGAACTCTGTGGTTACTGGGAAATCTGGGAAACAGCAGTGGGCTGAGAGCTCCCTGGGAGCCTCTGGCTGTGCCTTTGGCTAACAGTCACCTCCTTTGATGGATCACTGTTTTTGGTGGACTCTGGGTCTCTGCTTTGGGACACACACAGTTTTGGTGGTTGTTTTTTATTTGCTTTTAATTTTCTCCAATGTGCAGCAAGTTGGAGAACTGGAAAGGCTTAAAATCTCTCTTTGGCAAGTGATGCCACAGGACGTTTTTCATAACTAGCCTTGCAGGAGCAGGAGGGTTTGACTTTGCTTGCTTGGCTCCACCTGGTCTCTCCCAGCTCCTCTCCTCAGGACTCCTTTTAACCAGGGTGGGACAACTCTAACTGGTCTGAAAGGTTGAGATTTTCCCTGTCACCTATGGCTGCCTGAAATATCACTGAATTTAGGGATGTGGCCACCAAGGGGCCACAATCTCTGCCCAGCTTCTGGTGCAGTATGTACACATTAAAAAAATCACAGCCTCCAAACGGCTGAAATCATCATTCTTCTGAAAAATTATCTGTCTGCAGGGAGAAAAGATGAGAAATACTGACTGAAAGAGTCCTTCCCCAGTTCTGTACATTCTTCAGGCACAGCCCTGAGCCCAATTTTTCAAATTCTCTGCCTCTGAATTCAAATTTCTAAAGCTCTGTTGAGAAGCCACCTCTGAGGACCAAAGTTTAGGCTTAGGCATCTAAAAAATCATCCCAAAACTCAGATTTTTGGGTGCTTTAATGGACCTGAATCCATGTGACTTGTTTGGGATGAAAGGCGCAATTTTCAATGATTTTATGAAAAATACACTGCAAGACTTTAAAATCCAAATAAATTATCTTGGGGGGCTTTATTAGTTGTGACTACTGCACTGAGCTTTGTACATAGATTATAGTGAATTATGAACAGAAAATTTAGATGGTTTTATTTATCAAGCTAATCTCAATGAGCAATACTTTATTAATACAATAAAAAATAAGGAACAAGTAGGTGAAGTTTATTAAGTTAAAAAATAATCTTAACATTGCCAATGTTCTTATCTCATTCACTTCTGGTGGCATCAAGTTGAGTGTGTATTTATGTGAGTGTGTGTACATATATGTAAAGCACACACACAAAGATATGTATGATAATTTTTTTTAATCTATTTTAGTTTTAATTCATAACTACTGAGCTACAGTTTATTATAAGGTTACTCAAGACAAACTGCTCCATTTCCTCTATTATCCAAACAGAATGGTTTATGGTCAGCCTGGTCAGGATCAAATTCAAATGGCCTCAGAGTTCAAAGGGATGGTGATGACTCGAGCAAACCATTTTTGTAATCTGTAAATTCCCTTTCTACAAAAAAAAAGAAAAAAAAGAAAAAAAAAGAAAAAAAAAAAAAAAGAAAAAATTGGCTGGAGCTTGGAATGGCTATGGCAAGATTTTGCAAGGTCAAGAGAAAAGAGAGAGTTGTGTGCTTTGACTCTGTCTCAGGACAGACAGTGCATATTTGTGAATGGGTTTATGCTATGCTGCTTGGAATGTTTAGAATTTTGGGATTTTTTTCTCCCTTATTGTTCAATTTTCCCCTTTTTATTGTTGTCTAATTTTTGAGTGTGTGTAGCTGGGACACTGAGGGTGTAAAAGACCTGATTTAAATCTCGGCACAGTAATTTGGGATATTTTCAAATTATTTCCAATCTGGATGAGGGTAGGGTGTAGAAGGAGCTGTATCAAAGCTTTTTCTTGTTGGGCTCTTAGGTGAACATGTCCTTGTTGAGGAGCTGGGCCTAGGCAGGGCAGCAGTGGCTCCTCCAGCACCAGGAACCAGGATTGGGGATTTCTGGGCCTTTTTCTGTAGGAATAACTTGGTCTGTATTGGTGTGTGCAGGCAAATGCATTGGTATAAGTGACTAAAATCTGCTTTTATGGCTTTTTTTGCTGATCCCTATTCACACCCCTACCCCACAGTCTTGCAGATTGTCTGTTCCCTTCTTCAAGTCCCCCCCTCCCAAACAATTCCCATTCACTCACACATTTCTTTTCTAGAAAATGTGAGCATGGAGTGATAGGGTAATGTGAAATGGACTTGAGCTGACAGGGAGTGGGTTTAGGTTGGATATATGGAAGGAATTCTTTCTTGTGAGGGTGGTGAGGCCCTGGCACAGGGTGCCCAGGGCAGCTGTGGCTGCCCCTGGATCCCTGGAAGTGTCCAAGGCCAGATTGGACAGGGCTTGGAGCATCCTGGGACAGTGGAAGGTGTCCCTGCCCTTGGCAGGGGTGGATGGGATGAATTTCAGGGTCCCTTCCAACCCAAACCATTCCAGTTTCTATGACAAACAGACTGCCATGGCTCTTACAGCTATCCCCATGGACACAGAGGAGAGTTCTCTTTGCATTGCTTAAGACCACAGGAATTCAAAACACAGATTTTTTAATATATATGTGAATCAACAGAGGCCAAAAAGTTTGAGTCCCACAGCAGGACCTGAGCCTTTGAGGCACTGTGCAAACACAGAGCTGGAAATGTTCTGTATAGAGCAAGAGACTGAATTTTGGCAGAGACAGAGAGGTAAAAAGATGGAAAGTGAATATGGAAATCTATGCCCCATTGTGATAAAACACAAACCAAAAATAATTCAAGAGTTGCAAATCCTTTTTCTGTCTTTATTTTTTTTTCTTTTTTGTGAAAGAATCATGAAGGGTGAACATTTTGAACACAGCCTCCCAAAACTTGCTCTTGTCTCACTTGAGACACCTCCCTTCCTCTGTGTGTGTAGTTTACAGGAGCATCCCTTTTGAACTTGTCATGTTGATGGATGATTCCTGTTGTGTCCTATCAGATTGTACTGGGCATGTTGATATAAAATATTCTTCTGAAAGCAAATTGGAAATCTTCTTAAGGTGGTACTCACTCAGAGATTTTCTAAAACTTGAATGATTAAGTCAGCTGTGATATTTAATGATCTTAAATATCTTTAGCAGGACCAGATTTATGAACTTAGCACCATTTATAATAATGGTCTACAAACCTGCAAAATTAGAGAAGCTTTGCACTGCTAATACTGTTAGAAAATGGAATTCTTTAAACAGTCTGACTAATTTCAGGTTTGCTTAGAAACTTTATAAATAGCTGAAAGGAGAAAAAGACAATAACTTCTTGTAAAACTGCCTTTAACTATGAAACATTGGGCTGCAGTTGAAAGACGTTTCTGAGATTTTCAGGACCTAACGAATATGATCTTACCATAACTAATAACTGTAAGTTTGTTTAGCTAAATACATTCTTTTTTCTTTAAAAAAAAACCTTATACAAATGCTTTCAGCCCAAGATATTTGGCATTCCACATGCAGGTTTTTATGCATGGGGCTTGTGAAGCTCAACATTTCTTGAGTTGTTAGACATCACCCAAATTCAGATCATATGAGTAAGGTGTCACCACGCATGGCCTGAGCTTGTGCCTGCTGAATCTAACATGAGCTGAGCTAATGGAAGTTGCCTTATCTCCATTTTTTCATCCTAACACCAAATGACTGCATTAGGAATCTGCCCAAGATAAAAAAAGTGTGAAATATGCCTTCTAATTTATAATGCAGATTTTTGCATAACAGGATCAAAACTGTTATCCTGTTGTGAATGTAACATCAGAGTAAAATAACAAGCATTTTACCAGTTAATATGCAAGATAATCTGACAAAAGCATTTTTACATTCATTTACAGAGTGACTATCACCCTAAAAAACTCCTGGGAGATAAATGAAATAAACCAAAACAAAATAAAACTTTAATCATTTCCATAACAAAAATTAAACAACTGTGGCATACTTAGGGAGGTTTGGAAAGAAGAAGAAAAGGAAAAGGGGATAAAGAAAGAAAGATGGCAAAGAAAAATACACTAAAATTCAACAAAGATCGTTGTGTCAAGAAAACAATGGTGAAAAATTGCTCATTTCTCTGGAGAACAATTGTAATGAGAATGAGAAACTGGTACTGAACCAATTCTCTTCTCAGTCTTCAGATCTTAATCATGTGATCCTCTTAGGATGCCAGAATCTAGTTTTCCTAAAGGCCTGTATAAGCATGTTCAGTGGAAAATCTATCTACCAGCAGGTGTCTTTTAACTTTATTTTGTCGTCAACATCAAATAAAGATGAGAAGAATGGCATGAATTAGTTGATGAGTGTTAGGAAAGCAGGTGAAAGGCGGGAGGATTGTGTCACAGTGAGGTTTCCAGCTTATCCACAGGCTGCAGCATTTAATTAGGGAGTTGGCCCAACCCTTGTTGGGGGGAAACTGCTCATTCAAAGCACATCTGAATAAAAAATGACCAAAGATTAAATTGTGTATAGGGAACTTTGAATTTGGGATGTGACATTAAGTCATAATGAGCCTAATGAATTAATTGCATGAAGGTCTGCAATGGGCAACTAAAAATATAACTGATGAGTTACAAAGCAAATAATTTAGCTTGTAGCATCTGGCCATTCTGATTATTTCAGGGGGAGGAGGTTGGATCTGCACAGAAAATTCTGGGACATTTTTTCCTTGATGAGTAAAGTAGAGGAGAATTTTTTTGCCCTTTTTTCCAGCAGAAGGGGAAAGGAAAACCATGTTATTTTCTCCTTTTTTTCAGAAATTAGGACTGTTTCGCTCCATCTCCCCATTCCAGTGGCAAGCTGGATACATTCACTGAGAACGTGAATCAATGAGGTGGATTTAAACACAATATTTGTTTTGGCTAATAGCACAAAAAGCAACTATATTCCATGTAAAACTTGTAATGATTGTTATAACAGAAAAAAAGACCAGGGAATATAAACAATATATATTAAAAGGAGGTGGCAGGACATAAATATATAACTGAAACCATTACTGCCAAGTGTAACAGCAGGATAGAGCAGCTTCCCGCACAAATTGTTTCAAACCAGAGAAGTGGTAAGGCTGTTTTATTCGAGAAAGAAGAATATTTTCATTGGGTACTGGATAACTTGGATTTGGGAGGACTGGAGGGTTTCAAAATGAGAATAAAATCCCTGTGTTATCATGTCACCATAAAATAAAAGATGGGAATAGCCACGCTTGAATGGCTGTGGTGGTAACCTCATGATCAGCATGGTGCAGTTGTAGAAGCAGGAGAAGGTAAAGGTTTTCCCACCCCCCTGTCTGGCCCTATCCTAGAAAATATTTGTTGGCAAACATGCTGATCAGTTCCCAGGAAAACTTGATCACAATTAACAAATGCAAAATAGCTGCAAAGCCAATAACAGCAGAATGAAGGCTTTCCTTAAAAACACATTTAATAAAGATATTTCTGCTCCAACCACCACTTTGCATAAATATCCTTGGTCCTCTGGGGTATTTCTTGTGCTGGAGAGTGGCCAGAGCTTGGTGGGTGGGGGTGGGTCTGCTCCTGAATGTGATCAATGAACTCAATTACGACCCCGTTGCAGAGACTTCCAGCTTGAGTTTGCAGTGATACATAGTGCCCGCCATCCCTGACACTGCTCCCAAAATCTCTTCAATAAATAAGAGGATACCGGAGAGCTCTGACTTGGTTTCTTTTTTTCTTCTTTTTTTTTTTTTCATTTTTTCTTTTTTTTCCCTTTTTTTTTTTTTTAACAGCTCTTCTGGGTCCCCAGTTGATTTTCTTCGCAAGGTTAGTTGCTAATACATTCCTAGCACCCATGCATTATTAATGCTCACTGCTCTCCAAGGTGGCAGTGACAAATAGGGAGCAAAATTCACTGGCTAGTGGGGAATGTACTTTTTAGTCATGCTTGAATTTTTCAATCCATTCTGCTTGTTGAGGATTTTTCAGTGGAGGTACTGTAGCAAAATATGACTTTTTTTTTTTTTTTTCTTTCAAACCTAAGAAGCACTCTAGTAACCAGTGGAAAGCTTATGAGTCAGGGCTTTTCCCAGGAGGTTTTGAGGGGGAGTAGTGCAAAAAACTACCTTTGATGTTTGCAGTAGCATGGAAGTCATTGTTTTTCCTCCCATGGAGTAAGTGGCAGTTTTGACTGCAAATCGACTATGCATGCAGTCAAGTAAATTATAATATTTTAACTAGGCTGTGCATGCCAGCTGTAGCATTCCCAGAAATAATACCAAGTGTGTATCATGAGCAACATTGATTTTTAATGCGCAGATTTGTTTCTTCAGATATAAAACTCTATTAATTTTGCAATATAAAGAAGCAATCTGTGAAATACATTCTTAGACTGTTATTGGTTACTATAAATCCCACTAGTAGTACTAGCACACTTGTTTAATTCAGAATTACTTCATTTAAAGTATGATTTTGTGCATGTGGTGGAGGTGCTGGAGATTTGGCAAAGACCTCTTTAACATAACAAATAGCTGACAGTAAATATTAGGCTAATTCTTCCTAACGTTTAATAGAGGGATAACTCACTGGGCAGAATAATGAATTCCTTGCTAATGGCTGTACGTAGGGGATTAACACCTTCCCACAGCCATCCACAAGTGTACTGAAAGTATGAATGTCATCTGCCTTGGAAGGTCTTGATATGGCTCCAGCTCTCAACCGTAGGCAGCTTTGGAGCAAGATTTGCTTTAAAAATCAAGATTTAGGAGCAAGATTTGCTGAGGGACCCTAAACCAAGAAGATAATTTCCATTGTGCCTCGTTCAAATGTTTTAGCTCTCCGGTCTAGAGCCAAGGAAGGCACAATGTAATGCAGAGTCCACAGGTCAAGTTTTCATACAGTCATAGAATGGCTTGGATTGAAAGTTCCTCTTGTGCCAATCTCCTGCTGTGGGCAGGGACACCTTCCAGTGTCCCAGGGTGCTCCAACCTTGCCTTGGACACTTCCAGGGATCCAGGGGTAGCCATAACTTCTCTTGGCAACCTGTGCCTGGGCCTCCCCACCCTCACAGCCAAGAAATTCTTCCTAATATCCAATCCAGACCTGTCCTGCCACTCTAGTTCCTCGTAAATTGTCTCTCCCCACCTTTCCTGCTGGCTCCCTTCAGGCACTGGAAGGCTGCAGTTAAGTCACTTCAAAGCCTTGTCTTCTCCAGGCTGACCCATCCCTGTTCTCCCAGCAGAGCTGCTCCATCCCTCTGATCATCCTGGTGCCTCTGGACTCTCTGCAGCAGGTTGTTTTCCTTCCTGTGCTGGGATCCCAGAGCTGGATGCAGTGCTCAAGGCGGGGTGTCACCAGAGAAGAGAAGAGGGGCAGAATCACCTCCTTTTCAGACACTCGCCAGCCAACTGTGTGGCTTTTTATATCAGAGAAACTTAAAATTGGACAGGATGGGGATAGAAGAACAACTCAATAAAACCTGACATTCTGTAGTAGCTGGCCAGATACCCCCCGTGATGAAGATCAGAATTCTTTTTTTCCCCCTCTTTGATAAATGGAGTATAAGAATTTATTAATCTTAGTGGTTCCTTCTCTTCCTTCCTCATCTGCAGTCTGGTTTGCAGACTGACTTTCTGTGCTAGCCTAAATCTAGCACTTGATTTATAGGTGCAATCAGGATAAAGAATAGTGATTTTGGAATGAAAAGCAGCTCCAGGGCCCTCAGTGATGCACTTGAGGCTACCATGGCTTGGAGTTTGTTATCTGAGCCTCTGCACCTACACTGAGGGCAGCAGCTGGGGCTTCATGCAAGGGAAAAGCTGTTCTGGTGGAAGTGGGAGCTGCAATATGTCACTTAGCAGGATGCACAGGGAGCTGGAGTCCAGTAACTCTGAAATAAGAGCAGGAAAGGTTTATAATTTTTAACACTGATTCACAAAGATAAAAATGTGAAAAACATGATGTTCTGCTATTCTTGCACATCAACCCAGGTGCAAACACATCCTTATACCTTTTGGGAAGGCTTTTTCCTAAGGGGATGTCTTTCCTGGTGCTCAGAAGGTTTCCCACATTCCTCAGTATGTCCTTCAGAGCTGTGTTCCTCCTGTGTTTCCCACTCTCCCAGTTTTCTCATTTCCTGTTGTCCCCACTCAGCCACTCTTTCCCCCCCTGTGACATCCTGGCAGTGCAGCAGTGACCTTGTGGGGAACCACAGCACGTGGGTGAGGCTCTGAGGGTGCATCAGGAGACACCAAACACAGAGAGGACAACAGTAACCGTGGAGGATGTTCCTGATTTCTGTATGGAATGCAGGCAAATTCCTGTACTTACCTGAAAAGCAGTGTGGCTTTAAGATTTTCACTAATTCTGGTGCCTTTTTATTCTTTTCCTTCTCATATATTCAGTGTAAAGCCATTGCCATGTTGAAACACAATTCTGGGGACAGTGACAGTGCATCCTTTCCAGTCGTGATCCCAAAGAAACAATTAAAAACTGCCAAAGCAAAATAAGGATTTTGGTAAGCTGGGTGGCACAGGGGCTGATTAGAAACACAAATAAATAATAATGAGAGGAGAGGAAAAGGCAAAGTTAGAGCAGGAAGTGGAGATGACGGAGAACTGTGGAAATGAGGGGTGATAGCTCAGGGAACACCATATTAGAAAGGGATGGAAGTGTCAGAAAGGAACCAGAGAGCAGCAGATTGGCTTAAAAAAATACAAAAAAAACCAAAAAAAAAAAAAAAAAAAAAAAAAAAAGAGAAAAAAACCAAAAAAAGTGCATTCAGGAGATGTTGATGGACTCCATCCAACATCTGAACAACTCAATGAATAGCAGACTGTTGAAACTAGATGAGACACTAACTAATTTAGTTCAGGCTGTCAATGATTGAAATCAGAACCTTGCTGTATTTAATGCTAATGTGGAGACTGATTTCAGAAGCTTAAGGTTTTAAGAAGCTGAGATGAATCTGTGCCATTGTTTTCCAGTTGTTATTGTTGGGGAATTGTGGAAAGAAAGGTTATCAATTCAATGTTGGTGCTGTGTATGATTTTTAATATTTAAAGATGCTACTTGCATTTTTAAGCATGGACTGTATTATCTACCTCAGAGGGTGCTGTGTGTGGTGGGAAAGGACACAGTTTAATTTTGTGATAGCCTGGTATGAGAGGTAAAGTTGCTCCCACTCCTCAATTCCATCACTTGCTGGTATGAGGAGAAATAAAATTCAAAGTCCTGTCTTTGGCAAAGTCTGGTATGAGGAGAAATAAAATTCAAAGTCCTGTCTTTGGCAAAGTCCCTTGCTGCTCCCTTCCAATCTGCAGTGTCAGAAAATTCAGATACTTAACGAATCTTCTCATGTCTGTTGGCTTCATTTAGCAAACGTCTGTTCAGTTATCATGGATTAAAGGAAAATATTTATTTTTTAAAAATTACTCATTTTGGAGATATAGCAAATATGAGTTAAAGAGAATTTCAAAGAGGGATTTTTTTAAATTGTAATTTATGTTACAGGACATGAAGTAATGTAAAAGAAGGAGAAAACAGTTTGTGGATGAGAGGTTTTAAAAGGGGAGGGGGGGTAAATTTCCCCTAGGATAAATGGCTACCAATAAAGACTAAAAAGTAGACAGAAAACTTATTTAAGCCTCTGAGATATATGAGTAGTAAGCATAGAAAAATTAGAGTCCAGCAGTGAGCATTGCCCTGCCAGTTCAGCACAAATCTATGATTCCAATTATTCTGTGAATCTAAGGATTCTATGATTCTGGGATTCACAGTGTAATTTTAAGCTATTGCTGTCAGTATCTTCACCAAATGTGAATTCTCCCAGTAATTCTCCCAAGGTATGAATCTAATTCCCTTTTCATGCCCATTAAAGCTGAATTAAGAAGATACCATAAGATATCACAGGTATTTAAAAAAAACACAAAAAGAAAATACTGAAAGTAGAAAGCACTGAGGGAAGGAACAAACAAGGTGCCAAGGCCTTGATGCATTGCAAAACTTTATTTTATGATTTTTGGGGCACCTCACATAGCTCAACCATCCATTCTGCAAACCCACTGGGCTATGACAATTCTCTGAGCAGCTGGATCCTGGTGGGAATTTCTGGCCTGATGAAGTCAGCTGTTTTAGGGGATTTTGCTTACCTTGTAGGGAAATGTTCCACCCTCAGGTTTGCATCCAGCTTGATGTCACGTTTCCCAGCATAAAGTGAGGATCTGAATGTGCAGCAGATTTTCAGGTTTATATAGAATTGCATGCATGTGTGTGGAGCTCATTAAAAGATCTGGAGGGCTAAAACATTTGAACAAGACAATGGAAGTTGGAAAACAAGGGTTATGTGGAAATGAAGAGCTGAAAAGCAAAAAAAAATGTCATTTCTGTTTGGTTTTTTGGTTTTTTTTTTTTTGTTTTCAGAGTTGTAAGCTGTTGCTTTTGTCTTTCTTCTCTCCTCCAATGCATTCTGTCTCCACTCTGAAAATAGTGTTTTATCTCCCCAGTACCTCTTGCTTTCAGTTCTTATTTTTCCATGTCTTTTCTGTGGCATCTCCCAGTGCTGATATTTTTCCAAGGTGTGCTACCAGCGCACTGGGAGGGAATGAAACTTCCCTGGGAGCTGCAGCTCTGCTATAACTCATTCTTCAGGACACAACATGGGCAGGGGAAAAAAAAAATATATATATCCTTTGGAAAAACACAAAATGTGTTCAGTGCTTCCACTTGTTCGCGGTGTGTCCCAGTGGGACCTGCTGTCACATTCCATGTGCCAGGAACAGGGACAGCCTGCCTGGTGCCCAGTGCCATGGGGGTTCCTCATGTTTCGTGTCACTCACAGTTCATTTGGAGCATCCAGGGTGCAGGCTGCTGGTTTTTTGGTTTTTTTTTTTTAGTTCTTTCAGTGTGTGAAAGCCTGATGTGTATTCTCTCCCAGGTAACTCAGTAAATTATAGAAATAAATAATATGTTGAACCGAGATGTGCCCAGGTTTAGCCTGTGAGTCAAACCCCTGACAAAGCCTCGCTGAGAAATGTGGGTTACAAAGACAGGATGAGGAAAACCCCAGATCCAAACCAGGCTGACTCACAGGCACAGGAGCACAGCCCCTTTCTAGAAGACCTTATTTGTACAAGAGGTGAGAGTTTAGAGACACAAAAGTCCCCCAGAAGACAAAAGAAACGGAGGGAGGACAGGCAAAGCCCAGCCATGGTCAGCAGTGAATACATCTCTCACTTCACGGAGAGTTTGTTCCTTTCTGCTTTTCCTTCTGCTGCTCTGGCCTAATCTCTGTTGTGAAGAGCAATTTATCTTCCTCCCTGTGTCTTCATCCCAGCAGGGGGACAGGTGAAGGAGCTGCATTGCCAAAGGCAGCAGTGATGCGCACCACGGATCATAGGGCACGACCTGCTCCCAGCTTGGAATTTCTCATTTTTACCAGTACATCCAGAGCTGCAGCCTTATTTTTCAAAGGCACTTTATGGTATGCATATGATAATTTAAACAATTTAAACTTAATTCAGTTTTACACTGGCAAATCTCTTGAAATCCTTTGTATCCATATATCAAAACAAGCTGCCAAAAAAAAAAATCAGCCAAAAAAAAGTTATAGCTTCTAGAAGATAAGGCTTTATCCTCCAGAATTCTTGCAGTAAAAAATTTCAAATGCTATTCTATTGATGGTCAGATTAAAAACTAAAATGGTATGGATTTTTCATAACTTTTTTAAAAGCATTTTTGGTTTTTTTGGGGGTTTTTTTATGTACTAGTTTTTCTTACCAAACACTGAAAAATTGCAACTTCTTAGACTCATCTGCTGTAGAGCACGACCTGCTCCCAGCTTGGAATTTCTCATTTTTACCAGCACATCCAGAGCTGCAACCTTATTTTTCACTTTATGGTATGCATACGATCATTTAAACTATTTAAACTTAATTCAGTTTTACACTGGCAAATCTCTTGAAATCCTTTGTATCCATATATCAAAACAAGCTGCCAAAAAAAAAAAAATCTATCAGCCAAAAAATCTAGTAGAAGATATGGTTTTATCCTCTGGAATTCTTGCATTAAAAAAATTCAGATGCTAGTCTATTGATGGTCAGATTAAAAACTAAAATGGTATGGATTATTCATAACTTTTTTTAAAAGCATTTTTGGTTTTTATTGTGGTTTTTTTTAAGTACTAGTTTTTCTTATCAAACGTTGAAAAATTGCAACTTCTTATACTCATCTGTTGTAGGCTGGACTTTAGATCAGTCTATATTTTTCAAGTTTGATTGAGATGTTGTATTATTGATAGTTTAAGTATTACATGGTCAGACATTATATTCAAAGTTCAATTATTTGCAAAATAATTGCAAAACCCCATCAGTTCTCTCTTGCCCCATCTTAACATTTTTTTACTGAAGGGACAACTAGTTATGAAAGGAATGTTGTTATAAAATCTCAAGTACCCAGATTAATACCTCATTCCTGTTTCTAGAGGGGAAAAATAATCCTTGAAGGCTTCTTCAAACTTCAGGTAGCCCAGACTTGTGTGGGTGCCTGGAGTGTGTGAGCTGACTGTGGTGAATCCAAATTAAATTTCCATTTAAGCCTCAAAAAACCTAGTGAAGACAAAAGACACGTTAACACGGGCCAGAAATCTGGCAGGCCAAGCTCCACCCGGGGGATATTTTTTTCAGATGTGGAATACACTCCTGCAAACCAGGATTTATAGCAGAAATGCTGACAGACAATATTGGTGATACTGTTCTAATTTATTTGTGTTGAATGGTTTTTTCATCTCTTTTCCCTTTTAATGATCTAAGCCTTTTTGCATCTGGCAGTGAGTTTCCTCACTGTTTACCTTGCCTGCCAAGGCAGTATCATCCATCTATGACTATGCTTTTCTTGGTTTCTTGCTCTCTGTCTTTAATATTTGGAGCCAATTTTCCATTTATTCCAGGATTCCTGTACCTCTGATGTTGCCATTAACTTGTAAAGTGGAAGCCTGTCAAAAATGCTTTCAATTTGCAATTTTTTTGGTTTTTATTATGAAATATATGTGGTTGTGCTCTGGTATATTTTTATCATAAACTTTGAAAAATCCTACTTCTACTCTTAGTTGGCATTTGCCATAAAGAAAATAATCCCAATTTCTTAGATGCTAAATGAAGGTTTTGTGCTCCTGTAACACCATCAGGCATTTCTGCCTCTTGCAGGGTGCTCAGGACCTCTTTGTGTTCACTTTACCAAGCACAGGAGCACTGGAAAACACGGATAATCCGAGGGAGCGTGTTGGGAATTTGAATCCCATATATATAGATTATAAAGTTGAAGTGGTGATTACGTAATTTGGTGACATTTACATTTTTGGAACATAACCTCTGCCATCACACTTTGCAGTAGCAGCAATAAATCTGTGCTGGGATGGATTGCAGTGGGAGAGAGGGTGGATCCGTGGTTGTCTGGGATTTTAAGAGCTGGAGGCAGGGAGCAGGTTTTGGCTGGACTACAAGACAGCACCAGAATTTCTCCTTATCAGCCCTGGTGAAGAAGCACTGGGGATTTTGGGGACATCAAGAGGGAGCCTGAGGGCAAGGCAAATGAACTTTGGGCTGCCCAATCCGTAGGAGTGTCCAAGGCCAGGCTGGACAGGGCTTGAAGCAAGCTGGGATGGTGGAAGGTGTCCCTGCCCATGGGGTGGAACTTTAAGGTCTCTTCCAACCCAAACCATTCTGGGATTCTGTGATGGTTTCTTGCCTCTCAAAGAGACATCCCACACACAGCTCCCTGTTGGGATGGAGTTTGGGGTGGGGAACGTGGAGCTCCCAGCCCAAGCTGGAGACCTGTAGCACCACATCCACCCAAGAAGGTGTTGGTAACTCACTGTCACGTGATGTGCAGGACTTCTCCAGCCTTGTCCCTTCCCCAACAGGGACATCTGGCCATGCCCAGCTTCTGGTGTGCTCAGAAATTTCTTATTTTTGTTCAAAATTTAATGAGAAGCAGTAAAACAAGATAAAAGCAAGAACCACAGGTAGTTAAGAGGGTGGGTAACCTCCCTAAACAATTCTCCTTGGTTTTAAGGACCAGAACTGAGATCAAGCATTTTAAATTGGCCTTTTTTCCTGCTTTTAGTTTGCATGAGTCATGTTTTCTTTTTCCTCCTGTTATTCTCAAGTGTTGGCCACTTCTAGATGGACCCAACTCTCATAGTCAAGCCCTTAATTTAACAGCTCATTCTCCCTACTTCATTTAAATAAAGATTATAAAGGAAACTGTAATCCTACTGATTTGCAAATTGAACTGTTTTGTAGATGTTATTTAAACAGTGCCACTACGACTGTCTTTCATGGGAAACATGGCACAGTGAGAGAGATCAAAGATTCATAAGGAAGCTCTTTTTTTTGAAAGCCGATGCTCCTGGCTTCTTTAACTAATTGAAAAATTTTCTTTACAAGAACAGACCTTCAAGCACTCTGGCTGCTGCCACGAGCCTTATCATTACAGAGTTGTTACTTCCTCCTTTAAGGGACTGAGCTGGAGATTAATGGAAGACTGTACTGGCACTTTAGGATGAACTTTGTCTATTTTCAGTGCACTATGCAAATCCTAACACACAGGTGATTATCAATGGCCTCAGATTGAAAGCAAATGAGTGCCTCCCCTTTTTTTTGAGCTCAGAGGCAAAGCTTCATAATTTCATGGGAAGTCAGAGGATTGAACTGCATTTTCTCCTAACTGGGGACGAATTTAATGATGATAAAAGGGAAGAATAGCATTGGCTCGATTTTTGAGGTGAAAGCTGTATGTGCATGGGGGAGTGGATCCTGGTCTGCCAAGGGACCAAGGTAAGAGAGATTCTGGTTCTGGCTTTGGCAGAGTTTGCCTATTAGAAAGGTGTTCAAAAAAACCTCTGATGTCTCAGAGCTACAACTGTGAGGCTGAAGTGCATTGAATGAAAGGTGGCATCCTTCTCTCTCTGCTACTGTAGACTTCACTATAAGACAGTAATTAAGTTGAATTTCTTTAGGCATGTGGCTTATTTTTTTTTTCTGCATTAAAAGTCATACTTGAGCCTCGATGCTCCATGAGAGATGTGTGTAGCTGAGCCAAGTCTATCAGTCCCCAAACGTGTCTAGTGATTTTCTAAAATGAGAAAAGGGGTGGTAAATGATGTTTTTTTTTAACAGAAAGCCAGTTTATATGTGGTCTGTGTATTTTAAGGGAAATTTATGAAGCAATGACTTAGGTTATAACCATGGAATCCTTCTGGCTTCAGCTGGCACGACACAGCCCATGAATATTAATAATCTGTACTTCCATAGGTTAAATTTAGCTATAGGAACCCATCAGTATTTATGGATCAGATGCTGCCATCTGAAGTCAGAAAGAGTCCACGGCCACGAGTGAGAGGCTGGTTTGGCACTGTGAGCACTTTGGCTTGGTCAGACAATAGCTGTCACTGCCCTGAAAATCTGAGCACCAGCTTAGGGGCTAAAGCCTGGCTGTTCCTGATGGGCTGTGAACTCCCAGAACCTTTGCACTTCACT
The DNA here is from genome assembly GCF_031753505.1 of Anomalospiza imberbis. Taxonomy (NCBI): domain Eukaryota; kingdom Metazoa; phylum Chordata; class Aves; order Passeriformes; family Viduidae; genus Anomalospiza; species Anomalospiza imberbis. The sequence goes on from NC_089687.1 coordinate 3,187,488, forward strand.
TGCTCCAGGATTTACCCTCCAAGGTGTTACATTCTCAGGGCTTACTGAGAAAAAAAAGAAAAAAAAAATAGAGATTCTGTGGTTAAAATGGAAGCTCGCTATTATTATTAATTTAAACTTCAATTGTCTACATCTGACCTGGAATTCTGCAAAGAGCTGCACACAGCACAGCAGTCCCAGGCTGCATTTTTCTGAATTCAGCTTTGCATCACTGATGCACTTCAAAACCTTTTGAAGTAGAACTGCCCAGGGTCACTCTGTGCTCCTCTGTGCAAACTGATTCCTGACCCCTTCTCCACCTTTTAGATGGGGATTTAAGCTAAATTGGCCTCCTTAATTACCATCAGGTGAATGGATTTTGAACTTCAGGCAAGAGTGGGCGCCATCATTAGGAATGTTCTAACTCTGCCTCTGCCAGGGAGGAGGCAGGTGAGAAAACCCACGTTTAACCCTCCGTGGTTTGCTTAAATGAACTGGAGAACTTGATTAAACAAGCACAGCGTTCACTGGAATTGGAGTGTCGTGCAATAGAAACTTGAGCAATTTTCTGTGTAGTGGCACTTTTTTTTTTCCCTGGGAACAAAAGTGTGACATTAATAGCTGTGCTCAACAGAAAACTTGTGAGTGGGCCTCTCTGGCAAGAAAGAGCCACATAGCTTACATTACATCGTGTGCCAGTGAGGAAGGTATATGTAGCAATAAGTTTGTGTTCCATGAGTGAGGTTTTTTATCTATTTATATCACCTCCTACATGGAGCTACCCGGGCCAACCTCCCCTGCAGAGGCAGCCCTGGGCACCTCGCTATGCTCACGGAGAGGCAGAGCAGCCAGCAAGGGCAGAACATCTCTTTAATTCAAGAAATCCTTATTTTTGTTGTGTTAACAAAGTAACTCAGAAGCCTGGAGTAGTAAATGAAAACAGACGCTTCAGTCAGGCAGAGGAGATGGGATTTTTTTTTTTGTTGTTTTTTCTCTCCCCTGTACTGTGACTGTAAGTTTCCAATCCAATTAAACATTGGAAACTTAAGCGAGGAATCATAATTACATGGAAGGAGGAAAAACATGACAGGCAAATTCCTGTCCTTCCTGCTTTGGGGAGGTCAGGGGTGAGGGGATGATGGAGCTGGATTTACCTTCTGCTCCAGCACCTCACAGCTCTCAGCCTCACTGGCCCCACCTCTGAGCTGTTCAACCTCTTGGTGCCAAAGCCCTCAGAGGGGGCTGAAGCCAGGCTGATTTTTCAGCTCAGGAAGAGCTTTAAGATGCTCATTAGAAAGGTGTGATCATCCACACCGACAGCGCAGGGCTGGGCTGCGCAGATGTCTCTCCCCAGTTGCCAGAGTAGCAGCCTGCATGACAAGGAGTCCAAGTACACCTTCTTCCTGGATTTATTATCTGAGTAATTAACCATGCAGCACAGATCCTGACTCAGTCCTTCCCCCAAACTTGTTTCCTTCTGTATAACTTCATGTGCTGTGCATTGTGCTGATAAGATTGCCACCCTAAAGGCGTAGAAATGAAATTGCTGCTGGGAATCCTTTGGTGACCTGGGATATCAAGGGATCTCCTTCCTGGTGATTAGGGCTCATCAGTTCCTAGGTGAAGGCCCTGGATGTCTGGCACTGCTGTCCCTGAGGATGGAGGCAGAGGTGGACCATCCTCTTCCTCCCTCCCACTGTGGCATAGCTCTTTTTCCTGGGAGGAAAATATTCCCTTCTTAACAAGAAATGGGGTGAAGGAAGTCAGGTGCATTGGTCTGTAATGTTCCTTCCCCACAGCAATCATAGAACAGGACCATGGAATCCTTAAGGTGGGGACAGATCTCCAAGATCATGAAATCCAATCCTTGACCAATGTCTTTTCCAGCCAATCAAAGCAGGTTTTTTTGTGTGTCCAGTGCTAATCCCTGTCCCTTCCTCCACCTCCAAGTCCCACTGCTCATGGAACTGATTAATCACAGCATTCCCCACTCATTACCTGTTTGTGCCAGGACACAAAACCTTCATAAGATTCTCATTTGCCTCCAAAGCTTTTGCCAGCAGAGGTTTGTTTTGCAGATAAATGGTTGCTATACAGCTCATTCTCACAAATTACAGCTCCTGACTTCCTGCTTGGCTGGGAATGGGTGGAGGATCCCAACTAAACTGATAATGAGATGCCAGTGGGTGGATGTGGAGGCAACATCTGCAGGTCTGATCTCATGTGCTGATCTTGTGTACTGGCAGGGACATGTATGACACTTTGTTATTCCAGAAGTATCTCAAGGACATAAAATTCCGACAGCTGGAACCTGGTCTGGAGCGTCTGCGTTGTAAAAGTGCAGCTACTCCAGGGCTTTCTGGCATTAACAGGACAGGAAAAAAATGCCCTTATATTTTATTTTTAATCAAATTAGCTTAGAATGCAGCATCAGTGTGAGCAATGCATGAAAAAGATTGTACATACAAATATATATTTGTATTTGCATATATATAAATATATATATATATGTGTATATATATATATCTCCATATAGGTTCTGTATTTCACTCCAGCTGGATGGTTATAGACCATTACCTGAGAGTGAGACAAGCAAGAATTTCCTTCATGTGGATGAAAGACTATTCCACCTGGAACAAAAGCACTGCCAAAAAGGAAAACACACTCTTGGCCATGTGAGTTAGATGGCCACCATCCATGAGCATGGTTCAAGTGCTCTGCACTATTCCAACACCTGGAAAAGCAGCTTGAGAGTCTTCCTCCAGCCTGAAGGGAAGAAAAAAACCCTTTGAGTGCCCGGGCAATGAACAGCCTGGATTTCTGAAACAGAAATCTTGACAAAAGCTCCTTGTGTTTCTGTAAGGAACAGAGTGAAAATGCAATAGCTGTAATGCATCTGTATTTTAGGAAAGCTTTCCGGGCCCCATTGCTCAATATTTACTTCAGAAATCACTTTGGTTGAAAGCTGGGAGATTGAATGGGCACACAAAAGTAGCAGTGTAGTGGGTGTGTGGCCAGGAATGGTGACAGCAAAGTTACTCAGGGATCTCAGGTGGCGTTTGAGGTTTTAATTATCTGGGTATTGCTGCAGTGATGTTTCCAAAAATCCCCAAAACTGAGAAAAGAAAGGAATTAGTGAAATAAAGGAGACCATCTAAAGAAATGTCTTTTGCTTCTGACATCTTTAAAACCCTCTACTACCTTCAGCTTCTTCAGCTTCCCTAGGCAGCCCCTTGCACTCTGTAATTTGGGAAACACTGATGTCATTGGAAGCATTAACAGCAGCAGTCATCGTGCTGCAGTTCGTACAAGCTGTTATGCTTTTTGTACAGGCAGAGGCTTTAACCAGGAATTTCCACCTTTTTATTTCCTTTTTTTTTTTTTTTAATTCATTATTATTAGTTTTCCATATTATGGAGGGATGGCTTCACAGAGGCTGTCAGAAGTGGAGCCTTGCCAAGGTTCCCTTCATCCCCTGCCACCTTGGAGATCCAGGATAACAAGTGATGGGTGGGAAGGAGAAGGGAAAAGGGCTTCCAAGGGGAAAAGCTGGGAGTATTGCTGCCTCTCACCAGGGAAAAAGGATTTTCCATGCTGAGAAGTGGCTGCTCACAGCACATATGGGATGTTCCTGAATTTCCAAGATGGGAATCAGAAATCTGCCTTGACCCGAGCCCCTGGTATCTTCCAGCAGGAGGGGGAAGGAGTTATTAATAGGAAAATACTGAACTCCCTGCAAATATTTTACTCCTCTGAGGTGCCAGTGACAGATCCTATGTGGGATTTTGTGCATGAGGTGGTGGTCTGGTGATGGGAAAAAGAGAGAGATTTAAATATAGGTCACACTGTGAAAAAGGTTTAAGAAGATGGAACTGAATCAGTTTTCCAAAGCCTTTCTTAATTCACAGGGTTGGTTTTTGATGATCTATGGTCTCAGCCCAGGTTGGAAGGGGCATCTAAATGAGTGACTATTTTGGGATGTCCCACCTTGCACAGGGATTCAGGACCAGGCAGAGGGGAGGAATGGGATCTACTGTATTCAAGGGTTAAACCAGAAAAGAACCTGGCCCCATCAGTCTTAAACTGTTGCAATGATGATTGATTGTCCTCTGTTCCCCAAGAGCCCAAAATTCTTTCTTCTTAATTTAGTATGAATTTAGCTCAAACAAACAGCCCAATGCCAACACAGAGAGATTTTGGGATGGGACAAGCCATTTAGGTTTTTTTTAAGAACTTTCTCATGCTGACATTCTCTTCCTATCAGCTGAATCACAAAAGCTTTTTCTGCAGCACCCTCATTTACCTCTATTCCTCATTCCTTCCTTATTTTGTTCAAATGTCAACAAAATTATAACCATTATAATCATAATAAGCTGTGATCCTATGCACCAAATCAAAGAATAAAGTCTGAATCTGTACACAAAGTAAAGGTCTAAGACCACATCGTGCTTTAGTTGCACAATCTATGTTCTCAAAAGATGCTTTATTTTCTTTTTAAGTTTTTCTTGTGTGGCTTTTTTCTTTCTTTTTTTTCACTGTTTTTTTTTTTTTTTTTGTGTGTGTAATTAATGTGGAAGTGACTCTTTTGTTTGAATAGTATTTGGCTTTTAGAACAAAAAAACATAGATGCACTACCCTGCTGTGACAGAAAAGTGTTGAATTGGTATTTAAACGAGGACAATTTCTGCAGATCTTTTTGACTATTAGATGAGATGCAGTTTAATTTTCATTGCTCTAAATTAGTCCTGGAGGAGGAGGAGGAGACCCTCCTTTAAAGGCAATAATAATGAAAATCTGGGGCTGATTCTGGGCTGGTATTAACACAGAATAATTCTGTCACAAAGAGCTACCTTGGCTGAGGAGCTGCTCCTGAAATAATCTGGTTTGCTTCTCTAAGCTGTAATAGAAAAAGCAGAAAACCCCCTATGCCAGGAGCAAGTCCAAAGAAATTACATAAACCATTGAGGGTGGAATGAATTGTTTCCTGTGACCTGCAGACAACCAGGACTGTGGTGCTGGGGCTCTGCCACTGTGGTGACATCCCCACTGTGGTGACATCCCCAGGCAACTGCTGGCCACACCGGGGAAGTGTAGGAAAGCTGAGGCAAAGATGAGGAAAAGGAAAGAAATAAGGGAAGAGACGTGGATCTGTGGTATTTGTCTTGCTTTGAAGCAAAATCAGCTTTAAGTTTTAATTAAACTGCTGATGTCGAGTTTTTTTCCATCTGGGCTGGACACATGGTGGTCTGTACTGTTGTAAGGGCTGGTCCCTCCTGTCCCAGGCTGGGAGTGAGGCTCCAAACCTGTGCCAGGGTGACTTTACATCTGCTGAAAGGCACAAGGAAGGATCAGGAGTGGGAAGTGTCCCACATCTGCAGCTGTACCATTGTGATGTGCATTTAGAGGTTCCTGCTGCCGCGTGAATTCGCACATTTTATCACAGTGCACCAGCTTTCCCATTCCAGGTAGTGGATAATAACTAACTCCTACATCAAATAGCACAGGGAAATATTGAGTAGAAGCGGCAGAAAAGTATCAGTTAAATCACAGGATCAAAGTTTTTAGATGTCAACAAACAAGCAGAAAGTCTACATTATGTAGTGGTCAGAAAAAAATTGCTGTAAGGAATGTATCAGTTCCTCTTGAGCTGTCCATCTACATCAGATCAATAGCCCTTCCAAGCATGGGACATTCAGGCTTTCAGCTTGAGAAATTGAAGTTCTCAAAATAAGTCAGGGTTGTAACACAAGTCCATCATTGTGTGTCACAGAAATGAAATGAGTTGTCTCCTGTTCGATTGATGACTGACAGAAAGCTGGGAGGAAGAAAGGGGAAAATAAACGAGACGTGGGTTCTCTTTTTTTTGAAAAGTTGTTGCGAACACTTCTGTCAAAAAAGTTTCCACCAAGGGATCTGCTTTCATTTCCATGGACATGCCTAGCTCCCATTACTGATAGCAGGAGTTGGATGGTGAGGGCTGGGAGGGGGAATGTGCTGGGCACTGCGGGGCTGCTGCTATTCAGAGGAAGCACAGGATGCAAGGAAAAAAAATGCAGATCGAGACTTTCTTATAAGAAAAAGTAAAATATGGCCAGGGAGTATATAACTGGTAGCTCCTGATACTTTTAATTTAGCACTTTGTAATGACAAATGAGTAAACAGGCAGCTATTTGGCCTGCTGAAATACACGAAGCTGAGCCTAGCAGGAAGGAGCCCACATCTGAATCCAGTTGCATGTTCAAACCATTAGTCTGGGATCTGAGCAGCAAGTCTGGGAAGTGATTGCACTTTTACAGCCCCAATAGGAACCAGGTACAAAATTTGGCTGGAGATGTAAGTTCAGGCTTCAATCTGTCTTAAAACAGGGAGGGTGAAGCCGACAGATCCAGGGCTGGTCCTGCAGATGTTCCACTGACATTCCAAACAGCCATGCTGAAATGGATACAGCTTCTCCTGTCAGCTCTGCTCTGGGAAATAACGCACGTGAAGAATGATCTGCAAATTTTTTAGTTTTATCGGTGTAAAGGCCCCCCCAGTGCTCACAAACAGGCTCAGAAAATCAATGCCTGATGCAGTTACTAGCTGAGCAGCTTGTTGATGTTAAAGGAAATAACTTTGTTATCCAAAGTACAAGTGCTCCTCTATTATCCAGGCTTTCAAAGTGATTGAGCCTGAAATGCATTCTAGCAGTGTATACAAGATACCCCTGCTACCTTGGAGACCAGGCAGTTTCAATACATTAAATATAGAAACTACAGTTTCCATTGCCTAGAGCAATAAAAATGGAGACTGAAGCAATGGTTGTGCTTAGGTACCTGCTGGGAAATGCTAAAACTGTGGTTCTAATCTTCCCAAAAAGTGGTGGGGCCTTGTTTTCACTGTCTTTTATGGTAGTAGTGGGTTTGAGTGGTTGTAAAGTAGTAAGAGCAACCTGCTAATGGACCTGGATGCTGGAAGGGAAGGGCTGCGCTGCTTGGATCCTTCGTTGTGGATCCTTCAGGGATGTTGTTGAGGTTCTTTGAGCCTCACTTTTCTGTTCTGTAGGGCAGGCAGGAGCAGTCACACCTTGAGCTGCAGCAGGACCCATCTGGGAAACTCCTTGGTGTCTCAAAGCAGGTTTGAACCACATGGCACAAAAAGCTCCCATCAGGAGATGAGTAGGCAATACCTGTCACCAATAGGGATGATAAATCTATAGGGTATAGATTTTCTTGCTTGGAAGAAAAGTGTTTGGATAATGGGAAATGCACCTGGAAATTATAACGTTCCAAACACATAAAGAAAAATCCAGGTAATATAAAGCAAATATAAAAAATAATCTCAAGGTCAATAAAATCAATCTGGGCAGAGATTTGATGGATCACATACTCCGAAACATGACATAATGAACAAGTGAAATAATAACTTTACACATGTCTTCAAGAATTGCATTGTACCTGACACTGTTTTCCGACAGGGTGAAGCACACGTAGTTTACTGCATTCACTTCATTAAATAAAATTAAAATAAATTGAAATGGAGTCAGATGGAAAGCTTTTCCATTTTTTAGTCTGTCTTGTAAAAAAGAGGAATTTGACCCAAGTATATACTAATTATTCTGAAAACATTTTCATGAAATAAAACCCTGTTTCACATTAAATAAGTTTTCACCACATATTTCAAATGTTAATATTTTTATCATTCTTTTTGCAATTGTATTTGAATGGCATTTCAGGTTTACAGTATTTCAAATGAAGAAATCAAAAGGGTGGATTATGAAAGTAGTCGTACATTACGCTTCTGTTTTTTCAAATGTTCCTCTTGCTACTCCTCCTCCTGTTGCAGAAAAAAAACTGATGAACTGTAGACTGGCAAAACATTTTTACTGATTTCTGTGGGTTTACTGGGATAATCTGAAAGAAAATTACCTAAAATGGGCTAGAGAGTCCTGTCAGGAAGAGCAGAAAGTCCTTCACCTTGGGAAAAATGATTTTTCTAGATACTTTAAATCCATTTTATTTATGGTGCTACTGTAACTTTCAAAACACATTCCACATTCCTGCAGAATTATTTTATCAGAAGAATGTATTTTTACAATACATTTTTAAAAAGTGACTTTTTAACCGAGCACAACACATTGCAGATGAATTGTCAACTGTCATTGGAAAGACATTTTTTCTTCGTTTGCTTGGTTTTTCCCCATGTGAAGTCATACAAGAAATAATGCCTTCTGGGGCATTCCACAGAAAAAAGATAAACAATTGGAGGGGCCTTCAATCTTGTCATTCCCTGGTGTAGCAAAGTGAGAGCCGTGCACTGTCAGGGAAAGCTCAATGCTCCGGGGACAATTAACTCCTTCCGCCAGGGTCCAGCCTAAACCACACCTGGGCGAGCCTCAGGTGGGTATAGCTAACAATGAAATAAAACAAGTTTTTGTGCTGGGAGCCTCGAGCTTTTTGCAGCTCTGAAGTGGGATGCTCGAGGTCTGATTATGACCCAGCTGGTACCTTGCAGAGAGCTTTCTGCGCGCTGTGCTGGAGCATGCCGCGGAGAGCCAGAGCTTTATGTCGAGAGAGAAAGATGTATTCATGGTTTTCTCATGCTTGCCATGATCAGCTGCTTGTTTCTGAGCTGTTCAGCTACAGATTTTCTGCGTTCAACTTCAGACACCGCAGAAGAACAGCTGGGAAATCAGTGAAGCAGGAGAGCAGAGTGGTTACAATAGAAACAAAAAAACAGCCAAAAAAAAAAAAACCTTATTGAAAGAAAACTGTCCGAGGCAGCCCCATGGTGCCCTTTCACACTGAGACACTGTCCTAGGGAACCCCCTGGGAAATGGCAAGACATTTCTTTCCCTGATAACAATGTAGAAAAGCACAAAAAGTACACAGGGCATCTCGCTGTGCCGCGCTGCTTTAGGAGAGCGCTGCGGTGGGACCGCGCTTCGCCGCTGCGTTAAGAACGCTGGGCTCGTTCCTGGACACAAATTAATAAATAAATAAACAAGAGCCTAGCACGAAAAGAAAAAAAAAAAAAAAGGTAAAAAAAAAAAGCCTAGTGTCTCATCCAGAACTTGTTTGTTAACTCCTGATGAGATGCTGTGTGCAGTCATGCTGCCCTGAGGAGTTTATAATACCAGAGCCTGAGCCTACAACTTTTCCTAAGTACCGCTGTGAACAGCCTTGTGGGACTGCAGTAATTGAGGTAACTGTGTTACTTCTGGACTAGATCATGCAACTCTTACATCAGGCATTAAGCACTTAGGAGAGCAGCCCCATTCACTTTACTGATGGCTTTTAGATGGGAAAATGTATTGCAATCACAAAGTTACCTACCCTTCAAAACTCGGCGTACTCAGGACAGAATGGAGAAATCTAAAGGAGGTTCTCATAGAAAACAACCAACAAATGGACTATATATCAAGCTAATCTCTCCTCTTCTGGTGATTTTTCTCTCACTTGCAGACAGTCAAGCCCAGTTTTGCCACTGACTGTCAAAAGATGGTGTGTGAGTAGGTTTAAGCTGCAATAAATAGGTATGAGTTCCAGCTAAATCCAGCCCTCTATAACTTTACCCTTCATTGTGGACTTGCCTCCAAAACACCTCCTGTTTGACAAAAAAAAAAAAAAAAAAAAAGAAATGCAGTGATGCTTGGACCCCTGATGTTGGCCAGGACTGCTCCATCCTGAGCAGGGGTCTATTTCCCATATTAAAAGTCAGCTTGTTGGCAGAGGAGTGCTGAGCGTGCAAATCCATTAGCCTTGCCTGTGTGCTGCTGAAATCCCAGCCCCTGTAAGGTCCTGGGCATCCTCCTTGGAAAAAAAATCATCCACAGCGCTGGTGCCACCACTCTCATAGCCTAGCACATCCTTGTAGCACATGATTGATCTCATTTATATGATCTAGGGACTGAAAAGGTCTTCTGGAAAGAATTCACCTGTAAATGTGGCTTGTTTTCGTTTAGTCAGACTCTGTGATTTATTGCAGGTGTGGATCGGGGCAGTGGCTGGGGAAAGTTGTGTTCACTGTGCCGGGAGAAGGTCTCTGCTTGCAGGGACAGCCAGCAGAAGGGCATTGAGCTCTTGGGTTTTGAGAAGAGCCCTGAGTTCAAGTTGTCTCCTTTGTGCCTTCAGTGTTCCCTTGGCCTAGAATAATCTCTGGGAAGAAAGTGAAAATATTTACAAATATTTACAAGGAATTTTTACAAATATGTTCATGACATTCCGAATTGAAGCCTAATAATTTATATCTCGTTAACTATTTTTCTTTGGGTGTTTTTTGGACCCATGTGTATACATTTACATTGATCTCATGGAATAACCTGGATTTAAGTTATTTGTTTCAGCTGTTAGATGATGGCACCTTTATTGGTGGTTACAATTCTCTGTTCCTTGAGGAATAGTTTACTGATTAAAAGCAGATATTCACACAATGGTTACATTTTTTTCAGGAGAAAAAAGATCATTGTCACTTCTAGGGTCAGTGGAGAGAGAGGAAAGCTCTCACAGAGTCATTTATTCCATCACCTTTTCCAAGAATTTAGTACTTTCCGTAGGAAATCTGAAAGTTGTTCTTGACAAACTGCTACAATTTCATATCCAAGGTTCTGTGGAGGTTTTTTTGGTTTTGTGGGGTTTTTTTTGTTTGTTTGTTTTGTTTTTGTTTTTTTTTTTTGGGGGGGGGGTTGGGGTTTTTTTTGGGGGGGGGTTTGGAGTTAACAGTATTGAGGACAGACTTGTTGAGCTGGATGTTCTTTCACCCTTCCTGACTGTACCACCCTCATCCTTGGAGGTTTCCAGGACTTGAGTGGATCAGATGAGACCCCAGAGCTGCCCCTGCTGGGCAGAGAGTCACACCAGGGACTTCCTTGGGCTCCTTCCCACAGAACTTCCCCATGATTTTATGATTTTTCCACTTGCCTAGGTGAGAGCTGTTGCTCAGATGAGCAGCTAAATCTTAGGGCTTTGTTTACAGAGCACAAGTCAGCATCCCCAGGGATGTGCCAGGTTCCAAACCCTTAAATCTTGCAGTGCACTCTAGAGGATTCCTGTGAGGATCTGGGTTGGACTCTCCAGGTGATACATCTCTGGCTGCTGTTTTTAAGAGTTCTTTGTATGTATGTCAGCATAAAATATTTAATTCTTTTGTAGCAACCTCTTTTTCTGGGAGACCTATCATCCTCCAGCAGATCAATTTGTCTAAAGGAATGTAATCTATATTTACTTTGCAGTAGGTACTGTAGCTCTCAACTCCGCTTTTAGCTGATTCAGCTCCAATCCAGCTCTCTTTGACCTCAGAAATATTCCCTGCTAACTGTCCTCCTGTTCACTCCAATTTGTACTGCCTAAATGCCTACTGCTGAGTGTCCCTCTGGCCATTCTGAAAGGTGTTTCATCACACTACAATAAACGTGAAATACTGATGCACTCAAAACAGCAAAAAAGGAGGGGGGGAAAAAGCAGCTGGATATCGACATGGGACTGGACAGGGGCATTTATTACACTTTACTTTCATCCCATTGTCTACCTTTGGCAAAGGAGGGCTCTGAGGCTCCCTGGTGGGCCAGGCGGGTCGATACGACACAGGAGTTAAATTAGACCTCAAGTCAAGCACATATCTACCTTGGCTGGGATACCTCCAACCTTAAGTCCCTGGAAAATTTACATTTTTCCACTAAGTTAACCAATAACAGAGTGAAATGAGTGAGAAAAAAGCAGCTGTCTAGCCTGCATCTTGCTTCATTATCAAGTGGATGTTGTCCAAACAGCAGCTTAGGTGCCTTATGAGGGAGACAAACAGGCTGATGTACGAGCTGTGGCCAGGATTTACCAGGCTCAATAAGTAAAAACATCTTTTTTTAAAAGTTAGTAAACACATAATAACTTTTTAAAAATTTTTCTCCCATGCCTCTTGTTATTTGGAAGGTGTTTTTCCTCCTCCTCTTCTTTTTCTTTCAGTATCTAAAGTGGCTTTATTGTTTGAGTGCACACACAGAGCTCTTACTGATATTAATTTTATATTAATTTGTCAGTGTAGAACACACTTGTTCCAGTCAGAACCCTGATTCAGAGGCCTGGAGATCTCAGGTTGTCTTGGTGAGTTTCCACTCTTCCCCAAGCACTTAAAACTCCAACACATGGAAAACTGTTGGTGTAACTCTGTGGAATCAGAAAAAGAAATTTAAAGCGACCACATCTTTGGTTGGAAGAGAGATTAAGGTGATTCAGAGCCTTCATGGCTGGAGAAAGGGGCCTGGGTGACCATGTCCTGTATTCAAATGACCACCTCATGGGTGGACAAACCCCTCAAAAAATGTTTAAAAAATAATTTTGTTCTATACAACAGCCTCCAGTAAGCATTTAAAGATTATCTCATTCTAACTCTCCTACCATTGGCAGGGATCCTAAAATTACTGTCCGGTATAAAACAACAAAAAAATGGTAATCATGTGCTAATAAAGCAGTAGATTTATTTGATTTGGACAAACAAACAAGCAACAACAGCAAAAAATCCAAACCCCCAACTAACCTCCAAATCCAAGCCCCCATCCTAACCTCTCCACCAAATAAAAGAAAGTCTTTCAATGAGGGGTAGACTTTTTTGAATTATTTTGCAAGGTGAGGAGGTATTTTATTCATCAGGAGGCACAGTGCAGGTACTTAATCTGTAAAAACTCTCTTGCTTTATCATTTTAATAATCTGAAACATATTTCTCATCTGACAACTTTCTGCTTCAAGCTCAGGCACTGAAAAACAACCATGTCTGTATCTCTTAAAAAGCTTTGCTTGGTTTATTTCCAAAAGAGCTCTTGCCTACCTATTTGCTGGTGGAGAAAATTATTTCGAAACATGAAGCAGGTAGACCTTAACCTGCCAGATGTCTTGTTCATGTAAGCAATTTAAATTCAATTTGTGGCAGAAAATACAGGCAACTTCTGGATCAATAGGCTGCATTCATTCAGCAGAGCTGACACACAACACCTGATCCACAGCCAACCTGGCTGGGCTCTTTTTGCTCCTACCTGAGGGACTTTCCCTGGCTTTTATCGCTAGGTAGAATCTCTGAGGATTACAGGTACTTAACGCTAATTAGGGCTGCTCAGTTCCCCTCCCTTTGAACGGCCTCTGTTTCTGCAGCAGCCGCTTTCGGTTTGTGTTTCAGGGGGATAATTGTGGTGGCACACGCCAGCGAGGTAAATGATAGCCCTGCACAAACACACCCCCAGCATCTCGCTGGAGAAGAGGGTGATGAGATAACAGCTGCAACAAAAGCTGCTGCGCCCTCACCTTGCTCACTTTCGGGGGCTTTTGTCAACTATCTGCCTTCAGAGCTGTAATTATGCGATTAGGAAGGAGAGGCTGTAAACAAACAGGACTTTCCTCCTCCCCAGGCTTGGGAAGTGAGGCATGTCAATCCCAAAGCTCCTCCAGGAATACCTGCACCTCGCTGGCGGGTGGAAGGCTCTGGGAGATGTGTGATGTGCATGCACATCAATCCTGCTCTGAGTGCTCACAGCACACGAGTTATTAGCACAAAAATCATTTTCCATTCACATACGTTTAACCGGGGTTCAGAATGAAATTTAATCATTGCTCAGATTTGTAATAATTATTATTATATGTAGGGTTAAGTGCTGGAAAAATGGAGCTTTTATTTGCCATTTAACAATTCCCCCTTCTATCTGTGAGCTCTGATTCTACCATTATTGTGTTTCCTACAAATATCCCAGATACTTATAAATATTCTATTGCAATGAATTTTATATGACCCTTCAGTTCTAACAGCGGAAGCTGCATTTTGAACTTAACCTAAAATCCAGTGCAGTAAAGCCAATTTTTAAATGTAACCTTTCCACCAAGTGGTAAAGACAGTCATAAAGTCACTTGTTATTGCTCAAGTCCCTCTTGACATATAATTAATCCATCTCAACCCCCATCCAAAAATCCAGAGACAGCAAATTTGCCCTTCCTGAATTTCCAATTCATAGAGGCAGAGCGTTATCCAGCACTCTCTGACTGGGTGCACACATTGCAGGAAAGGGAGCACAGATGAACATTTAGGAGCCACTCATCTCTCACTGCGTGTCAGCATGAGGGGAAAAATAACAATGACTGGGACAGAATGTCAGAATCCCTCTGAATGACTCAAAAATGTGTGGCTGTGGCACTTGAGGACACGGTTTAGTGGTGAACGTGGTGGTGGTGTTGGGTTGATGGTTGGACTTGGGGGTCTTGGAGGTTTTTTCCAACCTTAATGATGCAGATATGGGTGGGAGAGTCCCCATTCTTTGCATCATTATGAGAACTCCTGATTGCCAGACTTCACACACATCATGGAGAAGCTGGGAGAATGGACCTCTGGAGATTGTCACACTTTGCCTTTCTGAGTGTGGGAAAACCTCCCAATGCAAATCTCTGAACTTCAGGAAATAAACCAAAAAGGCCTTTTTGAGACATGGTGGTCTCAAAGTGGTATTAACTGGTATTTTCCACTAAACAATGCCATTGTCCTAAGGAAATGTAAAACAGTAGAAAGAAGGTGTCAAATGGGCTAAAATTAAATTATAAGATTAATTCTTTAACCTGGGCTTTGACCTTTGTGTGCACTCAGAAGAAAACACAAAATCTCTCCAAACCCAGAACTCGTGCGGCTCATTGCAGCCCTGAGAGCAGCCTTACAAATTGATGCTGTGTCTTCCAGCATCAACCAAAAAATGTGAGGGCCACATTTATCTCCTGCTTTTTATAACAAGCCCAAACCAAAACTGTGAATTTCCCAGAGGGTGAGCAAGAGGGTAAGGATTAGAAATAGTCTATTTAAAAATAAGACATAAAACTTCAAACAGCTCTTCACCACTATATTTCCAGACTCTGAAAATATTTTCCTATGGTGTTGCCATCAAATAGTCATTACCTGTCCCTCTGCTTATCTTCAGAAACCAGTAATCATTGTAGGAACTGATATCAATATCACATGAAAATATGCTTGAGTAGACTCTAAATTGGGTATATCGAGAATAATTTAGTCCTCTCATGTGTTTTCTTTCACAACAATCCTTTACTATATGGCACTATCTAAACCTTTTATTGACTAGAAAATTATTCAGTGTGTCACTGTTGCAACCACAAAATTATAATCTGCTGTGCAATATCCTTGTGATTAATCATCTTGTTTTATTGGCCAACAATGCTGAAGTATAGAAAAATTAAGATTGAAACGCTGCTATACATTTAATGCCCAAATCAAGACAACTTTCAGCGTAGCTGGGATTTTTTTACAAATCTCAAAATGATCAAGGTAAGGGATACTGCAACACGTGAGGCATGAGCTCTACACGTAGAAACTGTGTTAATTACACAGACCTGAAAGCCCTGTGGAAATTAACATGCGATCTTGTAATGATTTGCCGTATCATAACACGTATGCTCTGATCCAGCAAATCACTTAAGAAAGTGCTTAAGTTCAGCCTGTCATTTCAAATCAAGCTTCAAGATCAACCTTGATGCTGTAATGACATAAGTGAATTAGCCTGGAGCCTTAATGTAGTCTCCTTTGTATGATTTCCTTTTTTATTACAAAATAAACAGGGGGTAAGAATGATTTCAGAGGTGATTTCATGTGGTACTGCTCTGAACTGGCCACAGGTTTTGACATAACTGGAAATTTTAGAGCTGTGGAAGAGCTGAGTTCACAAATGGTAGGACAAGTTGAAAAGGCTTTAAGCAGAGAGCAGGTATGGAATAGATATTAGGAAGAGACTCTTCCCTGTGAGGGTGGTGACTTGAAAATATATGCGTGAATTTTTAGTGGAATGGTAAAACTTGTCTTGGTATTGAGGATGTTGTCCCTGTAGCATCCAACATCTTGAGTTAAAATCTGGGCAAAATGGAGCTTTTAAAAAGTAATTCAAGTTTTTTAGTGTTAATAAATATTTTAGGAGAAGGGATTGTTGACCAATCAAAATCAATATAAACAAACAATCTTTGAGGATGTAATCCTTCAGCAATTTTCAACTTCTGTCTCTGTTGTGCACCTGACACAGCAACAGCCCTATCATTACTCTAATGTTTTAACATGAAAAATAACACTTTAATCTATAAATATAAACATACTAAGCCTATTTTCCTTGCCATCAATCTGAAAAATGGCTGAATTGTTTATGCTGATTTTTTTTCATAAATTACCCCTGACATAAGCACTCAGGATTCAGCCAGAGCAATTGCAGGACCCTGGAATCATAAGTGATAGAACCCAGGGTTTTATACTGGATCAGGCATCCCTATGTACACACACAGGGAGAGAGGGGAAAAAAAAAAAAAAAGAAAACAGGAGGCAGAGGGAACATATGTTGGAGACAATCCTGCCTCCCGTAAAACTGCTGTTGAGTCAAGTAACCTGTTTAAAAACAATGTATTCCTCTAACTACAGCCACCTGGCTTGTAATTATAGTCCTCATTAGGAGCTGCTACAGGTCTTGAGTGATTAGTTATTGTTTATAAACTGTTCAACTGGAGACCACCTGTTTTTGTACAGCGCCGCACCTTCGTCTTGCCTGGCTGCCTGGTGCCTATTAATAGAAAAGCACCTGTTTCCTGACAGGGCAGACCCAGAGATAAACCTGAAGCAGCTGGGGGAAAGGTCTTTGTGAAGGACACCCAGATCTATTTGTTGCTATTAAGCTGTCGCCAGCCACGGTTGGAGACTCTGATGGAGTTGCGCTGCCTCGCGCCGCTCACGTCTGTGTAGACTCCCCGTTCTCTCGGAGAGCATTTATAATTAACCCTCCAGAGAGTGGGAAACCCAGAGAAATAAAACATGAGGTTTGAATGCTGGCACTAATTGTTAAAAGAGTTAAATGCTCCTGTATACAAAGCAGCCGAGGTGAAAGGGAAGGTGAGCAGCTCCGTGTGCAGATGCAGGAGGTGAGGCATGAACGCCGTGCTCCTTAAATAAACACAAGGATCACTGCGGCCCCACTGGCAAAGACAAAGAGGAGGCACTGATTTTCTCAAGGCGATTCAGTCATGTAGACAGCAAACTCATGCTGCAGTTAAAATATTTAGAGCCAAATTCCACTCTGAGTCATGCTGGATTCAGCTGATTTATTCCCAAATCTAAACAGTGTAGCCAAGACCAGAATTTGGCCCCTACACCCCTGAACTATTGTTATCCCATCAACAATTTTCATCCGTGTCCATGAGTGGCAAATTATATCTTTATTTTATTTTTTTTTTTCCTTTTAAGTTGCCTACCTGGTTTTGGACTAGAAATAAGCTCTGTATCCAAGGCTGTCAGTCTGGGAGATGGACATATGAGCAGAGAGGCAGACTGGAGGCCCAAAGCTCTGCATGGAGGAGCTGGCTATGTGCTTGGAGGAGGAAGTAGCAGGCTGTGCTGTGTGAGTGGCACACCAAAACTTGCTTAAGCAAGGAGAAATGGGACCATTTGGCACTGAGATGAAGTCAGTTTTAAGGAGTGCATCTGGTGTTTGCAGCACTTGAAATCCCAGGTGATGCAGAGAGCAGTGGGAGCTGCAATCCTTTAATGTGATAATTCCCAGGCTCCCACAACCCCTTTCCTGCTCTATTTTAAGCACTTGTGGCCATGTCTTAACCTTTATCCCATGTAATATTTGCTGCTGTGGTTTTCAGTGGGCATCCCCCATCATGTGTCATTTTATAAAGGAACATCAAGTCTCCCTTTTCTCTTTCCTCTCCTTATGAACCAAAAAGCTACATCTGTGTATGTGACCTGGGAGTATTCTCTAGAAAAACAATATTTAGTTTCCTGATCAGCACTTTTTGGGATTGGCTGATCTTCCTTAAGGGCACGTTATTGCTCATGGACATTTGGTTTTGCTTACTCATTTATTGGATAGCAGTTTCCAAAATGAGACAGCACATCATGAAAAATTAGGGGATAACACAGTCTCAACATTAAGCCAGGAGAGTTTTCCATATTAAGACACAGTGGCATGATGAACAACCCAGTCACCACCCTGTGTTCCCACACAGCAAATGTTAGGCACCTGTGCATAGCAGTGAATCATCTTATCAGTTGGTTATTCACGGCTGAACGTGTTCCCAGGCCTATTTCTCAGTGTTTGACCAACCCCAAAGCTTCTTTGTTCCCTGCTCTTTCTCAGGAGCAAACAAAAACCCTTCCACTTTATGTGAAAAAAACAAAATTCACTTCACGTGAAGCAAGCATGGCTAAAACCAACAGATTTATGCAACTGAACTGAGATGTGCATACTTATCTATACTTATTCAATATTTAAGCTACAACAGCAATCCCCAGCATTATTTCAAGGATCCTGTAAATCCTCACCCCAGCAGAACCTCAGGATGGACAACATCAAATCTGCCCACCCAAAGTCCCCCAAGTACACAGAGCCACCAAAGGATTTACACACATTTGGCAGGACAAATGACAAATAATTTGGTATCTTAGAAATCCAGCTATGGAACTGAGTTTTTTTGGGGGTACAGGATTCTTACTCTCTATGCTTTAGTTGGTTTTACAGCTCTAGATGTCCTCAAACCTATGAAAACAACAGAGTGGGTCATTATTCATTGCAAAATACTATGTGGGTACACTCCAAATGGTTCATGGTGATAGCAGTCACAGGTTTGTGTTTTAAATATATTTACCTGAAGTAAAATATCAAGTGAAAGGAGCATAATTTAATAAAAAGCTGGAACAATAGATTGTGTGAAAAATAATTTTATCAAACCCTTGACTAAAGAAAAACCCCATGGAAATAACCCTCTGAGCATAGCTCCCAAGCATAAATGCATTTTAGATTCTTAAGGGATTTATCAATTTCCCCTTTCAAATATGGGAAACAGTTGTTGCAATGACAACATCATCATGCTGGAACAGTGGTAAATGCATAAATAAATAAATAGCAATAGTTACCTCTCTATTGTCCTACTACAGCTTTTCTACTAATGTTTGGGTAGATATTTATACAATTCAGCGTCTTTCAAAAAGAGTGCATAATAGCCCAAACCCAACAAAAGACTGAAGGGTTACAGAGCAGCACAGAGGGGTCTCTTTCTCTTTTTAAAGTGACTAACCCAGTTGATTTCAATATGAGTTTGGAAAATAATCAAAAGTTCTCCGTTGTGGAGAACTGGCAATAGGATCTGCAGGAAGCCCAGATCTTCCTTGCCCAGTGGGTTTTCCACATGTTTGGAGAAATCAGAACTTTCCGTAGCTGGTGCAACCTCTCTCTTTGAAACCTTTTTCTTGCTGTTTCTTTTTTAAAGGTGTTAAAGAAATATGACTGTAATAACCACTGACAAAAATCTCTGGGCTTGAACTGAAGTGGGAAATCACAGAGGTTACTTACGTCCTCATGCCTTTACCATTTGTTCTCTTTTCTTGAGGAAGTTGAAAGACCTGAGATTCAAACTTAATAAGGCCCCATGCCGTTTCTAAGAGTATTTACAGCACACAAAAAACAAGCCAGCACATTTCTTATATTTAAATTTGTTTTCAGTCATCTAAGCTATTACACAGTAAGCCATCCCCAAACCTTTTGTAACAAGCAGTAAATGTTTCTCAGACAAGGGAAAAAATGATGTGTTCAACTGCAGCTGCTTGAGCCCAGGAAAGCGACAAAACATCGGAGTGTGTGTGCTCCCCGCATCCCAGTTTGTTTCAACATTATGGAACTGGAGCTGCCTCCAGCCCATGGCACGTGCTGCAGACGTGTGCATGGGGTGGCAGCCTGTGGGATGCCCCACAGGGGTGGCAGCAGCTTCTTTTGACAGCTGGAGCTCTGTGGTGCTGTGGAATAGACAATGACGTTGGGTTTTATTAACCACAGTCACTTCCCACTTTCAAGGCTCTGCCCTAAACCCCTTTGGTTCAGTGGCAAGCTTTCCATTTCTGGTGGTCGGGAGTGAGAGCAATTCCACTGAGAACCAGTTGTGCAACACATGCTCTAGACACCACCAGGAGTTCAGCTCTAATTTTGGTCCATGTCTAATAGCTTGGTGTGTCATGGAGCAAAACAACTCCAGTCCTGGAAATTTTCTGGAAGCAGCAACAGGGCCATGGAGGCAAAGCCAGTTTTCAGTGTAATTTGTGTGTGTGATAACCAAGGAACTCTTGGAACATGTCCTCATGTATCCTAAGTAAACAGCGTTACAGAAGCCTTCCCAGTGAATCTGCCTTTTGAATCCCTTCTCGTTCTGGAGAAACTTTATCATCTGAAGCAGTCACGCATGGAAGGAATGTCTGAAGGCCTCATTAGTGGTTTCTGGATGGCATATTGGGGAAAACTAGTTTTGTTTTGTTTAAATTCCTTTTGCAAACAAACATTAGCACCTACAAATTCCAAATATACCCAATGTCCATCAGAGAGTTGCTGGAACGCCGATGAGACATTTCGTCCAGTGCTCTACTGAGTCACTGTAAAAATAACCCCACCAAGACTCACTTTCATGTCAATCTCATTCCTCTTTATTTTCCTTAAAAAAACCCCAACAACTAACAGCTGAATTCAACTAATAGTTGAATTTAAATGGAAACGCGCAGATCAAGGAGGGTTCTTAGATGGAAGATCCAAGTCATTATTATTAAAAAAAACCCTGAAATATGTCGACACATATTTGCCATGGAAACCTTGGAAACAACATCAACATGAATCATGTTGGAAGTGAGTGGGCACGGAGAGGCTTGGAGGGTCCTGGTTGCTAGCCTGAGCCGAGCGAGAGCCGCTCTCCGTCCTCACGGGTCACTCCACGCCTCGGGATCGCCGTGGCCGGGGTCGCATCGCCATGGACACGGCATCTGGGGAAGGCACAGCGAGGCCTTACTAGGCACAATGTGCCTGTCCTCAGCTGCTGTGCTGCCAGCAGTGATTACTTTGTCTCATAATATCATGTTTTCGAATCGACCAAGTGAACCTCCAGCCACCGGGCATTTACGCAGCTGCAACTGGGCTGTGTGTAAGTGAATTCCTTTGAGAAGCATAAAGAACGTCCCAAAAATAGCTTCTAACAGACATTTTTTTCACGTCTCCCTGAATTTGCTGCCTCTTTTTCTGGATTTCTCTCTTCTCTGTTGGACAAGATGGGTTCTGAACAATTTTTACTGCTTTCTTAGTTCTCGTGGCCTTTCCTGATGAACAAGGCTGAGAACTCCTTGTGAGAATCTCTTTAGTAGCTGCTTGCAGGTCTTTTTTTAGCCTATGTTCACTCTCAAGATAAGTCTCACAAACAGTTTCAGGGTAAAATTGTGATAATTCCGGTTTGAACTTTTATTCTACTGGAAAAGATAAATGACTGAAAGTCTTAAGAACAAGCAGCGAAAATAATCTTAGAAAATGTCCTATATGCTTGGGTTTGTTTTTTTTTTAATCCAAATTTTAGCTACACATGAGAAGAATGGTCTCTATTTTTCAGTTTCTCTGAGTTAGGTTCTGACCCATGGTGTGGTGGTCTTCCCACTAGGGAAGGACATTCAGTCAAATAATAATTTTAAAAGACATTTCAGAGTGAAAGAATAACCTCCACCACCAAAGCAGGAGCTGAAAAAAACCCTCAAGTTATGAGGATGAGGCATCTTATTGAGGAAAGCAGTATAAGTTCTGAATTCCTATAAGCTTCTCTACATGTGATAAATTTACTTTGAAGTCCCTTTAAGCATACCCTAATAGGCGTTAAAACTGGAATAATTCGAATTTCAGCCTTTATAGGTAAAGCCAGTGTCCATTTAGAGCACACAAACACAGTAAGGTAAACATAAATCAGTTTTGGACATGCGTTTTTACTGCATCAGCTGCTTCAGACTCTCCTGGTGGTTAAAGCCAGAACATGTAGCTTTGCATTTACTCCAGTAGATCCTGATGGGTGATGACTTGCACAGCCTTTGTTGGTCACTGTGGTGTGAAACACCCCAAAATTTCCTGTGAAAATATTTTTTATGCCCAGCAAAGAGCATCTGCGTGAGACAGGTTACTCTGTTTAAATATTTTTAGATGGACAAAGGTTTCATAAATTGAATTAAAAAATATTTCTTCCTACTGTCTCTCTAGAGATGGGTAGGAATTCTTCTCTTGAGCTGTTACTAACAAAATATAGCCCTTTCTGGAAGGGCTTGGAGCCCAAAAGCTGCTGATGCCCTCTCTGAATGGGAGAATACCATTTCTTACAAATTTTATATTCATTTTTACAGGTTGTGGTCTTTATGGAGGCTTTTCCTAGTTATGCCCCAAATTATCTGGTCCATTAAAAAAATAAAAAAATCACATTAGGCATTCCTTACTTGTCTGCATGGGATTATATGATGCATGCTGCAGTTTTTCCTGAAGGTGCTCACATTTCTGATTGGTTTATTAATTTGTGTTTATTGTAGGTACTCTGGTATAACGTTTTATCTTAATTAGTATTTTTATACCCACTATATTAAGTACGTATGTGGGCAGGTTTTTATGCTGCACGTCTTCCTAGTGCAACTGAGGTTTAGTGTTTTACTTTAAGAAGGAAGAATTATAATCAATTTAAAAGTAATTACAGGCACATTTTGCTTCAGAAACAAACTATGTTGCATTAACATGAGACAATATTTTAGGCTGAAATCCATAAGTTTTTAGTCTGATAAGCCCCCTGTTGAGCTGTGCATGATATCAACCTACCTTAAATTAGGATAAACCTGTCTTCTTAGGATAAAATTTAACCTTTACTTTTCCTCACAGAAATAAATCTTCTTATTGGGCATTCATTGAAGAAAGAATTTAATCCACCTCTTTTTAAAATGCAATGTTTTGTTAATATAAGACTGCAAAAATAATATGCATTTTAAGATTAATTCTTTTGCATTTTAGATATGGGGCAAAATGCTCAAGGAAATATTGAATTTTTTGAGCAAGACCCTTAAAATCAGATTCAGTAGGAGTAGCAGAGCACTAAAACACTGGGATTTTTTGTCATGAGAGAATCGGAGTTTGTGCTTTGTTCTTCATGGTGGATATTCAAATAATTAAATGGCTACTGGCTAATATTTTTGCAACTTTATTCTGTGAATACCTTTTAGCTTAAATATATATGTATTTTAATTAAAGACATATATTTGTATTTTGTAAAAGAGGCAAGATTTTTTTTTTAAACTGATACTTTCCTGGTAAAAAAACTTAGAAAACCACGGTGCTTTTCAGTTTATGTTCCTCATCTTCTGCATCTGTAAATGAAGTTTCTGACTGCTTTGAGCAACTTCAAATTTGGATAATTCCAACTAGTTAAATGGAATTACCTTCAGTCAGATAAAAGAGAAGTTATTTGGATGTTTCTCCCTTATTTTTAACCTCTGGTTCTGACATGGGCTGCTCGAGCTGGGCATTTGCATTCAGTGAAGGTTGATGCAGGAGCACTTTAGTTGGTGAGTTTGCAATTCTGCTCTCAAGGAGGAGTAAGCTGTAAATTACCCACCACTGAGTTGCTGAGTCACTTGGATACTTCAGACTCCTTTAAATGCAAGATCCAGTGGGGATGCTGAATTATCCTAGGCTGCTTTTCAGAAGATCCTCGTGTCACAATCTCATTCTGAATATGATTTTTTTTTTTTGGTCTGGATAAGTATTTAATTTGAGATTTCCGTTGTGAAGAGAATTGAGTCGAGACATTTTAAGTGCTTCTTCGTCTATCATTAGAGACACCAAGTGACACAGGAAAAGATAATGAACATAGAAAGAGCCCCCAAAGCACTTTTAGATCGTTTCCTGAGAGTCAGCAGGCCAATATTGACTTTGATTAAGCACTCACTTTGGTCCCATTAGTTTGGCAAACTGTGAAACAGAAGCCAGCGTCCTTTCCAAGCTGGTTTTGCATAAACTCTTTTACAACTTCACTTCTGACTTTCTTTAGAACATCTCTTTTTCTCTTTTTTTTTTTTTTTTTTTTTTTTGCTTTTTTTTTTCCTTTCATCCTCAAGAAAGATATTTCTTTAAGTCTTTCAAAGATGCCATAATCTAAAACTCACGTAAGGATTTATGGTGTGAACCAGTGACACATAACAATCTTGTTTCATGCCTCAAAACTGCAAAGGAAAGCAAGGATACATATTTCATCTCAGGAGTTTGTGTGTATGAAGGTTTAATTGTCAGATGTTAAATTAAAGGATTAATTTCTAAAATTATTTTCTGGAGTAGATGAGTATTATTGTTATAGCTCTGAAATTGTCTGGGAAAAGCTCCTTCCCTCATACTCCTTTGGTATGAGTTTGAGTCGTGGCCATTGGTGTGTAACTACCAGGAAAGATCCATGAGAAATTTGACAGAACCTGTCTAGGTTTTTTATTGTAAGTCCCAAAAATGTATTTTTAACATTTTTTTTTTTCCTCCCAACAATAATTTAAAGTGGGCTCTTGTCCCTTTAGACTGTGTGTAGAGTTGGAGATACTGTGACAAGCCTCGAGGTTCTGGTGGTTTTTGGGTGTTGAGAGAAGAGGAGCTCACTGCAGCTGGGTCATCAGGCAGTCTTTTCCAACCCAAATGACTCTGTGATCATTTAGGAACCCTGAAGAAATCCAGTGAATGCAGAGCCTATTCATAGTCTGAAAGCAGATACTTGGAGTTGGGGAAGTCGTTACAGAGATGAGGGATCTTGCAAATGTTTCCTTTGCCCATGAGGGAGCTTCTTCCCAGACTCTGTTTTGACTAGACACTCTTCACTGATTTATGTACTCTGTAAATCTCCCTGGGCCATGAGTGGTCTCAAAGGTACTCAGTTTTCTACTGTAACTTGCTGTCCATCTAGTTCCTTTCAGGTTGAGAAAATCCTCATCATTACTTTTCAACATTTTTATTTCTAGCACATGAGGAAAAAAAAAATCATGTTACACATAAATGAACAAAAAGGGTAAAAAAGGATTAATGCACTATTTCTTAACATTCTTGAAGCCAATTAGCAATAGGTCTGAAGAACAGACATCTGACAGATTGGCTATAATTGGCAGCATTTTCTGTGGCAGTTTGTTCCCACTCTTCTGCTTCACCTGGAAAGTCTTTAAAGAGGTTACATCTATGAGCTGACATTGCAACAGTCCAAGATCACATCCATCATAGTTTCTGTTTAAGTGGATCTCATTTTAGGAATACCCTACAAAATATTTCATGTATTTTTGGCACTCTGTGCCACCAGAAATAGGTATTAATGCATTACTAAATATTTTATAATCAAACTATGTATTATCATAAATAAAAGGGGAAAGTAGGCTATTTCTTATCCCGGCATTATAATCAGGAATATTGTAAGGATGGATTAATTAGCTGTGCTGAGGCACTGAGTCCAAGGTATTGCTAGATAATTTTTTATCTCAGCATCTTGTTTCCAAGCCTTAAAGGTAATCTAAATTAAAGTTTATATTCCTGTGTATCTGCTAGTGTATACAGCACACATAGGCACAAGCACAGTGGTGCACACATGCCTGAGCACAGCGACACAGAGCGTAGGCACACATAGATTTCTACATGAATTTGACATTGATTTCTGGGGTAAACAAATGGTTTTAAGTCTTTTCTTGCCCAAAGCTAGATCATAATATTCTGCATTTCAAAGTGCCCAAGTACCTTTAAAGTGATAGCTGCAGAGTCCCCCAAGGCACAAAGCAGATAAAACCTTCTTTTAAAAGTATTTTGCTCACCTTTGTAAAAAAAGGGAACTTGGGGTTTATTGAGTGCAGGAAAGGCTCATTCCCATAGTAACCAATGCATGGCTGATATTGATCAGCAGAGTCAAAGGCAGAACCTACTGACAGGAATAAAGAGCTACTATTCCTTATCCTCATATGTATTCTTCCTGGAGTTGTGTAGGTAACCGATACCACAGGCGTGGAGCAGGAGCTGCCGTGCCTTTGGTCGTGTCGTTAACACACACCAGGGCTCCTCATCCAGAAGCAAAACTCTGTGTGTGCCTGATTTTTCACTAGATCCTGCAGTCTTTTCTCTGGCAAAACTCCCCGAGATTTTAGAAGGGCTTCTGCAAGGTGTGTGCAAAACTGATCCCTTTGTCTTGGAGGAGCATGGCCAGCCTTTGAAATCTTTTTAATGCTTTATTTTCTACCTCAATTAATGAGACCTTAAAGGTGTTTAAATATCCCCTCCTTTGTTCTCCATACTTGTGGCAGGTGTGAGATCTGATAAATTAACATTTCCAATCACGCCTGGTCGCTCTTTAATTATTTCATTAGGAGTTAAATATAAGGCTTTTTATGTTAGACATTCCTTTTTGAACTGCTCAGCTTCACAGAGAAGATCTTTGAAACCAAGAGCTCATGAATTGTTAGCATTCAGTACAATGCATATACATACCTTAAATCCTCATCATGATTAGATCATTCCCAGAATTGACAAGTCTATAAAAAGGAAGAAAGGAGACCTGAGAGAGCTGTGCAAGGAGAGATATTTTGTAGAACATGATATCACATAATAAAGAATAAATTCTCTCAAGTCTGATAGTTTTACAAGGTTTTACATACTCCTAGGCAGGTAATAATCTTCTTTAGGGTTTTTTTTGTTTGTTTTTTTTTTTTTTCCCTGGACCTGCAAGGAGCCTTAACATTTTTTCCTGACAAAAACTGTTAGATAACAACTGAGCCAAAATTAAATAACCCCAAAAGTTTTCCTCTCTAATCCCTTCTGTGCATGCTTAATGTTTCATTCTCCCACTTCAATTATGCCATCTGCATTATGTCTTTTTGCTCCCAACTCGGAGAGTTGTTAAAAGGAAAAGCCTCTTTGAGAGTGTCACAGCTCCATTATGCAGGCCTATACCTGTGCTGGCAGCATGCTCTTCTTCTCACCTCATATTGCCTTTTGCCTGGGAAAGAGATCCCCGCCGTGCACATCAAACTGGAAACTGAAATGAAATTAAGCTGGTATGCAGGAGGTGGAGTAGGTTGTGATAAATGAGTAGAGGAGACTCCAGGAAGAGTTTTTAACTTAGCTCTTTGGGCCAAAAAATCACAAGGCTCAAAGCCTGGTTGTGGAGGTTGAAATCCTAGCCCAAAATATCGATAGCAGGGTTTGACTCTGGGTCCTTAATAATGAAGGTAGCCTGGATTCCACAGATGCTGGGAACACACAGATGTCACTGGCTCCAGTTGCACATTCAGATGTCAAATTACAGGCAGGGATTTCCAACCATTAGGTTCAGCCCTCTTCATTTCCTGTTGCAATCCATCTCTGCACAAGGTGTCATCAAGACTTTTTCCAGGATCTTGGCCGAGCAGCAGATACACTAGGCATTTTTGAGAGACCATATTTGATTTCCAGTGGGATCAATTCCTCAAACTGATAATGAGTAACACCAGGCCTTTGGAAAGTCTCAGAAAATTCTTAACTTTTGGAGGACCAGCTCAGTAAAATTCACTGATGAGTTTATGATTATTGGAAGAAGGTCATGGTATATTCATTCATAAATAATTAAAGAGCAAGTTTTTGAAAGGTGTTTTATATTTGCACCTTTTACAACCACAAATGTCGGCAGTAGTTTGTCCTCTGTTTCATATCTTTTCATTAAAACATGTTTTCAGTTTATTTCTAGCTTACAACTGTAACACATAATATCTCAGCCTGACACCCCATATGATTTGAAAATTTTAGGGAAAAAAAAATCCCATGCATAATATACATTTATAAACATACATATACTGCAGATTAAATCGTGTACTGGAATGCAGAGCCATTTTTCTCTGACTGACTTACAGAGCTGTGCTCTGGAGACAATTTTATGTTTAGTTTAAAATGGCTGCAATATTCAACATAGAAAACTGAGTGCCACTTACAGCCTTCACAGTCCCCATCTCTCCAACAAAAAAATTATCATCAGGGGCTTGGTTTCCAGGATTTTTTGGTGGTTCTGAAGCCTTGACTGGGTGTCCCACCACATTATCACAGCAGACCCAGCACCCGCTGAGGAGTGATCTGAGCACAACAGGACCAGCTTGAGCATTTGCGCGACAATCGGAAAAGTTCTGGAGGAGGATGTGCTGACACAAAATGCTGTCCTGGGGACCTTCAGTGCCATTATGTTTAAATGATCCATAATCATTGGGAAGCTCTCCTGGCACTACTAGGATGAGTTTCTTGGAGGAAAAGAAGTCTCCTGTGTAATCCAGTGCTATCATTTAAAGCTCGCTTTCACTTCTGGAGACCCGAGAAGTTTTTAAGTTCAAATGGCTTCATTTGATGCATCCTGCAGTAGGGGCTGTCAGCTCCCTTCCCTTTTTCAGAATGCTTTGAAAAGCCATCAAAATGGTTCTTGCAATTTGAAAAAGTATTAGCTGAGTGATGGGATGTTTATATTTTACCACTGACAGCTCAGAAATAAAATTAGAGAAAAATCTGAATGATATTTTTCTGTTATGAACAATTTAAATATTTTTCATCATATTCTGTCAAAACATGGTTGGATACAGAAGTGCAAAAAAAAATTTGATCCAGAAGAACACCAAGAGCAGAGTTGTTTGAGTGTTGGCACTTAGGATAAAATAGCAATCCAGGGGCCTGGAATTTCCCAGCAGCCATTAGGGGCCTACCAGCATTTCCAGAGATGTGACCAACAAAGTACAAATATCATAGATAAATCCATCAGAGCTGTGCATGGCATTAATCCTTATTGCATCCACAAGTGGATTTGAGAACTGTGCTGGAAATTCTGTAGGGGAAAAAGAAAGGGGATTCTGGGGAATGCTTCTGCGGATTCTGGGGAATGCTTCTGCCCAGCTCCCAAAATGGTCAAACTGGATGGTGGGACACTGGGAGTTGGAGCATGAAGTTGGATAATGAGGTTGGAGGAACATGGTCTAGTGGAAGGTTTCCCTGCCCTTGGAGTGAGGTTGGACCTGGATGATCTCTAAGATCCATTTCAACCCAAACCCAACCGATCAGTTCCATGAGGAAGCATGGGAATTGTTCTGAGACATTCAAGCTACCAAAATTCAGTGGGAAGGAAGTGTCTTTACCCACCAGCAAAGAAGAAAGGACATTATAAAAAGTAGTCCCTGAACTGCTAATGGATCAATTTTTTTTTTTTTTTTTTTTTTTTGTTGCTGGGAGAAACTGATTTCTTTCTCCCTTCATCCATGGTGATTGGACCATATCTGGCTTTTTTCTTTGCCTTGTCCAGACATCTTTAGTGTCACACAGCAACTTATCAGCTCATGGGTTCACCTGGGATTTTAGAAAACCTCATAGGAAATAGATCATGCAAGATCACAGCAAAGAAAGGCAAATTATTTTCTCTTCTCTGCCTGAAAGCTAATTTTCAAATCCATCCTTTCATGTGCTTTACAGGAGATTAAAATGAAATTAGTTCAGGAAGGATACTGCTCAAGATCATTTTAAGATTTTCCAAAGCTCACCAGCTTGTTGACCTGTAAACCACCTTTAGATGGACAGATGGTAAGTAACAAATTGATCTCAGCCAATAAAAATCTGTCAGAACAATCTGCTGTTGGCAGGTGTCAGATAATCATCTCAATGAATAGATAAGCAAAGTAATAAGCAAATTAGAAGCTTCCATTGCAAATAACAGGAGGAATTTTATTTATTTGTTGCAGGCAGGGCCTTGATCATCTGCTGAAAAAAAAAAAAAAAAAAAATTAAAACCCCAAACCTTGTCTGGTATCATAAGAAACTCACTGAAAAGTTGTGAGGGTTGAAGGTGATGTTACCAACACTAAGTTTTTTTGCTTTTCAGCACTTTAACTCTTCTAGACTGCTTCAAATTTCCAAGAAATACTTGGCTGAGATGTGGCAAAAGTCCATGTCAGAGCAGTTGTGTGATATATTGTAGTGGTTGCAGTTATTTTTTATGTGAGCAAGCTGTCAGAAGCCTATTTGCAAACCTGCATCTCCCTGCCCTGGGCACGCTCGTAAAAAGATGGTCTCTGTCCCAAAACTCTCACCCTGGAATAGAAGACAAGGAGATACAAATTGGGTGTTGATGGGCCAAAGAGAAAAGTGCTGTGCTCAGAAAGGAATTCCCAGAAAATACTGCAGCAGGATGGTGGATAGGCACAGGCAAGGACTTGGCAGTGCTGGGAAAATGGCTGGACTCGATGTTTTTACAGGTCTTTTCCCACCTAAATCATTCCCTGTGATTCTAAGACCATTTGGGACACCACAGAGAAGAAATGCGGGAATGTTTGCATTGGAATTTGGGAATATTTAGCATATTTGTGAGACGTTTGTTGCTCCAGCTAACAAGAGGCATGTTACAAGTTAAGGATTCAGGTTGGATAGGGATTGGAGCTACCTGGTCTAGTGGAAGCTGTCTCTGCCCATGGCAGGGGCTGGAATATGATGAACTTTCAGGTCCTTTCCAACTCAAAACATTCCAGGATTTTGTGATCCTGTAACTTGTACATACTGGGATTATTTCTTGGGGTTTTTTTTAACTTTCTGAGGAGATATTTTCAAAGCTCAGTGCATTTCTGTCAATCCTCACAGTGCCAAATCCAGTGAGTGGGCCAGCAGCAGGTACAGTGGCCACAAGCCACTGAGTCTGTGAACTTCTTTGTTGGCCTGCATGTGCTCTGCTGTCAGCTGTGCAAGTCCTGCACGACTGAAGGCATGCTTTGTTCCTGGAGGAAAAATTAGGGCTGGGTTTCAAAAATCCATCCATTACAAAATAAAAACATAAAGTGACCTCAGAGTGAAACTCAAAACGGTCTCTCTGAGACCAGTGGAGGAGGAATCTGGCTGCTCTGTGGCTCCTGTCTGCAGGTCTAGCAAGTGTCACAGGCAAACACTGACCTGGGAGGGATGGTTTGCACACCCAGAGCCATGTGCACACCTCAGACCCCCTGTGCACACCTCAAATAGTGTTGTGAGAGCTCTTAACTGACCAGTGATATCAAAATGCAAGTTTCTGTTGGCTTATCGATACCAAGAGGAGACTAGATTTTTTAAATATTTATCTTAATTATACCCAATAATGAGGTTAACTTGCAGTAGATACACCTGTAAGAGGAGTTTGATGGTAGCATAACTGATATTCCTCAGTTCTGCCAAGCAAAGGCCAGATAAATTCCTCTCCTTACTTTTTGTTGGACTTATACCTTACATTAACACGGATCATTAAATCTCTGCTTTTAGGGCAATGGCCCCCAAGGCTTGCTGTGTTTCAGGGTGGGATAGGCCCTTCTTCAAAGGAAGCTGAGGTTGCCTGCCCTGTGATAGCACCCTGCACATCCTGAGCAGCAGTCAGCAGGGATCAGCTTCCAGAGGCATCAGCAGCCGCTGTTTCCATATTTTCTCCCGTATGTAACTTCCTAAAGCAGCATAGAACAGCAGTCTTTCATATAGAACTTATTGCTGAGCAAGAGATGAATGTCTGAGAAATGAAAGACACAAAGAATATTTCAGATTCAACCCCAGCCTAAATGGTGATGTGGGTTTACCTTTCCATTCTGTGTTTCATCTGACTTTGCAAGGCTGTACTAAACCCAATCTTCACTGTGCCTCTGGGTCAGGTTGTGTCTGCTCCCTGGTGTTCCCTGGGGGTTTGGTTTGCTTTCTCAGGGTTGGGTCAGGACCAAAAATGCACCTTTTTAGGAGCAGCCATGGGCTGAATCAGGATAGTCTCTCCTGCAGGGTGCCCGGCCTCTGCAGGGGCTGGAAAGTGATGAACAGCATAGATTTGTGTAGGGGAGGATGATGCCTCTTCCCAAAACTTTGCAGAAGAGTAGGGAAAGAGGACACTTCCTCATCAGCCTCTACACCCCCAGGGAGAGGATTTGATGCTGCCTGTTAACATGAGCCTAGTAAGGTGTGGCCAAGGCTGTGACCCCTGTTTGAGAGAGAAGGGATGTGCAGTGCAGTTCAGAGTTCTGCTACCCATCCCTGTCTTCCCCTGCTCACCGTGGGGAATATCCTCCCACACCGTTCAGATTTCAGCCAGAGGTTTGCACTGCAGGAGGGTTATCCTATGTAAATCAGAATTAATTACTCTATTAACCCAGGCATTTAGTTCTTATTACTCAAGATGCTGCAAGGCAAGAGCATAAGGAGGGACACTTCAGCTTGAACAGGGTACAGGTGGCCATGGAAAACTTGGATTTGAATGTTCTATTTTCCAAAGGGTTGACCTCTCAATAGGAGTACTAAATTTACTTTTTTTTTTTTTCCTCTGATAAATAGAAGCCTCTATTCACTTAGATACATTACTTCCTCTGGTTTCAAGGGAGAATTAGAAATCCATGGTTCCTAAATATTTTTTTAACATCCTACTAGTTGCTGTGGCTTTCTTCTGTCGAAAGTTGTACTTGATGATCCTGGAGGTCTTTACCAACCTTAATGATTCTATAATTTTATGTTTTCTTTACAGTGAGATCTCTGGGCCAGGCTCATCAAAATTATTAGTAATCAGAGCCACCACATCTTGGCATATTTTGTGCTGGCAAGCTATTTTTCAAGGCACTGTTTTCTGGATAAACGGTGGAAAGAACATTTTGTGACTCCTGTTTCAAAAAAAGGAAGCTCAGAACAGTTGCTTAAAATAATAATGGAAAGCCACAACTGGGGATAGGCACATTTTTGTTCCAGTGTTGAACCCAGTGTTTCTCTCATAAGACAAGAGTAATTCAGAAGGAAGATCTATAGAATAATAAGCTGTATAAGGCTGCCTAATCAGCTGCTTTAAGATGTAGATCCAGCCCACGCCATGCAGTAGAAATGCTTTATTTTTTGGAAGGGCTGGACTATTCTCTCCCCATAATTTTTAGTCTCAAGGAACAAGCATTTTCACAGCTCCTAATTGAGAACCTTTTGTAAACAAAATTCAAGTTGTAACTTAGTGCATTGACTATTCCTTTAGTGTGTGGAACAATCTGCTTGTGACCCTCATTTCTTGTTTTTTCTGAACTGAGTTCTTAGGGAAGGTCACTTCAGTCAAAATTATACCAAAAAATTGACACACAAAATCAGAAATTATTCCAATCTGTGTTTCTGTGTAGTTAGGGCAATGCCATCTCAATTCCCAAAATAATGTTTAAACAAAAAGTTCAAAGCTCCTTTCAACTTGCTGCAGATTTTACTGCATATTCTTAATAAACCCTCTTCATCTGCTCCTGTGGAAATGGGAGCTTTCAAGCAATGTAAACCCAGCAAAAAGCCTTTATATTTTTTACTTCCTTCTTTCCTTACCAGCACTGCTATTATCACATGGTGTGTTCCACATGATAAGCCATTCATTAAAGCATCACCTACTGTTTTTTTCCTCCTCACTACCAGCTAGAACATGATCTGTCTCTGCAGGAAGACATTGGACCTCTGACCTCTTTTGTAGCTATTCCAGGCAAATATAATAAACAGGGTTCAGCGAGTTTGTGTAAATCTCTGATTATGTTTACTCTGAAATCCAAGTGTTCATCTCAGGCAGAAAAATTAAGGCTGATTTTCAAATATTATGTACAAACTCTAGCTACTAAGCATTCCATAATGAGCACTTTGGCAATTTAAAGCAAATTAGGGTTCCCACTAGGCAGAAAAGATGTACAGTATAGTCAAGTAAAGATTGTATGGTGTTTGATGAAAAATAGGCACGCCGAAAAACACGATACAGGCTCCTGGCTCCAGATGAATGAGGAGATCCTGTGTTGGTGCACTTCATTACTGAAACTTTTCATTGTTCCTCACTTCTGAAAGCTGGGGTTCAGTCTCCTAATGATTTCTGCTGCAGCTTGAGTAAACATCACCCTGGAGAACCACCTGTTGTGGCAGTACATGCCCTTCTGCTCTGAAAATGGATGGGATATTTGGGATATTGCAATGCAAAAGGGCAGTTGAGATATTGGTGTAGCAGTGAAACTCAGCGCTGTTGGGCTGATGTGACAACTCTCACATGAAGAGACCTGCTGGAAAACACTGAAAATGCCAAACTTCCCTCAGTAGCAGCAGGAAGAGCCGTATGATGGATCTCTGCTCAGGACAGAACATATCTCAGCACAAAGCAGTGCATTACATCCTTCCAGGTGACAATATTTCATAGAGACGTCATCTAGAGGAATGAGGGAATAAAGAGATCCCTGCCATTAATCTCAGCAGCAGATGGGTGTCCAGCCCAGTCACACATGTGGGGTCTGAATTCATCTTCTGAAGAGGCACAGGGATTTGTATTGGTCCTGGGAATCCAAAAAGGAGAAGGAAATGGGTAGTGATGCTGTGTTGTTTTGCTGGTTTGTGCAATGAAAACTCGCACAGGTGGAGAATTTCTCCATTCTGTTTTGTCATTTCTGGATTAAATTTACCTCATTTTGGGTTAGTTCTTTACAGGTTGGGTAGCAGGTTGATATCTACCAGCTACAGGGCAATTATATTGTTTTGCAGAATGAAAAGATATCGTCTATCAGTGCTGTTCTCAGGGTAAGGTGGAAGAAAAAAGCCCAAAATTAAATAAAAAGAGCCCAAATTAATGAGGTGTCTGGCACTAAACAATACACCTCATTATGCATTCTTTAAAAGCACTGAAGTTAAAGATCTTCAGTGATTATTCTCTTGATTATTATTTTTACTGAAGAAAATGTGCTTTCTCTAGAAACTCAATGAAGATGAACATGTGAAAAATAGAAAATTACCATTTTAGCTTATGAAATAGGAATTTAGAATATAAAGTGTTTTTGGAATGCAGACTTGTTTGACATTGCTTTTTTCTTTGAAAAGGACTCATAGAACTGGTAGGTTCTGCTGTTATCTTACACAGTGACAGAATAAGATTTTTAACATCTTATCTCTCCTTTCACCCTGGCTAAAAACTTACCCTCATTGGTGATTGCAGCTGCAATTTAGTGGGTTTTTATCTAAATTCTTAAATTCACAAATTTAGTTTGATTTAGATT
This sequence comes from Anomalospiza imberbis, assembly GCF_031753505.1. Lineage (NCBI taxonomy): Eukaryota > Metazoa > Chordata > Aves > Passeriformes > Viduidae > Anomalospiza > Anomalospiza imberbis. The sequence continues at coordinate 3,222,298 of NC_089687.1, forward strand.
CACCAGTCCTCTTCCTTCAAGGGTGACTAAACCAGCAGAATATCCAAATCCATGCAATTAATTATTTTCTCTTTCCCAGTGGGATTATTATATGATATTACTGATTTAAAGCTACAAGTGGCTTAAAAAAATTTACTTTTAAAAAGCTAAATATGAAAGCGTGAGCTTAGAACCTGAGCAAAATTAGATGAACCTGATGAAAGGGTCAGAATGTTGCCATGGTTGGAATTATTTGTTCTGTAAAAGGAGAAAGAGAGGACAACAGGGATTTGAAGAGTTTTGTGATACATGTAAGGCAACTCTCCGATTTCCAAGAGCTGTGGGAAGAGAATTGAGTTATCAGTACCTCATGGAGTCATTTAAAAAAGTTTGGGCTTTTTGGGTGTGTTAGGGATTTTTTTTTTTTTTTGTATACCTCATCTAAAGCTTTGAAATTTCCACCGTGCTTTGTTAGGAAAGAAGATGATTAATTATTTATTTTGGAGATAGGAGCAGAGCCTACTTCCATCAGGATTTAGGGGAGGGGTATGGATTCAGGATTCAGTAGAGGTGTAAGCCCTGTAAGAGTGTTGTGTTGCATGAGTATGAGTGGGTGAGGCTGAATCATTATTAATTGCAAATTGATCAGGTTGGGTTTTTTTTTGGTTTTTTTTTTTTTTTTTTTTGCCATGAATTATTCATGAACAGATCCAAACTTCTGCGAATATATTCAGTATTCACCTAACAGTTGGGATGAACAACTTTCAGAAACTAGTGATTGACAGTGAACCTTCTGGTACACTATTTAAACAATATTGATTCATGGGCTTGCTAATATGTTTGTCTTTATCCTAAAACTTGAGCAGACCCTCTCTGTTGGCAAAAGCACACAAAGAGCTGGTTGGGTGACCTCCCCACCCTGGATAAAACACATTGTACTTCACCAGTCTGGGACATCTGACCTCAAAAATTACACTGAAGTGCAGAAAGATAAGATCATAATTGGAGAACCAGAGAATCCCAGACTGGTTTGGGTTGGCAGGGTCCTGAAGATCATGTCATTCCACCCTGCCATGGGCAGAGACACCTTCCACCATCCCAGGTTGCTCCAATCGCCATCCAGCCTAGGCTTGAACACTTGCAAGAGATGAGCAATGATGCTTGACCAGATCAGCCCCTCACACAGAATTTATACCCATATTGCAGATGGCAAAATTGCCCTCTTCTTGTCCTACTGTGAAGCAGGAGCATTAAACACTGCATTCCTTGGTTTCTGCTTTTTAGACTTTTTAAATCTTAAAAAAATATCAATTCCATCAGCACAGAACACTCACTAAAATACTCCAGGAATGAAATGCTGACTCAGATTCTTGCCTACTCCAGTGACAAGCAGTAAGACAAGTTTGTCTCTAAATTCAACTTTGCAGAATTTTATTCAGGTCTTCAGTGTCGGGTTTCTTTTAGCCCACCACCTTTTGCATCCTCATACTTTGGATTCTGAAACAAAAAGTGAAAAAAGAAAGTGAAGCAGAGACCCCACACTCAGGCAAAATCTCCAGCCCTTAGTGTTGTGTTGACTCAAACCATGCTGGAATTTTTGTCAGAGCTGCAGAGAGAGAATGTCCACAGAAAACATGAATACCAACACAAAATGAGGGTTATAGCAGGCAGACTGACAGATTTCCCTAAAAAAGAGGAAAATAAAACCCCCAGCAGCTGGACTCTGTCTCTAAACTGAGTCCAGAATTAGCTGAGGGCACAAGAACTGTTTGTTTTTTGGAAAGATTGTGTGTGTGAGAATAGAGTAGGGATCTGAGGATGTGGCCAAGGACTCCAGAGTGGACTGAAGTGCCCAGATAATGGCAGAAATAAAGAAGAGTCTTTAATAATGTGGATTGAGTAGGATGTTCACCACACATCTTAGGAATCAGGGTGATATTAGAGGTAAAACAGCCTGATGGTTTGAGGTGATTTGCTTCTGAATGTTTGACTTCTCCTCCAGCTCTTGAATCCCCCAGTGCTCCTCAGCCCTCTTGCTGTGGGAGACCATTCCCTTGCTGTGTGCCTGTCACAAATTCCAGATCTGATGGAGGGGGATGTGTGGGAAGCTTTGACAGAGCAGTTGATGCCTGTAAAAAGCAAATGTTTCTGCTGCAGAAGGTGGACTTGGCACCAGGGTGGTCACTGTCCCTCTGGAGACCTCTGCCCAAGAGCTCTGACAGGACGCGTGGCACGAGAGCAGCAGCAGAGATGGTTTGCAAGGAAATAAGATGATCATTGTTGCACTTCTGGAGACAAGACAACTGAGCTTATCAGATGAAAGCACTTGCTGGAAAATGTGCAGGGCAAGGGTAGCCTCAGAAGAATGGTGAGGACACAGAGGGATGGTGAGGACGCAGAAGGGCATCGTGTTCAGAAATTTGTCTTCTGTAAATGAACTAAACACCCTTTTGCATTTTGTAAAGGAAAATTAATATTCATAAAGAGTTCTGTGGTTAAGCCTGTATCTCCTAAATAACTCTTCAAATTTAATTGAAATCTTTACCCTTTCTCTTATCAAAAATATCAAAACTTTTCTCAGTTGAGTCTTGAGGAAAGGCAAACTGATGCAGGGATGCAGCAAAGATCAGGACAAATTGAAAAAGTCAGATGGGAAGTTCCATCTGAATGAGATGCCAGATTTGATGTATCTTCAGGTTTACATTTCCTGGAGTTTTCGATGTGTTTTTTTTTTTCTCTTTTTCTTTTTTCTTTTTTCATTTTTCTTTTTTCTTTTTTCTTTTTCTTTTTTTCTCCCCGGGAGGAGGTAAGACATATTCCACAGTAAAATAGAGAAATACCACAGACTTCCCCTTTTCCAGCTGCCCTACTGCCAGACATTTTTAAAACACATTAAATTATTTAGGACCATAAATCCCAACAAGAAGAGAGAAGAAGAGCAGTAAAGCTTAATGTGTGCCTTTAGTAAAACTTAACCTAACTGAAAAAAAAAAAAAAATTCTGTTAATACGTCATTACCAGGGCTGAATTTTATTTATCTGAACCAACCCAAGATGAATAATTGGCCAATCTTCCAAGAGCTTGCCTTTTTGGAAGCAGAATTGTCTTTTCTGTGTACCTCCCCATGCACAAATCTATGACATCTTCTATCAAGGCACAAATACGGGGACTTGATTATAATCAAGTGTGGAAAAATTACCTAGAGGTGGAATGCAGTAAGGGATGAACCACAGGGCTGCCATACAAGTCATCTGGCAACAATTCAAATTTTCTGGCTCCAAAAGAGCCTTGGAGTTGTGTGAGTGAAATCAGGGGCAGCTATCTGCTCTCTTGGTACAAAAAGTGAAAATGTTGGATAATTTCCCAGGGGAGAAAGCAGGAACCTCACATGTGCCTGGGTGCAGGGGTTGCTATTTACCTGCTGCACCTTGGTTCTTTGGGAAGTGTTTTATTGGAATTAAAACACCCAGTATTTTGTATTTTCTCATTTCAGCAAATCCCATTTCCAGTGTTCCGCTAATGTCACATGCTAAAGCCGGAACACCTTTGATCTCATTCTAAGCCCTGGAATAACGAGGAGACATCAGTCAGCCCAGCTTTGCTTTAAAGGAGATAGCACACACTACCTGTGCTCAGTGTCATAATGCTCACAAAATATGAATGAAAAATCATTTACCTCTTCCCCATTATTATTTGCCAAAAGCTTGCCTGCATAGCGAAGCTTTAGGAAAATATCTTTAATTGTATTTTGCACCCATCACTTCTTATTTTGTACCTCTGGCTTTTTTAAGTTCTCATTCACCATATATTATAATCATAATAATCATTGTAATAATAATAATAATTACGAATGGAAAATTTCTCTGAATAGTAAATTTTAGCCTCCTGGGACTGTCAATTGTGGATGGGCTCGTGATTGATCAGAATATTACACAATGGCATGGTGTAATTCTTTAGTGTGGTGTTGTAAAATGGAGTATTGCTTCTGTTATTTTATCCAGTTTGCTTTTATATGACAGGGTTTATTGTGCGTTATGTTGTAGCTCATTCCTCTGTTCACAATGCCTACTGATGTGTAATTATGACTTGTCTGAACTGTAAGAAGGAGCAGTAAGTGAAAGAAAATCTGCAAGCACACTTGATTTATGAGCCCTGATACTATATTACAGTCCTAATCTGCCTGCTTAACTTAGCTTCAGGCAAACTTACTGTATAACATGCTTACGATTAGCACTGCAGCAAGTTGTAGAAGATTTACTCTGTTGGAGCTATGAGACTTTTTTTTTTTTACATGATTTAGTCATTATTTCAGTTACAGGTATGGCAATAAATTATTCCCCATATAAAGACCCTGTGTCAAGGAACAGCAATTGCTAAAAGGCTTTTTATACAGTAACAAAGAACAGTGCTTGGAGTGTTTTCCTCGCACAAAACATCTTAATGTTATTGGTCATTTTTTTATGATGAAACTTCTTTACACATTCTTCTCACATTCATACAATTTGTTTTATTATACTGCAGCTTTTGTAGCTCGGTACAATCTGCTTATTATAAGAATGTCTATTTGGACCCAGTGAATCTCATATTTTCAATAGTGGCCCAAAATAGAAATTACTATGGATGTGCAAATGAAAAGAAGGCCATAAAGCAATGACCTAATGTCAGGAAGAAAAGATGTAAGGAGATTTGCATTTTTTTTTAATCACCATTCATGAAGACAGATGCATTCGTTCACTCCTGGTGAAACTATAGCATATTCAGAGCAGCCACTTTGGGTAAACTAGAGGGGCACATTATTACCCTCAAATAATAAGGATCAGTGTTGATCATTCAGGGCCTAGTTTGGGGCTCATTGAAATCACTGCCTGGCTTGCCATTTGACTTCCCTGGAATCCCTATTATACTGTATTCACTGGCAAATAAGCAAGGGATCTAAAGCTTGATCCAGGGAAAGGCTCCCGTCAGTTAAATGGGTTGCAATCATTCTTTTTTTTTTTTTTTTTTAAATGCTGAACAGAACTGATTGCTTGAGTCAAGATAGGTGTTCTCATCAGGATTTTCAAACTGGCCATTAGAATGCTGTTTTTTTTCCTGGGGTTTATTAGCAGTAGGTTTTGTTTTTTTTTTTTTTTAATGAAAATTCATGTCATAAAAGTCAGAACCAGATGAGATGAAAAAATACAAAGTATACATCTACAGGGGATTAAATGTTAATGAAATAGCTCTATGGGAACAATATCTTGGGAGCTTTCTTTTTTTTTTTTTTAATTTATTACCTTTTTTCTTCATTAACACTGACATAGTGAATTCTAAATGTTATTTTTCACCTTTGAAAACACCTCCTTACACCTGCCTGGAAGACTGTTATGACTGCCAGTGAAAGAAGGAACTTTCAAGAGAGACTGTGCTCTCTTGGTGACTGGGGCATTGCGATAGCAAAGCAGAAAGGTTTCTGAGGGGTGCAATGGAACTGCAATCATATATGAACAGTGGACAATAACATCCTTTAATTAGGAACAACAGTATTTTCAGGCTTATACTGCTTCAGTGAAGTTACCATAAACAATGAGCTTTTTATAGTATAACAATAAAGCCTTTTAATTTCTTGGGTTTATCTTCTACAAAAAAATTAAAAAAAAAAAAAAAAGACCTCTGCTACACATTATAGAGTCATCAAGGAGTTGGCTTTCCTTCTGCTGGGCCCACAAATGTGATCCTGAGCAGAAATCCAAAGCTGGAAGTGGGTTTGTGTGGTGACCACGACCCACTGCCATCATTTTCCATAATGTCCTTTGGTAGCACAGGCCATTTGCAAGGGCAGAACTCACAGCCTGGGTCTCCAAGTGATGGTCATCGTGTTACAGCCATCATCTACAAGTATTTGTTGATGCTATTGACTGAACAAAAGGTTTATGAGGCAGAAGATGTATTTTTCTAAATGATGCTGTGCTACTTATAACCTAATTAACTTTACTTTAGCCAGCTGAGTATACCTGGAAACCAAATATATCATGTGGCAATTAGCTTTCCTCCTTCTGGCTTAGTACACTTAAGTTGTTTATTGAAAAGGTTAAATATTGATTGAAAATGGATAATAGAACCATATTACAGTTGTATGCTAAATGGCAGAAGTTGCCTGTAAAACATTTCCAGTTACCCCACAGTAATGCAGTTAGAGAGCAGCAATCTGCTGCTGAAGCACCCAGGCAAAAAAGAAAAAAATAAAAAAAAAGAAAAATCAGGGACAAATATAAATCACCCACAACGCAGCCGTTCTTATCGGCACGCTGAATTCACACAAACATGTTGGGAAGTTCAGTCATTAATTATCACGATGTTGAAATAATATAATAAAAATAATAATTGCTTGTGAAGCGATCTGTTGCCTCCCTCCTCCTCCTCCTCCGACGGAGGCTCCTCTCTGTCTCTCCCTTTCTCTCTTGCCATGAGAAGCCACACAGACAAAGTATCAAGTGATCACATAGCATGAACTACAGCCCGAGGCAAAGCTTGTTATTTTACTTGAAACGGTGATGCATTTAGGACCCAGAAACTGTCAATAATTTTTTCTGACTTCCAGGGGATAAAAATTCCAATTACGGAAACTTCACTGTGAAGCTGCATAGTCCAGTGCCACATATTAATATTACAAAGCATCCTTAGCACCTATTAGCTCAGTTTTATCTGTAGTTTAGATCAAAATTGTGTGGATCTGTGAGATTAAGCTGATTTATTGTAATTGTTGCTTGTTCTGAAAAGTGGAAAGTGTGTCTTGAAAAAAGCTGGTTGAAGCAGGCTCTGTGGACAGTAACACAATTTGACTGGGCGTCCTTCAGCCAGTTGGCTACAATAAGTCTGAGAATATCCATTCAAGGGCCTTTGGCCATTTTTCTCCCTATATTTTTTTCTATAAAATACGGGTTTAAGTTTCCTAAGTCATCACAGCAAAGGCCTTTTCTGAAGCAATGGGCTGAGGAAGTATTTTTTAGGCTCAGTCCCTTCATTTCTGGCATGTGGGAGATGAATTCAAATGTGTAGAGAAGTGTGCGGAAAAAAAAAAAAAAAATTATCTGTTCTTGTGCTCTACCCCCGGGGAATCACAGTGGAGATTAAAAAATAGACAGAGGAAGCGTGAAAAAATTAACCTTGCAGAGCATGTCCTCAGTGAAGGGCCATGGGGAGGCTCAGTGGCGGGGTGGGATCAGAGGAGAAACCACATGGCTGCCATGGAGATCCTTGGGAAAAGGAGGCTGGAATGGAGCTTTGATTCCTCTGGTGGATTTCTGCTCACCTGCGAGGAGCTCAGCCCTCTGTCCTCACCTCGCAGCAGCAAAGCACGCCAACATTATTCCTGGTGCTCTCCCACCACGCTTTCCCATCTGTGCCACTCCTGGGGAGTGGGAAAGTGATGATATAACTCGATTTAATACCACAATAATATAACCACACCAGAGAGAGTTCCTCCCACTCTGCTCTTCTCCACTTTCTCCTCCATCAGCTGGGGACTTAGATCTCTGGCTCTCATCTTTATATATATGAGGTTTTTTGGTCGGTTTTTTTTCCCCTTTTTTTCCCCTTTTTCCTTTTAAATAACACTGCTGTGCTCACGTGGCATTATTGTTTGCTAATAGCCCAGTGCCAATACATCTCTCAGGGATGGACAGATGCACACACAAGGCTGCACAAGGCATAGCTAACAAATGTGTTTATTATTGACAGAATAAGAACTGCCACGCTGGAAGATTAAAAGTTGGCTGCCTGAGGTTCCCCCCTCCGGTTAACAGTTCACAGCTTTGTTATTTCAGGTCAGAGACAAACTAAGCCTAAAGATGTAAAGCAGAGTCTGAGTGGACAGAGAGGTGAGGCTGCAGCAACAGCAATACAGGATTAGTTCTGCTCGTTGTCTTGCTAGTCTTGTAAAGGCACTCTGGGATGAAATTATGATAAAAATGTTTTTCACAATATAGTGTTTTCTGGAAATCTCATTCTCGTTAGCCAGTGTTTTCAGGTATAAATATTAAATACATAATTGCATAGTGTTTCCTTCCTCTTATTAACTGAATTGCTGTAGCTGTGTAGGTGTAAGAGTGTACAAGAGACGCAGTTTGTAGGGGTAAACAATACCTCAGCACTATATTTGCTGTTAACCTTCTTTATTTTAGCATGAGGTGGGTTGGTTGGTTGCTTGTTTTGTTGTGGCTCCCTAATTTTTCTTTGCGTCCAATTTACATTGGATCCCTTAAGATTATATACAAATAACTCCATATGATTAGTGCAGCATCTTCCGTTCATTTGGCTCAGTGAAAGTGGAGGTTGTGTATTTACAAAAGGTTCCCAAATTTGTAACTACCTGTGGAGGCAAGATTAAACTGGCTTTTGTTATTTAATATTTCCTTTTCCCTGCACTTCCAAATCAAAATTTAATAGAAATAATAATCAGACATATCTGCTAGTGTTACAAAAAAATAACAAAAATCTTTGTAGTGTGAGAGAGAGACAAAATAATGCAGCAGTTGTACAGTCAGGTGCTGAAATCCAAATATAAATAGGAAGAGACAAGGGAACATGTAAGATGCATGAGCTTTGATATACAGGTTGAGCTTTTTTGTTTGTTCAGGAAATTATTTTAGCAGTTTTCTTGTATTGTTTGGAAACCTTGGCATTTGGGGAGGCACTGAGGTCTGTGCATTTTAATTTTTCACAAGGAGTAGAACAGCTTCAGAACCATCAGAATTGCTGCGCGTTTTATTTTTCGTACGACTGCTAAAAAGGTGTTTTCACCATGGTTAATTATTAACCTTTCCTCGTGTATAACGACATTATCTTAAAAAAACAAAAAAAAAAAAAAAAAAAGAAAAGGGAATAAAATGTTTTTTCTGTGTTATCTCCTTGGTTGGTTGGTTTGGGTAATGAGGATCCACAATGAACCTCCTGCAATTTTATACCTTATCGAGCCTGAACCTCGACGTTGAGCAAAATATTCCAAAAGCCCCCCTCAATCCAACTATAATGCTGCTGAAATACATCGGGCAACACGTCCCCTACCTTCCTGCATCCTGCCAAATGAACTGCAGCATTCCAATATGGTGCCACATGTGCATGGAAGCCCGTAGCACTTCTAACAGGTGCTGCCGGAATGCGCTCGACAGAGATATCGGCGGGAAGGTCATCTGCGACAGCAAACACCCAAAATATCAGTGCAAGGTTACAGCAAACGCCCAAAATATCGGTGCAAGGTTACCTCTGCACTGCCAGGGTGCTGCAGCACCAAAAAAAGGTGGTGTGTTATTTTTCTGGGGTGGAAAAACATTTTGGGAGGAAGGTTTGGGGTGAAGTTAGTGAGGATGTAGGAGGGACAGCTGGAAAACATGAGAAATGATAGAAGGGATTATGACACCTTCAGAAGGGCATATCTTTGAATTTAAAAAATTGGACAGAGAATGAGCTCCTGCTCTGCATCTTCTTGCATGAAAATTTGTTTCGTCCAAGATAACAGAGTTAAAAACATAAAATACAGAAGAAACATAAAATACAGAAGAAACATAAAATACAGACCATATCCTAACCATAAAGAGTGGTGGAGCTTAGGCTCTTTTATGAGGGTAAAGGTATTTTGTAGGATTATTATTGCGTTTTGAACTTATTGCTGTGTTTTCAGGGTGGAACAAAAACCCCCCACACACAACCCAACAAACATTGCCTGCGTTTAGGCTGGGACTCCGGCAATCTGTCCTCTGCATCGTTCTTGGCCTTTGTCTGACATTTATGGTCTTATGTTTATCATTGTGAGCAGAGACCCAGTTTGCTCCCTCTCCTCTCCTCTCCTCTCCTCTCCTCTCCTCTCCTCTCCTCTCCTCTCCTCTCCTCTCCTCTCCTCTCCTCTCCTCTCCTCTCCTCTCCTCTCCTCTCCTCTCCTCTCCTCTCCTCTCCTCTCCTCTCCTCTCCTCTCCTCTCCTCTCCTCTCCTCTCCTCTCCTCTCCTCTCCTCTCCTCTCCTCTCCTCTCCTCTCCTCTCCTCTCCTCTCCTCTCCTCTCCTCTCCTCTCCTCTCCTCTCCTCTCCTCTCCTCTCCTCTCCTCTTCTCTCCCTGCCGCTCCTAACGTGGCATCTGAAGCTGTTAAAATTATAATTAACGGGGCTGCATTTCCCTGGGATTGATTCCCACGAAGGGGCTTTAGCAGATCTCCCTGCAAACTGCTACCGTGCAGCCCAACAATGCATGGAGACACTTTCTATCTTATTTGTGTTTAAAAGTCAGATATTTTGTTCTGGATAAACTTCAGAAATGCTCTTCAATTCTCAGTGAGGCAAGCATTTCAATTTTCTGCAATATTAGCAGGGGTAACTAATGATGGCTAATTTTTGCCTGTAGTATTTCCCTCAATCTGCTTGTGCACTTTCAGTTACTCTGGCAGCAGCAGCATTTGTACATTTTCTGGTCACTAAACACTCAAGTACAATTGTAAGTGATCAGTTTACAGTTGGCCAACAAAAGAGCTGCGGGAATGTCTACAAGAAAAAGAAATTTGAATAAATATGCATGTGTATAGCCCATATTCTCTGGGCAAGAGGGAAGGACAGAGGAAAACTCAAAGGTACTTTAGCCATATCAAAATATATTTTGAAAAATAAGATCATGTATTTATCCTGTCTTAAGAAGGTCCAGGGTAAATCCAAACCACACAGATTTTGAAAATACATTAGCGTGTTTCTTCATGTTGAAAGTAAAACTTCTTCATCCAGTTTGTCTCTGATTATTATTTCCTTCATATTTTTTAAAAAAAATATGTTCAAAATATAGGTTTAAGACAGAGGCAATTTGATTTATACATCAGAATAACACCACCTTATGAACATATTTGAAAGTTATTTAATTCAAAGAGAATAATGAAGGAGATAGGAAGATAACATTTTAAAAATATACATTTGTAAAACTGGATGAGAGTCCTTTCATGGATAATACCTCCAAAGCGGGAGGCTTCAATATAATTTGTTAATCTCTCCAACTCCTGGACTATTCAGAAGAACTGAACATAAATGCCAAGGAAATATTTTTAAATGAAGAGGCAGCTCACTTGTGCCCACACTAATTAATATTTCCCTTTGAAATTTAATTATTGTCTTGCATTTTGGACGGTGCTGTTTGTGATGGAGTGGCAAGAACAGTTCAAAATAAATCAGAACTCTATGGAGACAGTTCAGCAGCTCGTGTCACAGGGAAGCCTTCGTTAGAAATCTCACATCCTGCAGAAGATATTTCTCTGTTTTTCTGTGAAGAGGTGTCATCGTTTGTGACACCGCTCTGCAGACATAATTCCACAGAAACAGGGGAATGCACTGTGGGATTTGCATGTTTTATACTAAAATCATCTGAAATGCAGGAAACCTGCCCAGCTCTGTGCCTCAATCAGATCAAATCAACGTGCACTAAAAGGGAAATCCGTCACATTAAGTATCAAAATATTAAAGGGTGAATTATGGCTTTTGCAGTGGCAGCCTCGTGGGGCCCGGGGGAAGAGGGGCAGTGCTGGAGGCTCTGCAAAGTGCCGAGGTGCTCAGATATCCTCCAGGGACACTGGCAAAGGCACTTAGGACCAGCATCTCTCTAGCACAGAAAGAGATGCTTCTGCTCAGCACCACCTTCCTGGTGCTGGACACCGCTGGCAGAACTTGGACCATGAGTTTGCTCATGGCCAGGGGGAGTGATTTCAGTGTCAGTCGTTATTACTCCTCTTTGTCAAAGTGCAGAACATTCCTCTGCCCATCCCTCCCATCCCTGTCTCAGGACATTAGGAGACACAAACACAGGCTGCTGCCCCTGCCCCTGCCAGCCATGATCCTGTGCAATGTAAAACGTTTTTTCTCCCCCTCTCTGCCACCTCCGATAGCTCCCGAGTGCAGGGAAGACGTCCTGACTGCATGGATTCGTAAAGGCAGGAGGCAGAATGTTTTGCTTTCATCATCTATTGCTGTGAATAAAAGCCACCACGTCTGATCCTTAGTGTCAAGGCCGTAACCTCAACGGGTAGATCCGTGCAGGTTCACAGAACTGGGGTGCAGCCATGTCTAGCAGGTGGTCCTGCCTCCCTTTCCCACCTCTTGATGATGATGAGTCTGGTTTCCTGCTGAAATTGCAGAAAAAGGTGAAAATTAAGTGCTTTAAGCACTGCAAATATGCACATATGTGTATTAGGGATGAGAGAAATGAATCATAGATTCACAGAATGGTTTGGGTTGGCAGGGACTTGAAATACCTTTTTGTCCCAGCCCCTGCCATGGACAGGGACAGCTCCCACTGTCCCAGGCTGCTCCAAGCCCTGACCAATCTGGCCTTGGACACGTCCAGGGATCCAGGGGCAGCCACAGCTGCTCTGGGCACCCTGTGCCAGGGCCTCACCACCCTCCCAGCCAGGAATTCCCTCCCAATATCCCACCTAACCCTCTTCTCTGGCAGTGGGAAGCCACTCCCCTTGTCCTTTGTCTGTTCTCACTCCAACAGGTTCATACCATGGAGGATCAGTTGTTTCAAGCTCTCTTACAAGGCAGAGAAATGTTATAGATGACACTAAAGGTACCAGCAATATTTGGAGCTAAATTTTCCCTTACTCTTAGAAGTGAGTTGGCTCTGGGAACTTTGAGAGCTCTGGCCAAACGTGACACAAGAGCTGGCAGAGCTGAGATCACCCCAGACCTCCTGACTGCGGCCCACTGCCTCCACCCGCACCACCAGGATTTGTTGTTGATCTCATTTTCACAAAGGAGCTGTTCATTTGGGGTATAATGCAGGACCTATCTTTGAGTGTGTTTCCATGTGTTGCTCAAAGAGTTGCAGCCCAGTCAGCACGTTTTGAGTGAAACACAAAGTTGTTCCTAATCTGATGAGGGAATTTCTCTGTCAAAGTCCAGGCCAGAGATTTTGGTGAGTCACCAGAAAGTGCTTCTCTCAGCAGCAGTAATTCACCCTAAGCCATTGTTTTGGAACACATGGCACTACAAGAAAATAAGAACCATCATTTTAACTCCATATATTTTTACTGAGTTAAATTCTGTTGCATGTTTTCAGTCATGACTCTTGGAAATGTGAGCAAGTGCTGTGTTGGTGCCAGTTCTGTGAATCCCATATCTCAATCAACCTGGAAGTACAAAGATATTATTTATCTCTTGTGGGAAAAAAGGTCAAAAATAGTTGTGAAACCTTAAATTAAATCAGAATTCAGATTTAATTTGGTGAAACAATCAGGGATCTGTGAGCTTACCTAGAGCTTAAATTAAATCAGAATTCAGATTTAATTTGGTGAAACAATCAGGGATCTGTGAGCTTACCTAGCTTGCCCATCAAGCGGGTTTTCTTTAGACATTGTCAGCAGCTCACTGGAATTCAGAAGTGGGGGGGGAAGGATGAATACCTGTTATCACTTGGAATTCTTGGATTTGGTTGGCAATACAAAATTGTCAGAAACGAAGCAAAAAAAAAAAAAAAAAAGGACAAAAATGTCAGAATCTCAGTCTGGCTTAAACATACCTGAAGTTCAGGAGGCTGGCTGTGTCTTACAGCACAGCTGCTGATTTTAGATCAGTTGGGACGGATGAGAATATTTGTAGATAAATTTTTGGTTGTGATGAACTCAGGAATTCCTTGCCCGAATGGCTGCAGCAAATTCCTGTGAGCAAACCAAGGGAAGGAAAGCCCCAATCTTATAATCCAAGCTCCCAAGTATAAATCCAAGCCCAGATTTCCTTCTCTGACTCCAACCTGAGAAAAAGATCTTCCTTCCTCTGTCACAGAATATTTCCCCCACCTATTTCCACTTGACCCAAGGAATAGAAAGAGGTTAGCTCCATGAAAAGCTGTCCTGGATCAATCAGCAGATGAAATCTGTGATGAGGAAAAGATCCAGAGATGTGAAGTTACAGGACTGACTTGTCTCACTGGTGCATCTTCCAGCATCATTCACAGGAAGCAAATGTTGGCTAATGGAATAGCAATGATATCGTGGAATAATGATATTATGGGAAGTTGACTCCAGTTTGAAATTCCCACTGTGTGCTTTTACTTTCCCTGGGCCAGGAGAACTCATAGAAATATAGAAATTCTCTTCCTAAGGAAACCAAATCAACTACAAACAGACCTTTAAAAACAGAACAAATGTTTAAAAAGAAGTAAAAATCAACTTTTATCTGTTTGCTGCGTGTAGGTCAGCACTTCCAAATCAGTTGAACATCACTGTACATTGAATACAGCATAATGTATGTAAATAGATTGACAATTAGAATGAAGGAAAATGCTAATATTTGATGATGTTACAAATGAGGTCATGGCTGTTTTTTAAGGTTTCTCGTAATGGAATTGTATGCTTGCCTTTCAAAAATGTCAGCAAAAGTACCATAGGAAAATCTATATAAACAGGGGTTTTTTTGCTGTCTTTCTTATAGCATATTTAGAATTTTGACATAATTTGAAATTTGTTCTTTTTCATTTATTTCTTTGGGGTTTTTTCTCTCATCTCTATTGTTGTTTTATGCTTGATGGTTGATTTGCACATAAATTCCTTCTGCTATGTTGAAAGTCACACAGGATCCGGCCCTTAGGGGAAATATTCACAAGAGATTTGGTAAAATATTGGTTTATATTTAACTGATTTTTCCACAGCAGCAAAGAAATACTATGTCGTTATGGTTGTTTCAATTTTCTCTATTATATAATTGATATATACATCAACTGGGGGAAAAGTAAGATCTTCAAATTTAGCTCATCTAATGGGAAATGTTGCTGAAAATCCTAGAAGACAAGAAACATATTTAATTTTTTAATATGTATATTAATAAAAATAGCATTCTGAAAAAAACAGATAAATAATGAAGTTGTTGCCCAACCAGGTATACCTTGTGATGTCTGAATATTTATTCTTGCAGTGACAGAACAAAATTTAATTGTTGGTGGAAGAAAAAAGAAAAAAAAAACACCAAGGAAATAAAACTAATGCCAAAATTTGCATTTATAGTGTTTCTGGTGCCTTTAGTGTAGGAGGCCCGATGTTCTGCTTTGGGATCACATGTGGGCATGTATCTAACACAAAAATACTGTTGAAAGGTGAATACAGAGAAGGGAGAATATTTTTGTTGTGATTACTGTTCTGTAATAAGGGATTCAGCTACCTATCAGAAAATCGGAGGTACCTAATAGGAAATTTGGGACACCAAATATCTCAGATAAATGAGGATTTTTCTGAAGCTGAAGGCTACTCAGAAGGCTAGACAGGGATTTCCAATTGTCTCCTATCCAAATGAACTGCTTTTACAATAAAAAATTGCTACTTTTAATGGAAATGGAATCCTTCATTCACATTAAGATCTTTTTAGGAGGGGTTGGAATTAGAGAAGAAGCTTTAGACAAAAATACCAAAACAACCAAACCACGAAAATCAAGATTCCCTCTTACATTCAGGCTGCAAACATATCTGCATTGGCTTTTAGCTGGAAAGTAATCTGGCATACAGAAACCAATAAATGGTGGGTTTCCAGTGGCTTCCACCTGTTCCAGAGTTGCAAGACAGCAGTAGCCTTTTCAAAGCCATTAATAATGCAGAAGGTCAATATCTAAACAGATATATTGAATTACACTCTGCATCATTATAATAGCCAGACTTTTTGTATCACAGGTGATTTTTTATTTCTGTCATTTGATCCTTTCAAGCTAATTAAAATACACAGTTTATTTATTTTTTTTTTTTTATAATGTTAAGGATACTATTGTGGTGTTTATCCCAGTGATTACGCTCCTCAAAATAGATTTAAAAAAAAAGACACTACCCACTGCAGAAAAGTATATATAGATTTTTATTAACTTTGCAGCTCCAGTCACTCAACAAAACTCCCCAAACACCAGAAAATCAAAAAAGTTAACCCAAAAGTCTTTCTCAAAGAGTATTTTCACAAAAGTGAGAATATTTCATCACAGTAATTTTTTCTTCACATTATTGTCATTTTATGTGAGTTTAGAGGTATAAAATGTATAGAAACCTTAGGAATTCAGTGTTTGTGCTCCGCAGTGATCTGCAATATTTCAATATTACAATCAGTTCATTGCTGAACAGGTTAAAAATAAGGCAGTGCATTCATTTGCTGTTATGCATTTCCCCCTTATGTTTTAAAATCCATAGTAATATCAAATTCCAAAGCCACGAAATCTGCTGTCGGCGTCTCCCATTGACATTTTCTGTTTGTGTAGAGGAAAATCAGGTCAAACCAAGCCACTAACAGCATCACAGCCCTGTTTCTGCAAAATATTTTGTCACTACAGAATGTGGTGATTTCGGTGCATGTGTTCCAGTTTTCTGAATTTAGTGATTGATCTCAGGGTGTTCGAGTGCTGAATCTTTGCTGTCTGAGACCTTAAAAAACACAGACTGTAAAGGTTTAATCCAAACCCTATTGCCTTCACTGGTAATCGATTCAGACCCAGATCACATAAAGTTGAGTGACTTAGGTCAACAGGGAGGGATCCCTGATAGTCTTCAAAGTAATAGAGAAGCACAAACCCTGAAATTTAAGGAAAAAAAAATAAATTAGATTAAATTCTCTTCTACTCAAAACTGCAGTTGTAGTATGAAGTTCCTTCAAAATCAACTCATTTTCCTTTTCAGCTAACTTATTTGGTTTAATTAACAGCAAACACTCCATTGATTTTTGTCCAATAAAGGAAAATTCCATACTTCAAATCTATCTTAAGGAAAATCCCATTCATTTAAATATAGGAATTACAGTTGCAAAACGAAGCAATTTTCCTTAACAATCTGTGAGCCAAAAAGTCCTTATTGGAAGTTACACTGCCTTTGAGTGGAAGATTATTTTTCCCAAACCATTATGCCTGTTAGCCAGGAATAGACATAGAAATTTCCTTTGGAAACTACCTTCTAAAGGCGTAGTGAAAAATCCATGATGATGACGATGATTATTATTATTCATAATATTAATAGTAATAATAAGAAGGACCAATTCTGATTTTGCTAAACAGGAGAAATGCTGGATCTAAAAATATACGAGGGCATCAGCTCTGTGCTTTTGGAAGGTGGAGAGAGTTGGCAGTAGGGAGGTGAATTCAGATACCACAACTTTACATGAATTTTTTTTGATTCAGGTCATGGATTAAAATGGATAAAAAGGCTGAAGACAAGAAATGCTCCTGTTTCTCTGGCTCTGCTCTGCTCAGCCCATCACATGTGAGACATGTAAATTCAAACCCATGGCTCTCACCAACCGGCCAGCTCGAGTACAGTGTGTGACACTTTCTCAGATTCCTACTGACACGCAGATATTGCCAAAAATATCATGTCCGACTTTGCACAGAGCTCCACAGGCACAGAAATATTTCTTATAAAACATTTTTCTTCAGAGGAGAATACTGGGCTCCAGGAGAGAGGGTTTTTTATGGTCCAGATTTCCCTGTCAAAGATTACGCCTCACAAAACGTGTGCTGAGCCTCTTTGGCAAAGCCCTTTTCCCTTCATATTTGATGTTTGCTTAGTTTTGTTTGTTTGCTTGGTTTTATTGCTGTCAGTGTTATTTCTGGTGACTACATGACTCAGAGGGACTAGAAATAAAATTAGAGACTTTCACCTCTAGGTCAACAGTTTCATTCTGGCCCAGAATACAGGGACCTATGTAAAATAACTCATTGATCTCACTCCAGTTCCCAGTTGGCAAGTGTGCATATCACAAACTCTATCATTAAAAAGGGCAATAAATTGTCATCCTTTGCAGCAGTCCCAGAAGTGAGCTCAGTGTTTGCATTGGCCTTGCTGCTGCATCACCCTCTCCAGGAGGGTGTGTGAGGAGCTGGGGGGTCCTGGAGGTTGGGTTTTCCTTTCCCCTTCCTGCTGGAAAGCTAAACAGGGGCTGGGTTTTGCAGTGCAGCCTCCCAAATCAGTAAGACACCCTTCAGCCAGGTAATCAGATGTAATTTCATAACCATACACTGCTTGCTAGCCAAGGCTTTCTTTTCCAAAGGATGTGACCTTGATCTGCATCAGGTTTCTTCTCTCCCCACTAAACACCATTTGTGTTTCTCCCTAATCACAGGGGTTCCAAATAAATTGCCAAATTCATGGAGGAGAAAGGTGAAAAGACACAAAGAATTGGGTATCTCTGTGTTTAAAATTACCTGTTTGACCTGCTGCTCCCAGAGCCCAGCTCTGAGATAACAGCTCTCTCCCCCACTGAGATCAGAGCCTGGATCTCTTTCCTCAGATGAAACACAGACAAAAAATTGCATCACTGTGATCTATAGCAGCAACAAACACTCCTGCTTCTACAGAAAGATTGGAGGGGGAGCTATTGTATTTCATTTTTTGGCATTATTATTGATCCTAACAGGTGTTTTGAACTGAAGACCCCCATGGCTTTCAGGAGTCTGCACAAACCCTCAGTTTAAACTACAACAGAGATGTCATTGGTGTTCACTAAAGAGCTATCCAACCTTTTTTGTACATCCCTGGGTGCTTGTAATCCTCCATTCTCCAGCCCATCACGAAAGCAGGAGCATTTAGCCCGGGATCTCAGCAGCACAACTGGGTCAATCTAATTTATTTCTCCTCCCTCTCCATCCTGCAGGTTCATAACCGCTTTCCCCTCGTGTCTGTGCGTGGCTGTGATGTTGTGCAGGTATGACTGAGCTCCCTGTGCTCCCACTGGATCTGGGATCGTTTGTCTTCCGTGATCCAGGCTGGCTGCACCACACGACAGCACACAGTGACAGTAATTTGCACTGATCTGCCCCCACTGCTAGTCCTGCTGCTACAAATAGCAATTGATTATAATGCTGTAGTGTTATTGACTGTCACTATGAACACAAGCTTTATTTCATTTTTAAAGTAACACGCCGCAGATTTACTTAGCAGACGTGGAGCAATAACAGCAATAAAAAAAAAAAAAAAAGGAACAAAATCAAAACAATTTGAGGCGGGGAGGAGGCAGAGGCAGCATTGCATAAAACTCAGGGAAAATTAATTAATGTTACCAGATGATTATGATACTGCTGATGAGCAGAAAAGCTGTAGAGGATGTGAAGGCTGGTATTTCAGAGAAACAATGCCAATTTACATCACCTGAGGATCTTGCCTGGGGCATTCAGGTTGTGGGAATCTCTCAGATCCATCAGAATGCAGAGAAAAAAAGTGAGCCTATAAAAATCATCATGATTGTTATTGTCAAAATCTGATTCTGCTGAGGCAGCAGAATGCATTAATGCTGCACTGGATTTGCCCCTTCCTCTGCTTCTCCCTCCCTTCAGTTCAGGATTCAGTTTTTGATCCAGGTTGTTAAAAGAGATCCTATTTCATACATCCCTACATTCTCTTTCTGAATCCTATATTCTTAGAGCATTAATCTGCAGGATTGTCCCCAGAGTCCATTTGAGATGGGCACAGAAATTTAGTTCAGGTAATTATCCTTTCTTTTCAAGTGAATCAAGGAACCAGGAATTCCTGCTTATCTGACAGAAGTGTAGATTTCCTTCCTTAATGCTTGTCACCTGCGAGACAAGTCACACAGGTAAATCTCAAACTGTGCCTTTGTGCCCCATCTAAAGTGGATTTTGGATGTCTCTGCGGAGTAATGCTCCAAGGACGTTATAGTTCAGAGAAAATGGTAATGTCTGTGTATAAAATGTGAATTACTTTAATAGGCTTTGGCAGCACAAGTCTCAACAAGACAATCCACCCCTGCTAATCTAGAGCATACGAGTTTTCTCTTCTTTTTTTTTTTTTTAATGTCTGAATATAATTTCTCTAAGCTGCAATTTATAATGCTAAAGTTTTACCGTTTTACCCCCTCATTAAGGAGGGGAAGAAAGCTTCTAAGCCACTCTATTGAGCTGTTGGAAAACGTCTTACATTGAAATTCTGATTTAGAGATAGGCACAATCCATCTGCTTTGCATACCTTTGCCCTTTAAACCAGAATTTGTGATATAAAGAAGCACACAGCTTGCAGAGTAGCTGGTAAGTCTTCTATCCATGATTTTTTTGAGGTTTTTCTTCTTTTTTTTTTTTTCTGCGTGTATTTGCAAAGTCAGATTTGTTTCCTTCCCTCCTTTAGGCATGACAGCTTCTGAATTCTCAAAAAAACTATCTTTGTGTGGAATCACTGGTGTGGTGGTGTTGATGTTGCTTATAACAGCACGGAATATGGCATATTTATCCTATTTTGTGTTTTAGGTTTCACTTATCCATTTTATATCTCTTTATTTAAGACAAACTGCCTAAAGGTTGTCTGTTCTCTTGAAAAAATGAGAGAGTAGGAATGGCTGTACCTTAGATGGTTCACAAATCCTGCTTTTGCTGACTTTGGGGGTTTTTCATGGGGTTTAGTTGTCATTTCTTTATGATTTTCTTTTTACTTTTCAATGCTTTGATTAAGATGAGGCAGTGATTTTGTTGTATATGGTAGTGAACACAAAATCCCTTCTTCATTCCTTGAATGCCTATTGCTCCCTGTGGCCCATGAGGCTCCTACATGAGCAGATCACAGGATCCTGCAGAAGATGTCATGGCTCCCATCCTAAACTGGGGAGCAAATCTTCATGCAGCTGTAAGCCAGCCAAGACTATAAAAAATTTCATGGTCCTGCCTTTGAAAGAATTACTTCTTGTGACTGTAATATGGTGAAAATGGGAGGAGGGGGGCAGAAAAGCTGCATTTGAGAGGTTTTCCTTATATATGCATTTCAAACAGAGGGATCTTTTTAAAAAGGAAATTACAGGTATCACTTGTTTTACAACTCTTCCACAGCTCAAATTAAAGCTTAAGCAGCTATGTATTTATCAATTAGCATTATTTCTCTATCCCTGTCTGACTCTCTGTATTGTTGTAACTCCATCAAATAGTCATTTGCTTTTTTTATGGTAATAATCCCTTCAAATTCACTCCTTTCATCTGTATCCCTGTATGTTATTTGTTGTTCTGCTAAATCCCTATTACAGAGGCCTAGGAGTTCCAACGGCCCGACGAATAATTAGAAATGTTTTATCCCTAAGCTTCAAAAGGGTGCTAGAAATAATTATAACCAAACATTTTATGTAGCATTCCGTATCAATCCTATCCCAGCTTTATGTTATTTGTGCTTCAGATAGGAGGCAGAGAGGGAGATCCTGGTTTCCAGCTCCCACAGCCTAAAGGGGACACACGTTGATGATGCTGGAGCTTTTGGCTTCCCTCTCCCCTGTGCTCCTGCTGGTGGGGTCCTCACCACATCCTAGGCACCTCGTAGCACCTCTGATTTTATAGGAGTCTGGTTAATTACTGGCCAAAGATAATGAGTTATTTTATCAACAAATTCCCCCTACTCTCTTAGTGGCAACGTGACCCACGGACTGCGCTGTGCACAAATAACGCCGCATCAAACCGGACAAGAAAGCTTGAGTTTTGCAAAGTGAAAGTTGATTATTTAATCCAGACTAGATGTGTCAGTGCAGCCTTATTCCCTAGCAAATTCTGGGAGCTGTAGCAGCTCTAGCTGTCCTTCAGCAGACCAGACTCACGCCACAAAGTTTTTTACACAGAAGGCAAGGAGAGAGAGCTGCATCTCGAAAGCCTACAAAACTAATTGGAACACACCCAATGTCATTACATTTGACAGCATTTTGAGAAATACCCAATCACTTTGTCATCAATTTTCAATTTTGTCAAGAGAAAGTAGCTTTTCATTGGCAAACAACCTGCTGTCCCCACAGTATTTGTGAAAGTGTCCTGGCAGAGAGTAGTGTCATCTCCAAGAACATTTTTCAGGCTCACTTTCTCTACAAAACTTTTATTGAAGAGTTTTTTTAAAAATCCTTGAAAATTGTGTTAAGATGAAGGGTTTTCATCCCGAAGATACCAAACCCAGTTATGGCCCAGTATAACAAAGGACATAAATACATGATTAACTTTAAACTTGTCAACGGTCCTTCTAGGTTTGCACTAAAACCAGCGCAAGTTTTGGTGATAAGGGATTTTATCTGTTCACTTCAACGATTCTGTGAAAAAGAATGAATTGACATTAAAAAAGGGAGAAAGTAATTTGTATTTATCAATCAATATGATGAAGGTTCATGTGGGAAAAGCAAAGAACAGTGTGCTCAGGGATAGCACAGTGATACCTTTCTACCAATCTGCTGATCCTTTTGTGTCTTTCCCTCTGAGGTGAATTCATTCATCCTTGCTCTTGCTTTTCTAGAACAAAAGACAGTCTGATTCAGGGCCTGATTTGCTGGAGATCCATATTTTTAATCTATTTCTGTACTTTTTATCAATTTGATGCTTTTGAGAGTAGATCCCTAATTTTGCCATTTCCCCACCTTCACGTTGTGAAGCTGTGGTGTGAAGAAATGTGTGAGAAGGAAACCAGATTTATTAGAGGTGGTTTTCCATGTTTGCAACACATGGACTCTGTAAGAACTGGTGGAAGCATTTTGGCTGGCACAGCAGAGAAGAGCAGGGGGTTTACCAAAAACCATTTATCTCAGCTGGTGGACTCTCCCTAGCCCAGGGACAGCACTACAGAATGTCTCTGAGGGCAGTGAGGGAATTCCACACAGGAAAACCTTCCTTTGATGGGCCCTCTGGCAAGCCTAACAGCCACTGGGAGATCCAAAAATCCATGGCTGCCCCATCCCTGAAAGTTTCCAAGCCCAGGTTGGCTGGGGTTTAGAGCCACCTGGTCCAGCAAAAGGTGTTCCTGCTCATAGCAGGAGGTGGAATGAGGTAGTCCTTAAGGTGCCTTCCAATATTGCATTTTGCTCATGGTGGGAAATTGTGACACTTCTTGGTGGTCTCTTCCTCACCTCTGGAAGTAAAATTCAGACTAAAGTTGCAATAAATTATCTCAAACCCTTTCTTCCACTGCAACAGGGAAATGGTGAGGAATACTGAAAAAAACACTGTAAGAACCCAATGGCTCGTTAAAATCAGAGAGTGTAGAATCTACAGGTTTTAGTTTGGAGTTGACTCCTCTCTGACTTTGCCCCTCCAAAAATAACTTTAAAAAATATATTGTTTGGAAACCATTGCAAACCCACCAAATTCTATTTTATGTACATCGAAAAGCTTACATGCTTTTTTGATTAATATGCAAATCATGTGGGCTCCCAACTTTCATCACTGCTTAAATACTGTACAAGCATCGTAAATAACCTGCCTATTCAAGTTTTATCTTGTCCACTTTACATTGCACTGCTCTTGTACAGGAAATGGATTGTATTTAATATTGATGGCTCTGTATGTGTCATTTAATCGTCCCTATTGATTGGATTTCATCAGAGTAGGGGGCTCGGACAGAAGCTTTGATTATACTGTAAGGAGTCTTTGCAGTTTTCTGTTACTCAACACCATATCAATGCACCTTCTGGTGTGATATCACTTTCACGATCAATACCTGGAAAGAAAATAAAAAAGAGGCCTCCAGGAAAGGAAAGGGGGAAAAAAAATGCCCTGAATCAGCCTCTAATTCCCTTTCTGCACATAGATTAAACCTCTGCAACTCAAAGACCATTTATTGTGTGGTTTTACATAAGAAACAGGGGGGAAGAAAAAAACCTGAAAGAGTCTCCATGGGTTGTTTGTTTAATTTCTACATCATTTTTTATTTATAAGCGTCAACTCTTCCTTTCAGTGTCCCTGACTGATGTTTGATGGTGTGTAATTTTTAACAGTTACATGCCATGTCTCAGTTAACTGTATCTCTTGATATAATAATAGTGCTAGAAACTTATTATTTGATCAAATGGATGCATAGGGGACATTTTGCTTTTCAATATTCTTTCTCCTGAGAGTGGGCTGTCTTCGAGCTTTCAAAGAGCATCCTTTAAACTGACACTGTCCCATGGTGGCTCGACCTCATCCTCACTCCAGAGCCACTCTGGTTTGTGCTCCTCCATTCCAGCCTCCCAACACCAACCGTAAGAACCAGGCAGCAGGAAACAATAATTCCCTGGGTAATATTAATACACAGCAGATGGGTATTTCATGGTGCTGGTGAGAGGGTTTCCCCATCTGGGCATTCTCAGCTGAAATGCAGGCGCTGACGTGCTCGTAAATCCAATTCCTGGGTGCATGACAGGAAACATCGTTCAGAGTTGTATCAGAGCAGGGAGAACATACATCGCTCCTCCAAAGTTGTTTGTGCTCTGGTTCTCCTCGTTCACTGTCCTGAGATGAAAGGGAGTTTATGGGCTATTTATGAGCTTATCATCTTTTCCACTCTGGTGACCCTTTAACTGAGACACAACAATATATAAGAAGAATGGTAACGTTAGTAGCTTATTTTTAAGGGAAATTGGATTTAAAACTTTTTTTTGGAGTAGTGAGGGTGTCACCAATGTTACTATGAGTATGGATGTGTGGTGCTCTGGGAGAACAGGAGAACACAGGTTCACCCTTGACATAGAGAATGGTGCAGAGGAAAAATGAGTTAACCTTAGTCTAGATCACAGTGGCAGTTTAAAACTGCTGACACAGACCTTGACTAAGTTTTCTTAGTCCTTCCAGATGAGTGACCAATGGTTTCTTAGGAATAACTGCTTTTTAACATGCATATTCCTGGAGACATCAGTGCATTTCTGTTGACACAGGGCTAACCTGACACTCTAGTTTTGCACAGAAGTGCTTGTTCTTTGACTGCTTAAAAGAAAGCAAAGGGATTTGTGTTCAGTAGGAAGAATTGTGACAAACATGAAAAATACATGCCTTGTGTGCATAACATTTATCAGAGAGGGTTACAAAGCCAGGTGTGGCTCTTTCTGCTGACAGACACCCCCAAATGTGCCCAGCAAAGACACAGGCACAGAAAACAGTGGGGGACCTACCAGACAATCCACATTTCTTTGCTCCATCAAACACTTTCAGAGATCCTTTGAGTTTAATAAGCAAGAAAAGGCAGAAACTGTCAGGGACAGATTGTGTTTCCTTACCTGGAGTGACGTGGAAAGTCTTGGGCTGGTGGCACTGTCCTGTCCTGTGTGCCAGAGGAGACCCAGCAGCGTGTCAGTGGGACAATCTGAGTCTCAGTGTGGAGCAGAGAACCACAGAAGGGTGCCCAAAGTGACAGGTATTTACCCAAAAGGGTACAGACGGATGCAAGCATCTGAGCTGCTAGACTGGAAGGCTCCTCAGTCTAAAAAACAAAAGTATGGTGTTAGGAAAGTGCAGTGCCTGAACAGATGTAACTTACTCATAAAAAGAAGTGCCTGTAGGCTTCCTACCAAAGCCAGAAGTGACTTCTAGCCCTGAAAAGACCTCCACTGAGACAACTGGGATTTTGAAATGCATTTTCTCTTCCTCTCCGTTGTTGCATTTCTCTGTTTGAATAGTTGCATTAACATATTTCTGGCAAAACTCATAGAGAAACAACAGTTTTATTGCCAAACATTAATGGAACCTTAATTTTCTTGTTTACATATAGATATTTGCAAGAAAAGAGGTTGAACAGTTACACCAAATAGGGAATGAGATTGTATTGTGTTTGTTCTGGCCAGTCCCATCACTGAATTTTGACAGTGAGCTTTCTTGGTAACAAAATACAATAATCCTTGTCACTTATCGTGTGGCCTCCAAATATGTGCTTGATCACCTTCGTTGTTTAGAAAACAGGTAAAAAATCAGCAAAATGGAAAAGCTAAAACTGACTGTCTTGATATGAAAATTGAACAAATAAAAATACATTCCTGAATTAGAGCTATATTCATTTAAACCTGGTCTTAATATTGGAAGATTCCCAATAAAATAACCATTGTATCAAGAATACCCAAATAACTTTGGGTCAGTAGGTAACAATAATATACTTTATGATGCTTAGTATAGGGTTCTTCTTTAACTTAATTTTTCGAAGTTAATTTAATTATAATGACAGAGAGACTGGATCAGCCCACCCAAAATTAACTATTAACCAATTAGACTGTTGCATCTTGTTGGGCATGGTGCTTGTCAGGAGAGAGCCATGACCATCAGGGACATAGGGAAAGTGGAAACAGATTTATTAGAAACAATTAATTTGGCAATTTTAGACAATAACTTCAGAACTTTATTTAATACTACTTGGAAGTAGTAGAAAGCACTGAAATATTTAATGAAAGAAGAGCTCTGAGATGCATAATCTTGTGTTTTCTCCTGGATCATCTGTCTTCTGCTGGACACCTTTTGACCCACTGCAGTGATGCACATTCTCACGCTGGATTCTGCAAATTCCTCTCCTGTGGGGCTGCTGAGACCACAAGCCCCCCCAGTAATTATCAGATGGAAACGACGCTCAGTCAGAACCAACCTGTGCCACATTCAAGTCGGTAACCTAAAGGTGAAAACCTTTGATTCCCATTAATAACACTTTGAGCCATTCTGACCCCCAGGTTGTGATTAAAAGCCCATTAAATTCCCTCAGTAGCTTTGGCTCATATTGTTTGCATTTTGCATTATTGTCGTGTATTGTTTGATCACCTAATTATATTATTTGATTAATTTAGGGCGTGAGCACTTTTCTGTTTTGCGTTTGAGAATTCACCATGCTCAGAGCTCTCTTCACCTAGACGAAATATCTTTTTGTTTCACTCCGTATTTCTCCGCGGGTGAACGAACTGCTTCCCTTTGTCTCGTCGCTCAGAATAACAAATGTCAAAGCTCAGAACCTGGTAATTTGGCAATTTTAGACAATCGCCTCATAACCACGTTTTAGTACACCTTTGAAGCAGTGGAAGTTCAAAGGCTCTGCGAAGACGAGCGTTGCTTTGCCTGTTGCTATGAGTCATTTGAAGTAATTGGTCCTGTCTGATGAATGTTTTGAACTGAGGAAGTAGTGCTTTATTACCACAATCAGATACAGGTTTTTAGCTGAGGAAGTGGTGTTTTCCTCGCAGATGTAGATGTCTGCTTGATAAGGCAGAAAACAGACAGATGTGCCTCTCTGCACTGGGGAAGAGGTGTAGAGAAGGAGCAAACATGAAGGCTGAGAAAATTCCATGAAGCTACATGAGAGGGGATTTGGAAGCCTTCCCAGTGAGAAAAATTCTCAAAAGCAAGGAAACTTGCCTTTTAGAGACATAAATACTTAAAGTTTTATATATCAAACAACTATGCCTATCATCAGGTTTTCAAGTGCTTAGACTGGACAAAAAAGTCAGATTAAGCACTCTGAAGGTATTTTAAACAATGTCACCTAATTTTAGGCTCAACATCAGGAGTCTGATGTTACATTTCCCGTAAACATATGCTCTCTAACAGTTCTAAAAGTTGGGGGGTTTTAAAATTCAATATTATAAGGTATCATTGCATGTTAAGGTGGTTTTTGGAATAATACGATGTAAGATTAAAGCCCAGAATTTATGTTCTCTCTTATCAGTGACTAATGCCTGATGTGCTGTGAGGAAGTACCTCTCTCTTGTAAATATTTTACTAAAATTAGAAAAAGTCCTGCCAGAACCACATCTATGCTTTTGGACGTGCATAAGAGCTTCCCACAGAGCTGAATGGAGTCTCTGCTCCCTGACAGAGAAGTGTTGAGTTGTGACCCCAGCCTGGAACTTGCCAGCTCCTGCAGGCAGAAACCTTGTGCTCAGATGTGCTGAGCTCAGTCCATTCATCCATATGTGCCACAGACAGCAGTGGGAGAGCAGTTTTTGGCACTAAGAAGGTTTTTTTCCTTTCTCAATCCCCTTTTGAATTGCTCCCACTGGTTGAGGTGGATCTGCATTGTGCCATATCCAGTGGATTCTTCAGTGCTGGTGTCCTCTTGAGGCAGTGACAGTGCTGATGGTGGGTGCGCACATTATTCATTACTGAGAAGGACCTTTTTCTTTTCCCCAGGCAGAGAAATCTTGAGGAGGAATCTCTGCTCCCACTGCTGCACTGCAGAGGCCAGAGAAACACAGTAAAGCTCCGAATGGTAACAGAGAATATCCACTTCAGTGTGTGAGTAGTGTCCAGAGCAGATTAAGGAAAGCGAGACTCATATTTCAAAGTCAAGGAAGACTGGCGTGTTCTTTTGAGTGGAAAGCCAGTACAGCAAGAGTGGTAGACTCAGGTATTCTGCAACACCATTTATTTCCTCTTGCAGGTGGTGGCAGAGTACAGAAGTGGCTCGAGTCCAGCCAGTTTCAATAGATCAACTCCTTTTATCAGTTTTACGATATCACATTTACTTAATATCACATGGAACAAAGTAAATGTCTGTTAGGAAAGGCTGGGCTGCTGCTCAGCTGACAAATGAGCTGCCCAACGTGCTCTATCTCCTCTGAACGCCTGTGTATTCACCTGCACCTCCACCTCAGCCATCATTTTTCTCTTTCCCATCTGGGCTCTGATTGCTTTGGCCAAGTGACACCTTCACAAATCAAAGGTTGCTTGTGTAAACTTTTCTGGTGAGAGAGGCAAGAAGTTTTGCAGCAGGGAAATTGAGCATAGGTGGACACAGATTTGGAAGGAGAACTCAAGACCTGGGCTGACCACTGCAGTCAGTGCAAAGTCATCTTTTTTACTCTTTAAGAGCTTTGGCCAGTGCTCATGGTTTAGTTTTCATCTGGGTGAGTGTAACAGGCTCTTAGCTCAGCCTGCATTTTGCCCACACAAATATTCAGATATAAATATTTGAAGATCTTTCCTCCTTTAAATTAATTTTCAGTTTTGTAGTAGATCAATGGTAAGAGAACAAAATGATCATAGCAGAGATTGCAGAGAGATGGGCACTGATAGCTTTGATGATGTCTCCAGTGTTTTTTGACTGTTGAAAACATCACATTTCCATTTAATCTAATGAAATGGGGTCTGATCTCATCCCCCATTTGTGCCCATCACAAAGCTGTCACACATTTTGATACAATAAGAATATTCATATGATCAGTGAAATTGCCAAACCAAATTATGGCGATGGTAGGTTAACCCATCCTCCTGCCCTCTCTGAGATCTGCCACACACAAGCACAAAAACCTTCTTGCTCTGCAGCAACAGGGGCTCCTCCTTCTTTATATGCTTTATGTATTGTAAAGGTAATTAATACTTTTTAATAAGTTTTATTCATTTTTTTCTTTTAAATTTTTTTTTTTAATTTTTAAGCACTTTGGCTCAGTAATGCTGTTTTATTTTTTTCCACAGAAATGTGTAATTCCATTTTTTATCTAGGAGAGCACCATGAACAGGTTAAAGGGGCAGA
Source organism: Anomalospiza imberbis (assembly GCF_031753505.1). Classification (NCBI taxonomy): domain Eukaryota; kingdom Metazoa; phylum Chordata; class Aves; order Passeriformes; family Viduidae; genus Anomalospiza; species Anomalospiza imberbis. The sequence goes on from NC_089687.1 coordinate 3,251,440, forward strand.
AGTGAAGCAGTTTGGCTGAGCTATTCCAGAAGCTTCAGTTACAGTTTACCTACAGTTCTCCTGGCAGGGCGTGAGCATCCTATGAGAAGGAAAACCTCACCAATAACTTACAAAGTAAGCTGGTGAATAAAAAAAATAAAAACTCACCACATTTGGCCTCTGCCAACCCCAATGAACAGGAATATAATTAAAAAATGGATTTTCACCCTTCCTACAGAATAAACTCGACATCCAGATGTGGGCACAGGATCCACCAGCACTCCCCTCAGCCAGCAGGGATCCTTGTATTATAAAAATAGAATCACATTTTAGGCTTGAGTCTATTACACAGCGGCAGTTCCTGTTGAGAGCATCTCTGGGCATCCAGCTCAGTGATTTCAAAAGAAAAAAGCCTCAGTGGCACTGATTAATGGAAAGGCCTGGATATACTGGTGGATCTGGAAAGCATCTCGTAATCTTTGACAGACAAGATGTTTCTTATTCTGATGGGATTTGATCATTGTTTACGAAATTATGTGAGTGACATAGCATCACTGTTATTTTTATCCTGGCATTACAGCTGGTCTAATAATTTGGATAATAAAGTTACTTATTTTGGCAATAAATCATCATATGTACCAAGAGTTCTTATCAACATTTTCATTTATTAATATTCCCTGTCAGAATTCTTATCAATATTTTTCCACATTTGTTTTTCTTTTAGAAATCCTCTGATTTAAACTTGTATTAAACTTGTATTAATGCAAACCAGTTGATTTATTTAAAATGGTGACATCATTTTACTCCAGTCTGTAGAGGTTTACACTTTGCCTGACTGAAAGTGTCCACACTGATTTCAACAGGAATATTTCCAGTTTATCAAGTGCCTGTTTAAATACATATTTTTTATAATACACCAAATTTTCATTTCTATCTCCACATGCACTTACACCTGTATTTGAACCTGTGTGAGCATACACTTGTTTTCCTCATTTTCCCACGTGGTTTCTGCCTATTTGTCCTTTCCTTTTCCATAGGAGAATTACAGAATTGTGAAGGCTGGGAGAGACTCCCAAACTCATCCAGACCAGCTTTCTAAACACAGTTTAGAAATAGGGGGAATATTTACAGTAGTTTTAAGAATGTTGTTTAAGAAAAACATAAAAAAAAGGAATAAAAATAACTGAAAATTATAACAACTTGTAATAACCTATCTCAAAATTTCTGAAAAACAGAAAAACCTCAAGACAGAAAAATCTCTCTGACAGTTGGATGGGTGAGTAACACATCACATTTATGCTGGGAAGGGAGAATGAAAACCCATCCTGAAGAAACAAGAGGTGGGATAAAAACACCAGAGCTTAATTTTCCATAAGTCAAGACCAGCCACCTACTACCAGTAGTAACTCAGATTTCAAGGAAAGCTGAGGACACTCCTGAAATAATGAAAATTTTCTTCCTGAAATAATGATCAGCACAGGAAAATGAAGACATTCTGTGGATGAACAGACCATTGCAGGCTGAACATGATCGATACTATGTGGAGAGTTAATAATTTATCATTAAGGAACAAACTGAGAAAGAATTTATGCTGTCAGTTCATGCAGTGGGGATAAAAGAAGATATTTATTTAGTCCTGTTTTTGCAACAATAAAATTTGGATTAATATACAACAGCAGCTCAATGGAGATGTCTGGTCCATAAAGGGAGGGAAGGCAAAGAGGGAACCATGGAGCAAATATAATTGTCTTGAAAGCTGTGGTTTAACAGAAACAAGCCTGAAAAAGATTCCTTGAGCCACTGAGTTAAGCCCAGCCCCTCCTTCTCTCACTGTATAAAATTCTCACCAGAGTTCACTCTGAAAGAACTGGATGTAAATATAAATCTTCAGCTGAAATACAGCAGAAGTTCTACAAACCCCAGCATGTTCACATCTGTCACAGCCACTTTACACTAAGACTTTCAGAAACTTGTGTTACAGCTCAGCCATCAGATTTGATTTTCCTATCACCTTGAACACCTAAAAAGATTTTGGAGGCATATATAGATATATATATATATTTTTTTTTTTTTTTTTTAAATCATAAAGCAATTTAAGTCCTGTTGGTTGAGCCCTGATCTGGTTCATATTTAAGCATGTGCTAAACTTCACTCATATAAACAACCCCAGAATTGACAGCAGGGTTTCAAAATGCCATTTTGTGCCTCTGAATATTGAAAAAAACATGTCTGGTTTAAAAATATCCATCAGCCTAACCAGCACAGCACAATGCAAAGTGTGTCAGTCCACTGACAGAGAGGAAAAATAGATGGAGAGCATTGCTCTGAGTGAGCAGGGATGACAATCAGAAGGGATAATGTCATTCCAGGTGTGGGAATATTTGTGTTTGCTCCTAGTGACGATGGCTGTGATACCCAGCTTGTCCTCAGTGCTGCGACAGCAGGGGATGGAGCTGGAATGCAGGAAACAACTCGCAGTGATACCCACAGGTAAAAATTATGAAAACATATTCAGCAGTTGCAGTTCCTTCAGTCTATCGGCTGCATAAAAGGCATTTATAAAAGAAGCCTAAATACATATTTAACCAATTGACCAGAATGGCACTGAAGGAGTTTTAACATATTTTGAAAAATTGCCTAAATACATATTTACCCAATAGACTGGAACAGCTGCTTCAGAGTCTCTCTGGTCTCTTGGGTCTGTAATACGTGTTTTTAAAAACTGCCTGGCTATATATTTACCCAATAGACCAGAACAGCTATTAAGTAAATAATGCACATTATATAACTGTCAATGTTCTTTTTTTTTCCCCATCCCTTTTAAAAATAATAGAATAAAACAATTTTGAAAGGATTAAGATTTAAATATGAGGTATTAAGATTGTGAAAGGTCTGGAGTCTGAGGTTGGTGTATATGTGTCACACTGTAGAAGGTATCTCAGATCACCAGAGTGCTTTTGTGTGTGTGTTTAAAGTACAGGGCACTGTCAAGTACATCAGAGCCTGGGGTGCTTAATATAGAAGATAGAACAGCAGTTGGGAGTTGGAAAGGTCTGGCAGAAGAGAGAGGAGGGAAAAGAAGGGAAGATATGAATCATAAATTCCCAGGAAGGATGGGTAAATCAAGCAGCTGATTTTGAGAAAGCCTAAAGATAGTACATGAAACACTGAAAAAAAAAAAAAAAAAAAAAAAAAGAGTTATGGGGTGGACGTCATGGCATCTGGGCATCTGAGACCTCCATATCAATACCTCAATATACTCCTCAGAAGGACAAATTGTGCTTTGCCTTCCAAACTTTGCTTAAAAGAAATTCAGTCCTGATTGTTGAACTATTAAGGATTGACCTTTTCTTAGAATGATACAGCTACCAGGATAATGTCTCCTTAAATCTTTATATATGTTTTAAACCATTAATTAATTACAATTTATAATGTGTTCTAATTGGGATTTTTTTCCTCCATAAAATATTTCAATTCTGAAATCACACTCATGGAGACATTGATTTCTTTTTGATCTGAGCACATTTCAGACTGTTTTGAAATAGTGAATCTGTGTTGCTTCCAGTGTCTGTCCTGAAGACAGGACATAGTGAAGGAAAAGCTGTCTTCAAAAATAATGCTGTCACTTCTGCATTTTTTTTTTAATTTTTTTTAATTAGGAGACTCGGTGGCTGAAAAAACAAGGAAGGCTTCTCACACTTTGCACAAGAACTCTAGGCTGACAAAAGATGAAGAATAGTTAGGAAGAGACAGGAAGTGGTGAATGAAAATTTTAATACAGGCAGATTTCTTTTCCATAGAAAAAAGTTTCTATTTCCTGGCCAGGCCTTGTCTTACAGTGAAATTTCTTTGTCATCCTTTTTGTCAGGTTGGTCAGCAGACACAAACGTGCCTGCACAGGGCAAAACACAGACCGTGACAGATGGAAGAGGTTCTGCAATACCTTGGATTAAAATACTTCCTGGGGTTATCCCTCCAGGTGAGAAGTGAGGAAAGATGGATGGATGGATAGATGGATGGATTGATGGATGCATGGATGGATGATGGATGGATGAATGGATGGATGGATGGATGGATGGATGGATGGTGGATGGATGATGAATGGATGGATGGATGGTGGATGGATGATGAATGGATGGATGGATGGATGGATGGATGGATGGATGGTGGATGGATGATGAATGGATGGATGGATGGATGGATGGAGGGATGGATGGATGGATGGATGGATGGAGGGATGGATGGATGGATGGATGGATGGTGGATGGATGATGAATGGATGAATGGATGGATGGATGGATGGTGGATGGATGATGAATGGATGGATGGATGGTGGATGGATGATGAATGGATGGATGGAGAGATGGATGGATGGATGGATGGATGGATGGATGGATGGATGGATGGTGGATGGATGATGGAGGGATGGATGGATGGTGGATGGATGGATGGATGGTGGATGGATGATGAATGGATGGAGGGATGGATGGTGGATGGATGGATGATGGATGGATGGATGGATGGATGGATGGTGGATGGATGGATGGATGGATGGATGGATGGATGATGAATGGATGGATGGATTGATGGATGGATGGATGGATGGTGGATGGATGGATGGATGGATGATGGATAGATGGATGGTGGATGGATGATGAATGGATGATGGATGGATGGATCGTGGATGGATGATGAATGGATGGATAGATGGATGAATGGATGGATGGAGGGATGGATGGATGATGGATGGATGGATGGATGGTGGATGGATGATGGATGGTGGATGGATGATGGATGATGGATGGATGGATGGATGGATGGTGGATGGATGATGGATGGATGGAGGAATGGATGGATGGATGGATGGATGGTGGATGGATGATGGAGGGATGGATGGATGGTGGATGGATGATGAATGGATGGATGGATGGATGGATGGATGGATGGATGATGAATGGATGGATGGATGGATGGATGATGAATGGATGGATGGATTGATGGATGGATGATGGATGATGGATGGATGGATGCATGGATGATGGATGGATGGATGGTGGATGGATGATGAATGGATGGATGGATGGATGGATGGATGGATGATGAATGGATGGATGGATGGATGGATGACCCTCCTGCACTGCTTTTACAACTTTTTGTATATCACTACAAGAGCTGTTGGGTGCAGTGGAGGTAATAATGGTGAGGAAAATCCAGCAGAGGAACTTCAGGATGCTTCATCTTTCCTTTATTTTTACTTCAGCTTTGATAGTCAAGCCCATAAAAGGAAGATGAGCACCAAAACCACTGTTGCCCATCAGTTGAGTATCACTAGAGAGGCTTTTGCCTATTTCACAGTTTTAAACCCATTAAACCCTTATCAGCCAAAGCTCACCTCTTCATTTATTTAATGAGCCACTGAATGCCATTAACGACATATAACCTTGGACAGACTGCTCTCAACCAAGAGCCCACTGTCAGTGGTGACTCCACTGTCCCAGGCTGCTCCAAGCCCTGTCCAGCCTTGCCTTGGACACTTCCAGGGATCCAAGGGCAGCCCCAGCTTCTCTGGGCACCCTGTGCCAAGGCCTCACCATCCTCACAGGGAAGGATTTTTTTCCAACTGAACTATTTTCCCAGTCATTATCAACTTCATGTGAGCTCTGACATGGCAGCTGATGGATGAAAGCATCTCTAGCCTATTATTACCCTCTACTCTACAGTTCCCATTTCCTGAGCTTTTTAACTGAGTCCACTACACCAGAAAGAGTAAAATGAAGGTAACATTAATCAGTGGGTCTCTCTTACCCATAAAGTTTAGAATAAATATATATTTATATCTAACCATCTATTTGTTAAAGTAGGGCATTACTTTTGTTGTACCACTTCCAAACTTGCTATTCACTATTTAGCAGCCTTCCTGCAAGACACAAAATCCATTGTGTAATAATTTCTAGCAGGCTGCAGGAGTGTAAAAGTAGACAGTGTTTCCTTCAAAAATGGAATCATCTTTCACAGATGTAGATGTGTACTTGTTATGCCAAGATGAGACAGATGTGGCTCTATTCACTCAGGGACAGGTGCG